>NW_012114710.1:12980976-12989059 GCF_000951035.1 Colobus angolensis palliatus | reverse complement strand
GTATGCCCAGCCCAACAAAAGCTTGACATTTGGGTCTATTTTTTTTTTTTTTTTTTTTTTTTTTACAAATTTTGCTCTTGTTTATTCCTGAAGATTTCAGTCCAAGGCAGGAGACATTATGGTTTTGAGGGAGTCAATATATAACACTATTGTTTTCCTCGTTTGGATTCCAAACCAAATTAAAAAGAAAAATAAGACATATTGAGATTGCTACTGTACATGTAACATATATTTAAGCAAGTAGGCTTCCTAATACTGATGCCCAAAATTAGAAAAATTTACTCACTCAGCTGTCAAGAGCTGAAGTGAGCTGAAAAGGACTGAATTGTCAGGTACAGTAATTGTGTTAGGCTGTGCCTACATTGTGATAAAGAAATACCTGAGACTGGCTGATTTATAAAGAAAAGATGTTTAATTGGCTCATCATTCTTCACGTTTTACAGGAAGCATGGCGTTAGCATATGATCAGCTTCTCAGAAGGCCTGAGGGAGCTTATAATCATGGTGGAAGGAGAAGAGGGAGCAGGCACATCATACGGTAAAAGTAGGAGCAAGATTGAGAGAGAAGTAAGGGAGGTGCCACACACTTTTAAGTGACCAGATCTCACAAGAGTTCACTTACAATCACAAGGACAGCGCCAAGAGGATGGTGCTAAACCATTCATGAGAAACTGCCCCCATCATCCAATCACCTCTCCACAGGACCCACCTCCAACATTGAGCATTACATTTCAATAGGAGATTTGGGCAGGAACAAATATCCAAACTATATCAGAGACTTGGTGAAGGGCTTCAATAAAGAAGCCAATAAATGAAGGTACCTAGGCTAGGAATGCAGATATATCTAAGATCATGGTTGGTGTGAAGAGGAGAAGGAGGTATGGAGAGAGCTGCTGGGTGCTTGACTACAATTTCCTTCAAAAACTGTAATGTACTGGTTTTGTACCAGGTTGGTGTGGGGAGCGCAGCTTCCCTGAGGAGTCTACAGGTGGAGACATTGCAATAGATCAGCAAATCATTTTGAGATGAGCAGCAGCAATCAGTAGGGTGATCATACATAGGATTTAGGCCACGAGTTAGACCCCTTACCAGTCACAACAGAACTGATAACTGAAGAGTACTCCATCTCCTTCACTTGAGGTCTTGTCCCTGTAAAACTCAAAGTCTGAAGGTTTGAGCAGAAAGTGTGTTTCTCATAACTAGAAGGGATAATGTAAAGGCACTGCACATGCACTCTACTTTTTTTTCCTCAAACTTAGCAGCAAATATGTCATTTCTCTGACCCAGGGACATCACAAGTAAAGGAGCAGAAAGATGCTGGTAGTTGAACATTGATGAAGATCCCTAGTTTTTTTAACTTTATTTTCTATATAAGATAGCAACTATGACTAAACAATATCAATCAATAAACAAGATGCCCACAGGCATCCATAATTTGTCAACATTTGAACAAACCATCTTACTTATTTCCAGATTTTATTTTTATTCTCCTCAGATTTCTGGTATCAAGAAAAGTCAATTCAGCTTGTAAAAATGAGAGGAGAATGCTGGAAAGAAAGCAGACCAACCATACAGAGCAACTAGCAAATGAAGACATTGACAATGTCTTCAGAAAAAAAAATTGAAAATGTATCCTCATAATTACCAAAATGCAAGTGGGTGGAGGCAGACCTCTGACAGGCTGTTTGCATGAGAACAGAAGAAAGCAAAGGGGCATCTAATAAGCCTGAAATCACATACACACACAAAAAGAGTACTAAATTGAAATTAAGTACAGCAAATTATTTTGAGACTAGTAGCTGTAATTGGGAAGGTATACATACCAATAGTGGTTGAGAACAAGGAGTCTCTATGAAGTCCGAAGTGTGGGGTATTCTGCATCCTAAGAGCTCTTGGAACTAGCTTCATTTCTTTTCCATGATAATACTGCACGATGAGCAGAAGTTTCTATAACTAGAACTCAAATAAATTAGAAAAAAATAGAGGCAAAGGAAAAAGGAGTTAGGATAAAATTGATAGGGAGAAACAGCCAGGATTTCTTAGAAAATAAGTTGCTATGTTCTAGGGTACATGTGCACAACGTGCAGGTTTGTTACATATGTATACATGTGCCATGTTAGTGTGGTGCACCCATTAACTCATCATTTACAAAGTATAATAAAAGAAAAAAGAAAAGTTGCTATTTTTTAACTCTTTACAAAACAACAGAAGACAGAGATTTAGACCTATGAAATTAGAAATTCTATTCTAAGGTTTAATACAAGTAAATTGACAAAAACAACTCACAAATAAAACACAATCAAAACTAAAATTATAAGCCCCTCAACCAACTGAATGGACCCCTATTTTTAGTCAAGGGGACTCCAAGAATACCTGATAAACTCGTTCAGGCCATAATGGGAAGGAGAGGTCAGACATATCTCATTATACTCTCTCCCTTTTGGATTTTACATGTAACTGACCAGCATTAACATTAAAATAGAGATGCTAAGACTGACACTGATACTCTTCATAGCAATAAGATACCAGCTTAAACATCACATGGCAGATAACAGGCCTTAAAGATTCCAGCTCTTTAGATAATAAGTTAACTTTTCAACCAGTTGCCAATCAGGAAATATTTGAATCCACGTATGACCTGTAAGTCCCTGCTTCAAGTTGTCCTGCCTTTCTGGACCAAACTAATGCATATTTCACATGTATTCACTGGGGTCTTATGTTTTTTCAAAATATCTAAAACCAAGCTACATCCCAACCACCTTGGAAATATGTTCTCAAAACCTCCTGAGGCTGCATAATGGGCCAAGCTCCTCACATTTGGCTCAGAATATACCTATTCTAATATATTACAGAGTTTGCCTTTTTCATCAACAACAATTATTGTGAAAAAAGAGAGGGACAGAGTCTAAAAAAGAATGAATGATGTCCATAGAAGCAATGAAAATAGGGCAGAAGAAAGGTCTACAAAACTTAAATACATTAAAGTAGCTTAAAAGATAAAGGAAAAGTATTGGGGGAACCCACCCCCAATATTTTAACATAGGTTCTTTCTATTTTCCGTAAGTATCGGCCGGCTGAGAAATAAAGAGAAAGAGTACAAAAAGAGGAATTTTACACCTGGACCACCAGGGGCAACATCACATATCGGTAGGACTGTCATGCCCACCTGAGTCTCAGATCAGCAAGTTTTTATCAAAGGTTTCAAAAGGAGAGGGGGTGTAAGAACAGGGAGTAGGTACAAAAATCACATACTTCAAAAAGCAGTAAGCGTCTAACAATGATCATGTACTTCTAAGGGAACAGGACAAAGGGCAAAAGCAGAACTACTGATAAGGGCCTATGTTCAGTGGTGCGCATATTGTCTTGATAAACAAATAACAGAAAACGGGGTTCAAGAGCAAAGAACCAGTCTGACCACAGATTTATCAGGGTAGAGTTTTTCCCCACCCTAGTAAGCCTGAGGGTACTGCAGGAGACCAGGGCATATCTCAGTCCTTATCTCAACTGCATAAGACAGACATTCCCAGAGCAGCCATTTATAGACCTCCCCCAAGGAATGCATTCCTTCCCTAGGGTATTAATATTAATGTTCCTTGCTAGGAAAAGAATTTAGCGATATCTTCCCTACTAGTACATCCATTTATAGTTTCTCTGCAAGAAGAAAAATATGGCTCTTTTTGCCTGACCCCATAGGCAGTCAGACCTTATGGTTGTCTTCCCTTGTTCCCTAAAAATCACTGTTATTCTGTTCTTTTTCAAGGTGCACTGATTTCATATTGTTCAAACACACATATTTTACAATCAATTTGTACTGTTAACACAATTATCACAGTGGTCCTGAGGTGACATACACCCTCACCTTATGAAGATAATAGATTAAGAGATTAAAGTAAAGACAGGCATAAGAAATTATAAAACTATTATTTAGGAATTGATGAATGTCCATGAAATCTTCACAATTTATGTTACTCTGCTCTGGCTCCAGCTGGTCCCTCCATTTGGGGTCCCTGACTTCCCACAACAGAAAAGTCATTCAAAATTTAAGAAAAATATAATTCACAAATGAGGGGATAGAAATAAGGAAAGAATTAGAAATAAAAGAAAGAATCTTTCTAAAATAAAGACCAAGAAGAGAAAATACACTGACAATATTTTCAGGGAAATAGAACATTTTTAAAAGGAAAAAAGATTAAATTTAAAAAGTGAAGAAAATTATAATTTTATATCTAACCAAACTTATTTTCAAGCACAAAAGTTGCAGAAAATTTGTCATCATCAGCATGGAAGTTCTCACAGAATGTTGTTTTAAAAAGTATTTTATTAAAATCTACTAAAGAATAAGCTTCAGGCAACCAAAATGCCTGGAGATACTTTGACATAAAGACTTCTGGTGAGCATTACAGACACTGAAATTTACCTATAAAATGAAAACTGACTGAGGATAAAAAGGAGAGAGTATAATTTGTATTGACTGTTGTCATGTGAGTCCATGTGAAGAGACCACCAGACAGGCTTTGTGTGAGCAACAAGGCTGTTTATTTCACCTGGGTGCAGGTGGGCTGAGTCCAAAAAGAGAGTCAGCAAAGAGTGGTGGGATTATCATTAGTTCTTATAGGTTTTGGGATAGGTGGTGGAGTTAGGAGCAATGTTTTGTGGGCAGGGGGTGGATCTCACAAAGTACATTCTCAAGGGTGGGGAGAATTACAAAGAACCTTCTTAAGGATGGGGGAGATTACAAAGAACCTTCTTAAGGGTGGGGGAGATTACAAAGCACTTTGATCAGTTAGGGTGGGGCAGAAACAAATCACAGTGGTGGAATGTCATCAGTTAAGGCTATTTTCACTTCTTTTGTGGATCTTCAGTTGCTTCAGGCCATCTGGATGTATATGTGAAGGTCACGGGGATATGATGGCTTAGCTTCAGCTCAGAGGCCTGACAACTGTATGTTCTGGTCATGAGTACAACAGGAGAGAATGGATACAGCATTTGCAGAACATACTTTTAAAACATAAATCAGTGGCAACGTTGGTGTTATTATTCTGAAGAAGCTTTTTGTGTAAGCTAGATTACAATAAACAATTTTACTTATTTATTTATTTATTTATGTTTTTATTTTTTGAGATGGAGTCTTGTTCTGTCACCAATGCTGGAGTGCAGTGGCATGATCTCAGCTCACTGAAAACTCTGCCTCATGGGTTTCAGCGATTCTCCTGCCTCAGCCTCCTGAGTAACTGGGATTACAGGTGTACACCACCACGCCTGGCTAATTTTTGTATTTTTAGTAGAGACGAGGTTTCACCATGTTGATCAGTCTGGTGTTGAACTCCTGACCTAGTGATTTGCCCACCTTGGCCTCCCAAAGTGCTGGGATTACAGGCATGAGTCACCATGCCTGGCCACAATTCTACTTTTATCATTTTCGGTATCCTTGCTATTCTTTATCTTCTTTACGGGGAAAAGGAGTTACACACACAACATTGAAGAGGATAAGTTTTACTGAATATGAGTAGAAATTTCAAGTAACATCAAATGACATTTTATTTTTAAAATACCTACATGTGTATTTCTTCTTCTACATACATGTCTGTATTAATGTAGACATATGATAGATGGATAGAAAAGCATAAAGGTTAGATAACACACACATGTGCATACACACACGTGTGCACACTCACACATACATACATACAGAAGTTCTAATATTGTTTGCCATTAGAAATGACACTCCTTTGTCCAAACTGTGTTTTCTAAATACTATCTCCCATGAAAAGGAAACAGAAACACTAGGATAATTGGCTAATTCCAGGTCTGAGGCATAAAATCTACAATATATTATTGTTCTACAATATTTCTGGAGAAAGTTGTTCTGATAACAAGGTATTTGAAGAGAGATATCATTGACAAGGGGGAGAATAACCTGAGTTTCTGGGAAAGAACATTCTAGATAAAGGGTACAACAAGTGCAAAGTCCACATGTGGAACTATGCTTGTTGTACTGCGAGTAAGTAGGGAGGTTTTCTTGGCCATAGCTCTGAAAGTGAGGTCAAGAGTAGTAGTCAATGGTACAATGGACTGGAAGTGTGCCAGGTCATGAATTACTCTGTAGGTCATTTTAAGTACTTTGTGTTTTCCTTCAGAGAAATACCTTATGGAATATTTTGATCGTATAAGTAACATGATTTGACTTCTGTTTTAAAAGGGTCATTTTAGCTCTATGTTGCATTACACTATTGCGAGAGGAGACTGGATGTGGTGAACCTACTGTAGTAATCTGGGAAAGATTTCACGGATGCTTAAATTAGTATGAGAGAGTGGTGGTGAGTGAGAAGTGGCAGAATTCCAATATCTCTTGAAGTTACAATGAATGAGGCTTTGTGATGGCTAGATGCAAGCTGTGAAAGAAAGCAAAATTAAAGGCAATCTTAAGATTGTGGATCTGAGCAAATACAAAAATGGAGCTGGTAATTCCTGAAATATGAGGACTCTGAAGTACAAATGTTGACAGGAAAAACCAAGTGTTAGATTTTGCACTAATTTCTCACCATGGTTATTATTATTAAAATTGTGTAAAATATATTCATTTTGAAATATTGCTTTCTTGTACTACATTTTATTAAAAACTGTAGTCAATCTTTAAAAATACATCTTTAACGTTAGAGGCTTTGTCAAAATAAGGATGAGTTTTCAAGCCATCTCATACATTTTCAAGAGAGCATCATCTTCACTTTCTTCTGAGTTGTAAAAAATACCACCTTTTCAATTTCGGTGTGATATTGTCCCTGGAGATTTTATCCCATATAAAAAGTATTAAGACAATCTTTTGAAAAATTTGTCTTATAATTGTGAATATGTGATCTCAAAATGTAAACCACTTATTATAGTATAATAAATTCTGTAGAGTTCTATAAAATATTCTTTAAAGGACTGAATTAAACCACCATGCACATTTGCAAAGTAGATACTGACACTTTAGGAAAATGTTATTCAAACATGTAAAGTCCTTTTGAATTTTTTTCTAACTGGAACTGATGATCTCATTTAAAATGAACACTGATTTTGATTAAGGTTATTTTAGAAGAGTATATCTTACCCAAACAGTATTAGCTTGTTCAAAATAAAGTAATTGTGAAAGTGCCTTTTAATATGAAAAGCACTGCAAGTACAAACATAAGAAGCTACTCTGTTTTCAAAGTAATAATTTTTGGTTGCATGGGAATAGAAACAAAAACAAACTGAAATACATTAAAAAATAAACAGTTATTCACTGACCCAAATTTTTAGCAATCTCTATATTTTTCAATCCATGTAAAATGTATCAATCTAATATTTAAACATTTGTATTAATCTCTGGAATTTCAGGGACATAACTGTATTTACACATACCTTTATAACCCACAAGGGAAGAGATTTAAAACTACCAAACCCCTTCTAGTTAACATTTTATAGACAAGGTAGCAACATCAAAAATCTTTCAATATTATAATGTTTAATGCAAGCTTAAATATCAGTTATGTTCAGCAAGTTACGAAGGATTAATAGTCTGGTAGGTTTCAATTACTGCTCACTTACATTTTAAAGTAATTGCTTCATAAAGCTCGTTCCCAAATTTCACATCTTCTCAGTATACAGAGGATAAAATGAATGCCATTATTTTTAAGAGACCAATAGCATTGTTGGAGAGTAAAATTTGAGACTCACTGATTATAACCCAGAGAAGATTTATGTGATGCTTCGCTAGGAAACAGCACTCCTGAGGTCAAGATATTCTGTGACAAAACTGAATGTATTCACATATTTAAAGAAAGAATGTGTCAGTTGGAAAGAGGTTGAGAATCTATGGAATACTAGAGGAAAAAACAGCATTGGAAACACTGGTATATCCATCTTCTCAGGAATGACAGCATTTTACCTAAGGGTCTCCCAGTATGTCCCATTGAAAAACATTACTATTCTAAAATAAATACAAAGGGTCTATATTAATTTTTCTAACCCCATTCATCCTTATGACATGTTTTTCAACAGAATTTCTAATTATAGATTCTTGGTGCAGAGAGAATCAGCTGATTCTTTTTTTTTTTTTTTTT
>NW_012114710.1:12975413-12980746 GCF_000951035.1 Colobus angolensis palliatus | reverse complement strand
CCCGTCTCGGCCTCCCAAAGTGCTGGGATTACAGGCTTGAGCCAACGCGCCCAGCCAGAATCAGCTGATTCTATCAAAATACATTGAAATAATTCACAGCATTTTTTAGTTTGATCTGAAATATCCCTTCTTATTATTCTCCAATTCTTTGTTTCCTTCTACATTATTCTTAATAGTTTTCTGGAGTCTCTTGATAATTCTTCTTGAGTTATTTTCTTTTGAACATACCCAAAGCACAATTTTATCCTAGTCTTGCCACTGAAACTGTTCTTGTTAAGGTGACCACTGTAATGCCACAACCAACAGTCAATTTGTCCTCTTATTATGTGATATTAGCAGCTTTAAGATTATTAATAATTTTCAACATATACCAAATAAAAAAATACAAGACCCCATATAACCCTTACATATTCCTTTATTATTATGTATTATAATTTGCTAAAAACACTTCACATGAGATCTACTCTTTACATTTTTTAAGTGCACAATATAATATTGTTGACTATAGGCACAATATTGTATAGAGGTGTATTAGTTTGTTCTCATGCCGCTAATAAAGACATACTTAAGACTGGGTAATTTATAAAGGAATGAGATTTAATTGACTCACCATTCCATATGGCTAGGCCTCACAATCGTGGTGGAAGACAAAAGAGGAGCAAAGTCAGGTCTTACATGGTGGCAGGCAAGAAAGCATTTGTAGGGAAACTCCCCTTTATAATATCATCAGATCTCATGAGACTTATTCACTATCACGAGAACAGCACAGGAAAGACCCACCCCTATGATTCAATTATATCTATCTAGCCCTACCCTTGGCACATGGGTATTCTTACAATTTAAGATGAGATCTGGGTGGAACACAGCCAAACACTATCATGTGTCTCTGTAATTTATTCATCTGTCTAACTGAAAGTACGTTACCCATTGAAAAGCAACCCCCTATTTCCTCCTCTCTCTAACCTATGGCAACTACCATTCTACTATCTGTTTCTATGATTTTGACTATTTTAGATCCATTATATAAGAGGAATCATGTAGTATTTGTCCTTCTATGATGTGTACACTGTTAGTGGGAATGTAAAATAGTACAGCCATTATGAAAAACAGTATGGAAGTTCCTCAGAAAATTTAAAAAACTATGATGTGATCTAGCAATCCCACTTGTGGGTATATATATACAGATATCCCAAAGAGATATCTGTACTCCTATGTGTATTGCAGCATTATTCATAGTAGGCAAGGTATAGAAATAATCCAAATGTCCATTATAAGTAGATAAATAAATTGTGAGATATATATAACATAAAATATTATTCATTCTCATAAAAGAAGTTAATCTTGCTTTGTGCAAAATCATGGATAAACCTAGAAGGCATGATTCTAAGCCCATACATACTCAAACCATGCTCTTCACCTATTTATCAGATTCAACCATTATCAAGATTTTTTTACATTTTTTTCCTTTGCTGAAATATTTAAAGAACATGGGGCTGAAACATTTTAAAGCAAATCCTTCATGTTATAGCATTTCATCACTTTCTACTTCAATATGCATTTCTATAAAATAGGAACAATTTTCTGCTACAGACATTATCACATCTAATAGAACAAACAATGACAAAGTTAACAATAAAATTAATGTTTATTTGGTAGTCATACTTTGCCTATTGTTTCAAAAATATGTCTGTGTAGTTGATTTATTCTAAAGAGAATCCAGACAAGATTCACACATATTTGGTTTTTAGGTGTTTTATGGCGTTTTTAAATAAGCAACTCCTTCTGAATGTTTTATCGTTGAAGGGGAGAGATGGCTAATTTGTTTTGCTTTTATGTCATTGAAAATTAGTTGTCATGTGCTTTTTTCTTGTGTATTTTTGGAATGGTTCCTAAATATGACTGGGTCAAGAATAAATGCGTACATTATTTTTTAATTATTGCTCAGTTTGTCTCTGTAGAGGTTATATCGTTTATTCCCACCAACAATAGGAGAGCATTTTTTCCCCACAGCTTTCGTATCAGGGAATATTGTCAATTTTTTGCATGGTTTTCAAACAAATAGATAATAAGTGGTATTTCAATATAGTTCAAATTTGTATTTCTTTTATTAGACATAATTACTTTATTTTCAGATGCTGAAAGGACAGTTTTATTTCCTCTTCTGTTAAGTATTTTTGATGTCAGCAGCTTTTGAAACACTTGATCACTACCTCTTTGATAAAATACTTTTTCCTTTCACTTCCAAGACAGCCCACTCACCTTGCCTCTCCTCTCCTTCATGACCTTTTCTTCTGTCCTCCCTCTACCAGGTGATTCTTCTCTTACCAACCTCTAAATATCAGGTAGTCCCAAAACTCAGTATTTGAACATCTTTTGTCCATCTATACTCACTCATTGGGGAATTTCATCCTGTCTTGTGGCCTTAAAATACCATCCACATACTGATGGCAATTCCCAGATTTATACTTTTAGACCCTAATGTTGCCTTAAATCATATACAAATATATAATTGACAGTTTGACATCTTCTTCAATATTAAACCATATACTTCTTCACTCTCACCCGTTAGGGTGAACTCCCTTGTTATCCCTCCTCTTCCTGCCTCTTTTGCTATAATTGGTCAAGCCAAACTCCATAGAGTCATCAAGAACTCCTCTCTTTCTCTCAGACTCCACTTCTAATCCAGAAACACATTTAGCTAGTCCTACCAAAATCTACCCATTTTATTACCATGTATATCATTACAATCCCAGACTGAGATAGCACCATCACTCTCTTTGAATTTGTCAATGGCCCTCCGGCTGGTCTTCCTGTTTTTATGTTATTTTAGCTTTCACCTTGTCTCCTTGCCATACAGCGTCCAGAATGATCCTTTTAAAATATATCAGATTAAATCCAACAATTTCATCTCTGGATATATACTGAAAAGAATTGAAGACAGGGTTGTGAAGACCTGTTCATAGCAGCCATAGCCAAGAGGTAGAAGCTTATTGTCAAATGTCCACCTACAGATGAATAAACAAAATGTAATATATACATGCAATGGAATAATATTTAGCCTTAAAAAGGAGGAAATTCTGATATATACTACAGTATGGATGAACCTTGAGGATATTACGCTAAGTGAAATAAGCCCCTCACAAAAAGACAAATACTGTATGATTCCACTTACGTGAGATATCTAGAGTAGCTAAACTACTCTAGACATGAGATATCTAGAGTAGCTAAACTACTCTAGACATGAGATATCTAGGGGTATCTAAAAATGGAAAGTAGAATGGTGGTTGCCAGGAGCTAGAGGGAGTGGAAAATTGAGAGTAATTGTTTAATGAGTATAAAGTTTTGATTTTGCAAGATGAAAAAGTTCTGGAAATTGGTTGCACAACACTGTGAATGTACTTTACTGAACTGTAGACACAAAAATAGGATGGTAAATTTTATGTTTTATGCATTTTAACCATAATTTTTAAAAAATAAATTTAAAAATACGTCAGATCATGTGGTAGATCTTCTTCAAAACCACCTGTAAATTGCCTTTTCACTCAGAATAAAGTCCAGAATTCATATTGGAACCTTCAAAATATTATATGATCTGCACATCTCCGCCCACCACCCACCCCTGACCTCGTCTTCTACTCGTCAGTCTTTGTCTCAATTATCCATTGTTTTCCCTCTGATCCTTGAGTCAAAAATGTTTCTTACTTGGATCATTCGCACATGATGTTTTCTGAGATATTTATATGACTACATTTCCCCCTTCAAAGAACCATAAATTTTATAAAAATTTATAACCAATTGATGAGAGAAGAAGAGGAGAGTAGAAGCAAGGTGAGTGGGCTGTCTTGGAAGTTAAATGAAAAAAGTATTCTATCAAAGAGGTAGTGATCAATTTCAGCAAGGAAAAAAAAAAAAAAACGGAGATTTGGTCGGGCGCAGTGACTCACTCCTGTAATCCCAGCACTTTGGGAGGCCGAGGCAGGCAGATCACGAGGTCAGGAGATCAAGACCATCCTGGCTAACATAGTGAAACCCTGTCTCTACTAAATATACACAAAAATTAGCCAGGCGTGGTAGTGGGCACCTGTTGTCCCAGCTACTCAGGAGGCTGAGGCAGGAGAATGGTGTGAACCTGGGAGGCAGAGTTTGCAGTGAGCCGAGATCTCGTCTTTACACTCCAGCCTGGGCGACAGAGCAAGACTCCATCTCAAAAAGAAAAAGAAAAAAAGAGATTTTACTTTTTACACAGTACTACAACATTTCCAGCAGCAGAATAGTGTCTGATACACAACTGAAGCTTAACAAACATTTGTTAAATAAATGAATAAGTAGATGAATAAATTGTATAAACTAAGTGTTCCAATTCCTGGTACAATTACATTTTTCAAAATATGTATTTTTTAAAATTCTGATTTGGGAGGCTTTGTCTAAAGCCACAAATAGACACATTGGTTTCAAGTGCTGATAAATCACATTATTTGTCATCAAGACGAAGGTAGATGATAAATAATGATAGATGTCATTAAAATAATGCATTCTGTCTCCTTATGTCTTTAGAAACCATCTAGGATTTCTACTCCATGGGTTGCTTTTTCTTCACCTGATAATGTCTGAGTATCCAACTGATGTTTCTACTCTTCTTCCCTCTCCAGTTGATTATAAGACTTTTTGATTGATTAACTGTAACCAGTAATGGTGCCAATTTACTAGAATCCCATTAAAATAGGATCCTCTAATATCCTAAGAGTAAGAAATATATTTAGTTGATTTTTTTTTGTTTTGAAAGAATTGTATTATATATTGTGCATATAAAGCATACATATAGTTTAAAAAGTGATAATATTCACACATGTTCACAAATTCAGCTTGGTAAATAGAGCATTACTATACCTTTGAATATCACATGCTCCTTCCAGATCATGAACCCCCTGCCCCTCTACAAGTAACTACTATTCTCACATAAAATGTTATCACATGTGTATAACTTTTATAACAGTATTGAATTTTAAATGTATTTTAATATTAGCATTTGAGGGAAAAACAGTTAAAAAGTTGTTAAAATAGGGCCGGGCGCTGTGGCTCATACCTGTAATCCTGTCACTTTGGGAGGCTGAGGCAGGTGAAGGTTTCACATGGTGAAACCCCATTTCTACTAAAAATGCAAAAAAATGGGCCAGGCCTGGTGGCAGTCACCTGTAATCCCAGCTACTCAGGAGGCCAAGGCAGGAGAATTGCTTGAACCAGCAGACGGAGGTTTTAGTGAACCGAGATCATGCCACAGCACTCCAGCCCGGGCGACACAGCAAGACTCCATCTCAAAAAAAAAAAAAAACAAA
>NW_012114710.1:12972597-12975363 GCF_000951035.1 Colobus angolensis palliatus | reverse complement strand
GAAAGAAAGAAAGAAAGAAAGAAAGAAAGAAAGAAAGAAAGAAAGAAAGAAAGAAAGAAAGAAAGAAAGAAAGAAAAGTTGTTAAAATAATATAAGTAAGAGCATCTGCAGAGATGAAGAAGATGAGAAACAGCTCAGAGGACTTAAATTGGGAAGAGGGGCATTGGAGAGAATTAGTATTATTTATTGGTTCCTATAAGTATATTTTTTACATGTACATTTTTCTAGGGGCTGCAGATACAGAGATGAACAACTGCCCCCCTCACAACCATTTCAAAAAACAAAAAAATGACAATATCCCTGCCCTCATGGCGCTTATAGTTACTAATCAAAGATTGACACAAATTTACATAAAATTACAACTTTGATTAGTGTTAGTAAATAAAATGCATGCAGTTCAGAGAGAAGTAAACACACTAGTCATTTCGTAGATCAGAGGCTTCTCAGATAAAATAATAACCAATATTATTCTGAAAGGAGAGTAAGAATTGACTGGAGAGAGAAGCTGAAGTGGAAGGGTGGTGATGAAGGCTGCAAACTTCAGGTTCCAGGCGGGAAGTAACATGGGGCTTTCTAAAACTGAAAGAAGGAAGGCCTGTGAGCCAGGAGAACACATTAGATAATAGACTTTGTCAAGACTTAGAACACTTAGAAATTTAGGTCCTTTTTTTGGAAAAGCAATGGAAATCTATGATATAATACTTTGTGCTTGGGGATAGTGGTAAGAGAGAGGTGAACAGACAAGCTTTACAAAAGCATCAGTTTCACTGCAGATTGAAAAGGAACCATAGTGAGTCCAAAGAAATGTTAGTATGCTATTATAGTAGTCCCGGAAAAGGATTATGATAGTTTTAAGGACTAGAATTACAAACAAATTTGAGACATACTTAGAAAATAAAATTAAACATGAAAGTAGCAAGAGAGTTAGTATAAGGGTTATAATGCCAAGTGCTGCATAAAGTGTTGCTTCAAAATATTTAATGGAGCAGCAAGAGTGGGAATAATTGACCAACTAATGTGGAAGGAGACTAGATTATGATTAAAGAGAATACATGGCTTATGAAAGGAGCAGCGATGGCAAAGATTGAGAAAGTGAGGAGAAAAGCAAAAGGAGAAGGAAGGAATTTGAAATTGACACAGGGTAAGACAGTGGGGGTCAAACACGGGACTGGTCATGCATATCAACACTAAGGTCACCCAAGGTAGTGGAGTTGAAGACTGAGAGCTAGATAAAATGTCTCCGATAAGTAAAAGAAAATGAGCTTTTGGGGAGGCAAGATTTGATGGACAGAGAGAGAAGCTTGCCAATGAGCCTGAGAAAAAACACACAATTTTGTTTGTGTGGGTGGGGACAGTCGATGTACAATTTAGTTTTTTCTATGAGGAATAAAATCAGTCTGGCAATAGAAACAGACTAAGTGTATAGAGCTGAATGACCCAGGGTCAGTGTCATCTTTAAGAATGACTAGTTGTAGTATAATTGAAAACAAGGGATGACTAACATTTGTCCCAATTCTTCCATTTACATTTACTTCTTTATGTCACATCCATCTCAATATCTCCCACAAATGCTGAGGTTTCCTTTTCTTTAGTTTTGGTCGTCCATGTGGAACAATGGGATCATTGTCCATTTGCTGCAATTTTTTTTTTTTTGAGACAAAGTCCCACTCTGTCGCCCAGGCTGGAGTGCAATGGCATGATCTTGGCTCACTGCAACCTCCACTTCCTGGGCTCAAGCGATTCTCCTGCCTCATCCTCCCAAGTAGCTGGGATTACAGGGGACTGCCACCACACCTCGCTAATTTTTGCATTTTTAGTAGGAATGGGGTTTCGACAAGTTCGTCAGGCTAGTCTCGAACTCCTGACCTCAGGTGATCCACCCATCTCGGCCTCCCAAAGTGCTGGGATTACAGGCGTGAGCCATTGCGCCTGGCCTATTTGCTGTAATTCCACTACTGCCTTTCTAATTGTGTTGCAGGAGGAAATTAGGTCTCCATACTTTAATTTTCTTAATATCATTCCAGAAAGTTGTATATATGCAATAAACCTAACTGAAGGCTCAGGGCATGCCTGTGTACATGTGTGTGTGTGTGTGTGTGTGTGTGCCCAGCTCCAGCTATCTAGGGCCTCTTGTATTAAGGTTCACCCTTAACATTCCTCCACAGGAGATTTTTTTTGGACTACTTTTCCAGGGAGTCTCCATAAACAAAATTGTGTGTAGTCAATTCAACATAATCTTAGTGACAGGCCATTATTCATCATTATGCTTTTCTTGTCTATTTAATATTAACATTTGAAACCTGAATAAAACATAGAAATTTCTAAAAGATTGAGTTACAATTAATTACCTAATTGATCAATTAGTCAATCAATAATAATATTTAGTATTATCTTATGCAATGTATAACATTAGAAAACACTGTTAGATGCAGAAAAGATTCAGAGTCATTCCTCCCTTCAAGAAACTTTTATGGCTAGGTGTGGTGGCTCACACCTGTAATTTTAGCACTTTGGGAGACCAAGGCTGGAGGATTGCTTGAGCAGGAGTTTGAGATCAACTTGGGCAAGAGGAGAGACACCCTGTCTCTACACTTTATTTTTTAATTAGCCAGGTGTGGTGGATTGTGCTTATAGTCATAACTTACTGGGAAGCTGAGGCAAGGTGTCCCTTGAGCCCAGCAGTTCAAGTTTACAGTAAACTGTGATGGCACCATTACACTCTAGCCTGGGCAACCGAGAAAGAGCCTGTTGAAAAGAAGGGAAGGG
>NW_012114710.1:12935358-12972242 GCF_000951035.1 Colobus angolensis palliatus | reverse complement strand
ATTCATTCATTTTAGTAACAGTAAATTACATTTTGATTAAGCGGTAACATAGTTAAATGTGGAAAATTTCAAAATTGAAAACATACAGAACTTTCTGACAACAATAAAATTAAGTCAGAAATTTTTAAAGTACTAAAAAGATATATTAAATAATTCTAAATAATCAGTAGTCAATTTAGAATCAGTGTGAGCATTTAGAAAACACTTAGCACTGGTGATAATAAAAGTTATTCAGAGCAAAACGTGTGGTATGCGGTGAAAGAAAAACAGTATTTTCACGAGAAAAGGAGAAAGTCTATAAATAATGGCTTATGCATCTAATTTATGGAGCTATAAAAAGAATACTAAAACAAATGCAAAGACAGAATATAAAAAGAATAATAAAAAAGCAGAATTTAATTTTTTTTTTTTTTTTTCCCCCTGTCGCCCAGGCTGTAGTGCAGTGGCCGGATCTCAGCTCACTGCAAGCTCTGTCTCCTGGGTTTACGCCATTCTCCTGCCTCAGCCTCCCGAGTAGCCGGGACTACAGGCACCCACCACCTTGCCCGGCTAGTTTTTTCATATTTTTTAGTAGAGATGGGGTTTCACCGTGTTCGCCAGGATGGTCTCCATCTTCTGACCTCGTGATCCGCCCGTCTCGGCCTCCCAAAGTGCTGGGATTACAGGCTTGAGCCACCGCACCCAGCGCAGAATTTAATTTTTAAAACTATGATGCAGTAGAGAGGATCTAGAAAGCTAAATTTGTTTTAAACAGCATCTTGCAAGACTGATAAGTTAAAGAATATACATGAAAATGTATTAGAAGTAAAGCCCAGGCATATAAATGCAGCAGAGATATTTCAAATTATGAATGATTACTATGAGAAACTTGATGGAAATAATTTTTAAAACATGAAACAAATAATTTTTTAAAATATGTAACTTACCACAATTGAGTCAAAAAATAGATTAACTGGAAGCCTAAGATTTCTTAACAAAAACTCTTCAGAACATTTTTTGTTTTGAAATTAAAAGTTTCTCAGATTTTAGAACATGATATGCTGCATATATTTTATATTGTATAACACTGCTCATATCAAACATGTATTTCTGATTGTAGGACTTCAATTACAGAAATTTGAACTACACAGTCATTAAAGAAATTGAAGCAATATTTTAAAATTTATCCACAAAGTAAACACTAGGATCAGTTTATAGACTAGTTTTGAACACAGATTTCGGAAATGGAAAATTACTATCTTGTACATGTCTATAAAATAATAAAAAAAGGAAAGTATTTTTCCAACCTTTCCTTTTTTATGGCATCAGTTTAACTTTGATGGCAAAGACAGAAAATAACTCTGTAAAAATGAAACATTACTAGCTGATCTCTCCTATGTATAAAACGAGATGGGAACATCTTTTTTTAAATACTAGCAAACCAAATGTAGTAAAACAATAACACAGCCAAGTTAGATTTATTCTAGAAACGCAAAGTTAATTCAGCACTAGAAAATATATTAATATAATTTATTGCATTTACAGGTTGAAGACAAAAGTATGATAATCCCCACAGATTCATAAAATAACCATTCATGAATTAAAACATGTTTAGTAACATAAGAATAAAAGAAAACTTCTCTAATGTGATAAAAACCTGGAAAAATAACATTTAATAGTAAAATATTAAAATAATTTATATCTTAAATAAAGAATATGACAATGACACCCACTGTCCTAATTGCTATTCAATATCATTCTAAAAGGATTAGCCAGACTAAGAAGAAAGGAAAAGACGTAAGATTTTGAGGAGGAAACAAAGCCAGCAGCATATACAGGTGTGTTATTTTCAAAACAGAAGCCCCAAAAGAATCTTCAGACAGAATTAATAGAGAGATTGGGATGGTTGCTACAGATATAAGATGAATTATATGGCATTTGTCCACATTAGAAAATAAAATAAACTTTTATATGAAAATATTTGTTATCTCTGAGTACAACGAAAAATATAAGGTAGTAAAAATAAATCTCACAAGATATGTAAAAGACATTTTTTAGAAAATCATAACCTTTATTGAAACACGTTAAAGACCTAAATAACTTGAATCATATATAGAAACATTCAGGAATGTAAAAGTGTATATTTTCCAAGAAAATGATGTTAAAATTCAATTCCGTTTCAATTAAAATTTCTACCAATTATTTTCATGAAGCTTGAAAAGCTAATTCTTAGATACATATGAACAATTAAAGAGTAGAAACAGTGGTAGCAAACGAACTCTGTTGGCTACATGGGTGTCCTCTAAGTCCATGAAGGGAGACTGCCTGCTCTAGAGAACTATCTTAGAAAAGTTATTTCAGCAACTAATGCCCCAAATAAAGTGCAAACCTTTCTAATTTGTAATTAATTCAGAGATATATTATGGCTATAGTATATTTTATTAGAAAAGAAGTCAATATTCTGACAAAGTCTCCAACACCTCAATCAAATGTACATAATTGCAAAATAGGGCAAATTAGTTTATAATTTTTTAGATCACTAAATAGTAACAAATAAGGTAATTTCATATTCTGTCTGTCTCTATGGGAGAATAAAATTATTTCATCTGTTTACCAGTTGGCTTGTATCTATATCCAGACATAGACAATGAAACAGAAAAATACCCGTCCCCTAAAATGCATCCCACAGACAAGGTTTTTTGTTTGTTTGTTTGTTTGTTTTTTAATTCTTCCTAACAGCCTATCTAGTTGTCTAATCAAAGAAAATGCATTCCTAATCAGTATAAATACAGTACTTTGAGAAAAATAAACATAAAAAATAAGTAAAGAGCAAGATCAGGCAAGACAATTTTGAAGAGCAGGCTGTGACTTTTCACCTAACAGATATCAAGACTGTCTAGGAATCTCTAGAAATGAAGGCTATGTGATATTATCACAGGGGACAAGATAATAAATATGAAAATCCAAACATGTGGCAAACTAACATATAAGCAAAATTGGAAATGAGAAAATAGTTTTCAATAATGAAAGTTAGAAAAATTAGGCAAATGAATAACTACAAAAGAAAATGAGAGAGAAAGAGAAAGAACAAGATTAAGAGAGGCCAGGGAAAAGAAAGAAAGGAGAATAAAAGGAAGGAAAGGAAAATAAAGGAAAGGTAGAAAAGAAGGGAAGGGAGGTATTGACGTTTTACTCTTCGCTATTCATGAAAATAAAACCTAAATACATTCAGTACTTGAGAGTGAAAGGGAAACTTTAAATTATTAGGAAGAAATCTAAGAAAAAAATTGATTTGGAAGTAAACGATTTCCTAATCAAGACATAAACTCAAATCACTGAAGTGATATTTGAGGAATTATATTTAAGAACTTATGTTCACGAAGATACCATTAAAAAGGGATCAGAAAGCCACGGATTTAATAAAAATATTGTAACAAATATATAGCAATTATTTCCTGTGATAATGCTGTGTAAAAAATAATTCTAGTAATAAACTACTGAAATTATTTCAGTAGTTTTCAGTAACAAGCATTTATTTTCCACTCAAATGTCTGCAGGGTAGTAATGAGAGGCAGGAAATCTGAATTGGGCTCTACTTGGTCAGGAGTGCTTTAGGTCAGCTCCACGTGTTTCCTCAATCTGAGACAAGTAGCTGCTCAGCACATACAGCAAGCTGTGGCAGAAGATGGGATTGAAAGACAGCTGTCAGCTACTTAGTATTCCTCCTATCACCTTAGCTTAGAACAGAGACATTGTGACTTCCATTCACACTCCAAAGTATGACAAAGGGCCAAACTCAGCATGTTCTGTTCCAAAAGAGAGAGGAGCATATTTGTTAAACAATGATTCAATCTACCATAGACATAATCAACAAGTCCCATTTCTAGAATAAACAATCCTAGTGAACTGATATGGGGAAAAAGGGAGTAATTGGCAGAAAACATGAATAGGCAATTTACAGAGAGGAAACATAAAGGGCCCAATCTCATTGGTAATCAAGAAAATTCTAACTAAAGCTACAGAAGAATACCATTTGTTAATTATCATATTTATAAAAATTTAAAAGTTTGACAAAAGCATGTGTAAGTGAGAATGAGAAACATGTCCATTGTGAGTTTGAAATGCTAACTCTCTTTGGAAGTTAATTTGGCACAGCTAAAAAGCTAAAGGCGTTCTTTGCCTCATGACCTTTTAATATACCCTGGAAATTTTTGCACATCTACAGCTGGAGACATGTGCAAGGATGTTGATGGCTGTATATTTTATAAAAACAAAACCTGTATATATTCCAAATATTTTTGATAGAACAGACTGTAAATGGAAGGATATTAAATTGATGTCTATATAGCAATGATAGATCAATGAAACAAAATATGAATAACTCTAAAAATACAATTTAAGGCAAAAATATGAAAGTTCCAGGAAAATATATATAGTGTGATTTATTTATTATAAAGATTGATAAAGGTCTTATACATTTAGAATTAAATACTGCATTTGTTTGTTTGTTTGTTGTGCAATGACACGATCTCGGCTCACTGCAACTTCCACCTCCTGGGTTCAAGAGATTCTCCTGCCTCACCTTCCTGAGTAGCTGAGATTACAGGCACCCGCCACCACACCCAGCCAATATTTGTATTTTCAGTAGAGATGGGATTTCACCATTTTGGCCAGGCTGGTCTCAAATTCCTGACCTCATGATCTGCCCACCTTGGCCTCTCAAAGTGCTGGGATTACAGGCATGAGCCACTATGCCCGGCCTAAATGCTGTATTTTTAAGGTTATGCACATGTGGTCACACTTTATTTGAGGACAGTGGTTACTTGCAGGGTGTTAGGGGAAACCTGACCTGGGAGGAGTGCATGAGATTCAAAGGTTTACTAATGCCTGATTTATCAAGCTGAGTTTGTGAACATGTGTGAATATTATCACTTTTTAAGCTATACATGTGGTTTATATGCACAGTATAAAATACAATTCTTTCCAAACAACAAAAATGTTCAACTTAATAAATTCCTTTACTCACCACATCTGAGGGTCCTGTTTTAATGGTACTCTAGTAAATTAACACCATCATTGGTTGTTTGATACGGCTCTTTGTGACTTGAAACAAGCCCTCCAAAATCAAAATGCCAGAGCATTAATTTAAAATGAAAAATATAATTGAACTAGGAATTAGGTTGATTAGTTCACACAATTTATTCATCTACTTCTTTATTTATTTAACAAATATTTGAAAAGTTCCAGTTCTGTGTCAGGCACTAGTCTGCTGCTGGAAATGTGTCAGTGCTGCATGAAAAATAAAGTCTCTGATTTTTGCTGTTTAGATTCTCATAGAGAGAGGAAAATAGTACAAAAACTAAATATTATATATTAAGTGGTGATAAGAGATATGAAGAACAGTAAATCGAAGCAAGGAGTCAGAAAGTTTTGAGAAGAGGGTGCTCTATAGGTAGGGTAGACATTTCGCTTCTCAGAGCAGTGAATTGAAGAGAGAAAATTGAGTCACATAAATATCTTGGGAAACATCACATGTGAAGGACCCAAGTGAGAACCATTTTCGACCAGCTCAAGAAACAGCAGGAAAAAAAAATGACAAAATAAGGCACATACTAGTAGTGGAAGATGACATCAGGAGTGGGTGGTGGCTCAGGAGATGTGTAGATCATGTAATGTCATAAAAATTCTGATAAGAATGTTGGTCTTTATTCTGAGTGAGAAGAAAATATACGGTACTTCCAGTAGGTCAGTGTATTTGAAAAGGATGGTTGTGGGGCAGGGGGTGAAATGAAGGGTGGTGAGAAAAGATTAGAGAGAAAGACAACTCAGATCCTCGTGTGTCTTTTTAGAGCACATGGAATTTATATTGATGATCCATTGGTGAGCTGCTGCATGCCCCATAACATACCATGTGCCACATAATGTTTCACACATCAGACCGCATATACAGTGGTGCCATAAGATTATAATACTGTATTCTTAATGTACCTTTTGTGTGTTCAGATATGTTTAGATACACAAATGCTTATTATTGTGTTATAACTGCCTGTAAAATTCAGTACATTAACATGCTGAACAGGTTTGTAGCCTGGGAATGATTGAGTATACCATGTGGCCTAGGTGTGTAGCAGGCTGTACCGTTGAGATTTGTGTTAGTGCACTCCATCACATTCACAAAGTGACAAAATTGTTTAACCATGCATTTCTCAGAAAATATCCCCAGTGACACACGACTGTATTTTAAAAAGGAAAATCATATTATTGATTTGTATTTCCAAAAGGTCATTTGAGAATTGTTGGGGTACAGTTTATGGGAAAACGACTTGGCAGTAAAGTAGCTGTCATTGTAATATTTCAATATTTGCTAACTGAATAAATGAGAGGAAGAATAAATTAACATCCATGTTTACTTCTTTTCTTTTTCTTTCAGTAAAATGAGCCCTTCATCTTGTCTAACACTCATCACTTCACCTGTGTGCTAAATTCCATCCTTTCCAGTCATCTTCTGACAATTTTGATTCACAAATGTTGCCCCCTCTCTCCTTTACTTTGAACCTGTCTATGCAGCAGCACCATATTTTTAACATGTGAATATTCTCAAACTAGTATTTCCAATCAGAAGCAGCAACAGCAGGTACTTCATCCTATATCCTAATCTAGAATTTCAACTTTTTTCTTCTCTCCTGAACCTTCCTCTTTGCAATAACAGTTGGCATTCTTATCTTGTCTTTGTCACCAACGTTTTTCATTTTTTTCCTCAACTCTTAGGAACCTGGTCTCTCACTCATTCTTCAGGTTTTTGTTGCTGTTTTTTCATTTTTTCATTTTTTATTTATTTTTATTTTTTATTTATTTTGTGTTGTCAAGAGTACTCATCACGTTCTATTTGCTAAATCTGAAATATTTGTCAGTCCTTATCCTGCTTTGCCTCTTTACTTGACCTTTCTACTGACTTGACTTCTCCATGTCTAATGCTTAACATACCTGAATCAGAGGTAAAACCCAACTTTCCCTTCATAAGTTAAGTGAACCAATACAGAAAAAATATGAATGTGCTTGATTATTGCACTTTCATCTGTTTTTATTATCTATTTACTTAAATTAACATCATCAATTAAACTATTTGCAACTTGAGCAAAGATGTCTAGATGTTTTTGTATTGACACTGATCATTCAGTATTAATAACCTCCCTTGACAAATATAAAAAATTAGTATTTTTAAGTGTTTATAAAAAATCCATAAAATTAATTGATGCTCTCAGAAATTTACCATCCAGTTTTAATGTAATGTATTTCCTGATAATTTTTATGCTTCCTAAGTGATCATTTTTATTTAGCCACATCTGTTTAACCAAATAAAACAATAAGGGCTATATAATATGTATATCAAAGCAATTTATTAAGCATATTACACTCATTATGATAGATCTAGAGGAAACTGCAGCACAGAAAGTCAAAAGATGTTTTACCTTGGCCATACATTAGAAAAGAGTAATAACATCTCCAAAGTTTTAAAGAAAAAATTAGTAACAAACAATTATTTAGTCCCCAGATTGACTCATATTCTTCTATTTGTCAAATATGAGAGGTTAATAGAATAGTCCTCCAAAAAGCTTTGAAATGCCCTTTGTGTACAGCTCTTGTTTCCCACTTAACTTTTCTCCATGTCAGCTGCTTTTGTGTTTGTGTTTGTTTGTTTTAATACTTCCACCACAGTAGTTCTACAGGTTAAAGTGTTGCATGAAGTTGATTGCAACTTAACTGCATTCTGTTAAAACAAACATTAGAGCTTTATTCACTTCCTCCAATAATAAAAATATTCAGACATGAAAAAAATGATGATATGAAAATTTTAAAAAGTCATATAATCAGAAAAAGCCTAAAATTGTTAAGCTTTATAGTCATATCCTGGAATTTATTAAATGAAGGTAGCATATATTTATTAAGTATCATGTATGTGGCACTTTTTATAGAGCAGAGTGGAAGAGGTAGAAAGAGATGTTACCAAGAATAATTACAATTCTTTCCCTCAGCACACTGATAATTTTGTTGGGAAAAACCAAGGAGAAGGTTAAGCCTTTATTATGTGCTATGTGCTGTGCTGGACTTGTTGAATATATCATCTGACCTAATCTTGTAACCTCCTGAAAGGAAGCATTGTTATTTTTATTTTACAAACAAGAAGAATTAAGCTAAAAAAAAAAAAACAAGAACAAACAAACAAAAAGACCAAATAACTTGCCCAACTCACAAATCTAGTAATCGACTTACTTGGGATTCAAGCCTAGATCTACGTGAATTTAAAACTCATCCTTTATCCGTTAGGGTACACAAATTTTTAAAAATGCATCAGATTGTAAATGATCCTTATGTCCTCATGAAAATCAAATACATAGAAAATTGAAACTAGGCTTATAGTTTCACGGTTTATAATTTCATTCTCCTGAAATGAGATTAGTTGGTTCAAATAATTATATTTGTTATTCTGATTGCTTGGACAAAACAAAGTTTTGAATATCAAAAGGCCATTAATAAAGTCATTTGTATTAGGCACAAATCAAAATTGTAACAGAGAAAAAGAGAAATTATTTTAAAGACATGATCATAACATTTTAAACTTGTACACATGCCCAGATAGTTATGTACTGAGAATATTTTATAAAGTATGGAAAAGCAGAGTAGGCATAATATCTAGCCTCCGCTGAAATAAGCAGAGTTTTCAATGCCAGTTTTGATGTTTGGCAATTTCTCTAATTTGGTGAGAGAAAATATATAAGCCATTCTTTTGATATCTAATGTGTCGTCGTGCTTGTCCTTCATTATGATGTTAATAGCATTGTTGCTGATGGTGCTTGATAATAAGCATCTGGTGCACTGGGATTGAGGCTTCGGAATGTTCCCTTATACTACATGAAGCAGATCTCAGGCACTGCTATGTGGGCCCACTTGACGAATGAATTAAGGAATGGTAATTTGCATGACTTTTTTTTACTTATGTATACTTAATATTAGAATTTCTTTTACTAGGTGGAGCTTTCTAAATATCCTTACACATTGTTAGGTATTCATGGGGTAGGAACTTGGAAAATCAAGTGACAAACTGCTGACCATAGGAGTAGGGAATAATAGGTAGGGAAACTATGCATTTTATTATCTCATTCAGGGCCTCTTTTGGAGTAAAAATACTAAAATTTATGTAGACACCAGCACAACAGATCTAAACTAGGACTTTCCAAGGAAAAGCAATGTATAATTCCACACTAGCTCAAAGTGACATGAATCACTAAAGGGATCCATGCACCCCAAAAACACATTTGCCTTTTCTGCTTCTAATCTACTCACATGGTGGTTTGCCCATGCTGAGTTGAACTGATTATCAGAACTCATGAAAATGAAAAGAGAACATTTGAGAATATCTCAGGAAAAATCAAGAGTTTAAAATATTTATAACTATTATGAGACTAAGTTTCTTCAAGATAACATTTTTTGATTAATGTTTTTAGTACTGCAATTCCTTTCTAAATAACTAACAGAGAAAATTTTGTTTTTGTGATTATTACTTAGTCAAAACTATTTACTGACCACCTACTATGGACTTAGCACTGCCAAATACTTTGTGATAGGAGATTAAGTTGCATATAATTTCTGCTTTCACAAACAAGGGCAAAAGATTGTGATTCATTCTATAATAAAAGAATTTAATATATTTTAGACAAAGTAATTTTATAGGCACTCCATAAAGCTGATTAATTCACAAAATGAGAAAAATATTTTTCGGTTTGCACATTAATATGAAAGATTGAAAAGAATTAATATTGAAAATAATTTGTAAAACTCTCTCAACTCCTTAATGATAAAAACTCTTCATAAACATTTCTGGACTTACCACTAATTTATTTAGCTAAAACCTTGATTTTACAACAATAAAAATAAATGCACAAATGATTCAGAATGTGGTCTCAATAACTGAAACAGATGCAATTACTTCAATTCAATAAGAATGTAATACTTAATACAGTTTATCAAATGTAAGGATCATTTGGCAATGCAACAGAGAACATAAATTACTGCATAATACTCAGAGTATAGCTAATAGCAATGAAACTGTCTCAGACCAATAACAGTATTTCATTTAATGCATCCAATACCTAAGATGTAAACAAGGAAATAAAATTAGGTCAGGTAAAAAGCACAGTATTACATTTTTATATCCTACACCATATATTTGTTTAAGAGAGATCATTTGCATGGGTCATACTTTTCCTTTAGACATAAATACTTCTGAAAGTGAGATGAGGTATGGCACAATTGATAACTATCTTTCATAGTATAATACAGTATGGGAGGAACACTCAATAAATTTTTGTATACACTGGAGCACCGCAAAACAGAACTTCCACTGACTCAAAATAAACTCATTTTATTTGAGAAATGCAAAGAGTACTCTTCCTGTGGATTTTTAATTGTAATATAATTTAATGTTAATTTAAGTTAATTTAAATAGACATGGTAAAAAATTATAGAGTCCTTAAGTCATGTGGTCTCTGCTTAATTCAAAATTAGAACTCATCTGATACATATGAATATATAGGGTTTCTCAGGTTATATCTTGGTATTTGGCAACACTGCTTTTTATTATTATATTTACATACCATAAGACACTTCTGGTTGATAGAAAGTATAAAGGATGGAATCATAAGCATAATACAGCAAACTAGCAAAGACCAATGATAATATCTGTTTTGCTGATTAAATACATAGTTATTTGTTACCTAAAATAACTGGTACAATTAAGATAATCAAGGGTGATCTCATGGAATACTATGAAGCCATAAAAAAGAATGAGTTCATGTCCTTTTCAGGAACATGGATGAAGCTGGAAGCCATCATTCTCAGCAAACTAACACAGGAACAGAAAACCAAGGACAATATATTTTCACTCATAAGTGGGAGTTAAACAATGAGAACACATGGACACAGGGAGGGGCACATCACACACCGAGGCATGTCAGGGGTTGGGGGGCAAGGGGAGGGAGAACATTAGGACAAATACCTAATGCATGTGGGGCTTAAAACCTAGATGACGAGTTGATGGGTGCAGCAAACCACCATGACACATGTATACCTGTGTAACAAACCTGCACATTCTCCGCATGTATCCCAGAACTTGAAGTAAATTTTTTTTAAAAAAAGAAAAAAAATAAAAGGTGATCTAAAATAACTTCATGATTCTTCCCAAGTGGTTTATTTCCCATTGGTTTGTCTTACACAAACCATACCATAGTATAACTCAAGTCTCCCTCATCACAGTGCCTTTCTATATATTCTGATCCTCCATATCTTTTATTCACACTTAATAATTTCTCTTTTTTTGCCTTGGACAGTTTATACTGTTATATGCTTATCAAGTGTCTTTTTTATACTAGACTCGTTTTGGAAGTGGGCTCACAAAATTGAGCAAAATAGATACATGCCCTCATGGTGTTTATATTCTAGTGGTGGAGACAAACAATAAACAACATAAATAAATAAATTATAGCCTAATACTAAATGTTGATAAATGTTACGGGGAAAACCAAAGCCAAGAGGAGTAGAAACTATTGGAAGGTGAACCACAATTTTTAACAGAATGGTTAGAGATGGCACTAAAGAGAAAATGACATATGAGTTAAGACCTGAAGGAGGTGAGGAGCAAACTTTGCAGTGCATAGGTCAAAGAGTGTTCTAAGAGAGACAACATCAAGTGTATAGGCTTTGGAGCAGGAGTGTACCTCTCCTGTTCCAAGAGTAACAAAAAGTCCTGAGCCCATGTGATCTGAACAGAGAAACCAAAGAGAGGAGAAAGAAATAAAGTAAGGGAGCAAATAATACAGCCTATGTAAGGATTCACACGTCAAGATGGGGAGGTATTTTTTTTATCTGATTTAATTCAACAAGATAATTATGACTGCTGTATTGAAATAAATGAAAAGACAAATATACTGTCTTAGGGAATTACAAATGAATTTTATTGAACCCACAATTTCTTGTAGTTATAAATTATTTAATACTTACAGTTTAATAATTATCTACATCATCTTGCTAGTACAATTAAATTTTGAAATACATAAAAATATCAACCCATTTTCCAGATTCAGAAACAGATTTAAAGATGCTGAATAAATTGTCGAAAAATCACAGTGACTAAGAGGCAGAGCTAAAATTTGAAACCAAACTACCCAAATCCTGTCGTACTTACCCAACAGCCCTCCCTCACACCTCCATTTACCACTGATGAATGTTGCAAAAATTGATCTTGAGGTGAGTTGCAAAATGAGAAACGTTCAAGGTATGTTATTGTTGGAGTATAATTATCATTACAATTCATTATTCAAAGTTTTAACATTTTTACTATGTCTGACTTCTTGATTTTACCATTTATAAGCTCAACATTTTGCTTTTGCAGATTTTGAGTTTCCTAAGGGGAAGTCAAATTTTTATCAGAGAATCCTGAAATAGTAACTCTAAGAATATTCAAGCTGGAGAGGTATTCTAAAGCAATTAGTTGAGACCAAAAATAATAATAATAATAATGAAAAGCATTAATGAAAACCTTAGGTCATTTCAAATCTGTCTTGCCTCAAGAAAATGGTAACAAATCTCTGGATAAATCACTTAGAGAAAAATGCCAGGGTCAGATTCAAAAGCTTTTGAGTCTTCTATGTAGTTCATGCCAATTGCGTTTCAAAATCAAGCTGTAATAATAGGTTTCAGCCTCTTTGGGCCTTGAACTCCTAATACTCATTAATTCCTTCAAATTTTTAAAGCATGAACTTCTGTACAAGCACCTAGCATAGTGACTAGTATTTAGGAGGCATTCCTTAGTTAGCTGTTGACTGAATTGATGCATTAATTAATGAACCAGTGAATAATTAGAATTAGAAAATCCCCAACTATGCTCGATCTCTATGTCTACAAGAGATTTGACGTATAATCCTTGCTAACTTTTTTAAGATAAATTGTAATATCAAAAATTCAGAATAGCACAACCCTAAGATTCCACATTTATGCATTAATATTGCAATAGAGCAGATTGCATAAAAGTTGTTTTTTTTAATTAGTGGAAAACATGGGTGAAGACTGGCCTGAAAGTCTGAAGAAGGCAGTTTTAGAATGACAACAGCAACAACCACAAAATAGCATCAATGGCTAGAATTCATTGAGTGTTCAGTATATGCTGAACATTGCACAAAGTGGACTATCTAATATACTTTCTCATCACTTCAGCCTACAAGATGGGTGTACTGTAGTAGTTGTTAAAAAGTAGAACTCAAAATCAAATTTCTAGTGCTCTGCTAGCTAGCTAAGGTGAGCTTAGAAAAATGGCTTAAACCCTCTGTGTCTGCTTTATTTTTTTCTGTAAAAAAAAGAATGACAATAATAGTATACACTTTGTAGATTAAATGTATTACTAGATGTAAAGTGCTTAGAATCGTGCCTAAGAAATTGCTATATTCATATTAACAATTTAAAATCTCATTTTTAAGAATGATATTGATCTGGGCAATCTGTTTTTTATGTGATCCCAAAGCATAACAACAAAAGCAAAAATAGATAAATTTGAGTACATCAAACTGAAAAGCTTCTACACAGCAAAGAAAACAATTAGCAAGGTGAAAAGACAATCTACAGAATGAAAGAAAATATTTGCAGCTATACATCTGATATATCCAAACCATATAAAGAACTCAGCTCAAAAGCAAGACAACAACCTAATTTTAAAAATGGACAAAGGACCTGAATAGACATTTTTCAAAAGAAGACATCCAAATGGCCAACAGGTATATTAAAAAATGCTCGACATCACTAATCATTAGGGAAATGCAAATTAAAATTGCAATGAGATATTACCTGTTAGAATGCCTAAAGACAAATGATCACATGTGAAGATATGAGGATATGAAGGAAAGGGAATGCCTGCACAGTGCTGGTAGGAATATCAATTAGTATGACTATTATGAAAACCAGTATATGGGTTCCTTAAAAGTAGAATTACCATATGATCCAGCAATCCCACTTCTGGGTATATATCCAACAGAAATGAAATCAGTATGATGAAGAAATATCTGCACTCCCATTTATTTATTGCATTGATATTCACAATAGCCAAGATATGGAATCAACCTAAGTGTCCATCAATGAATGAATAAAGAAAAATTGTTGTATAAATACACAGTGGAATACTATACAGCCATAAAAAGAAGGAAATCTTATCATTGTAACAACGCAGATGAATTTGGAGTTTTTTATGTTAACTGAAATAAGCCTGGTACAGAAAGACAAATACCATGTGACCTCGTTTATATGTACAGAATCTAAGAAAGTTAATCTCATAGAAATAGACGGTAGAAAGTTATTTACCAGAGGCCCTGGCAGTTGGAGAGGAGGGTTTGAGGAGATGTTGGCCAAGGAATGCAAAATTTTAGTTAGGTAGGAGGAATAAGGTCAAGATATCTGTTATACAACACGGTGACTATAGTTAGTAACAATACACTGTAATGTTGATAAATATTAATAGAGTGGATGTCATGTTCTCATCACAAAAATGAGAACTATGTGAGGTAATGCATGTATTAATTAGTTAGATTTTGTCATTCCATAATGTATACATACTTCAAAACATGTACATTATAAAAACAAACAATGTATCTGAAAATTTAGAAAGTAAGAATAATAATGTAATTTAAATAAATTGAAAAGAGATTGAAGAAACTGGGATCTCACATTAAATATATGCATTCTAAGTTTAAAAAGTATGAGTCAGAGAAAGTAATCAAATTGACCCCAAATCAACAGCTTATTATTACTATCAAAGCTACCAAGCATTCTAATTAAATATCAGTAGATAATAAATAGGAAATAAACAGAGAAATGAGGAAATTCCAACAGAGAAATGATAGCATTCATTATTTTCCAAGCTTATAGCCATCTGCAAGGTAATTCTGAAAGAACACAACATATGACCAGTACAAGGACAAGTAAAATTGTAACAACAAATACACGAAAAATAAGAAGCTTAACACAGACACAAACACACACAAAGGTAGCTATGTGAGATAATAAATAGGTTAATTAGCTTGATTGTGGTGATTGTTTCACAATGCATTAATATATCAAAACATCAGGCTGTACACTCTAAATATATTCAATTTTTATTTGTCAATTATATCTCAATACAGCTTAAAAAAAAAAAAAAAAAGACCTAAAACAGGCAAAACTGCCAGGGAGGTGAGGTGGGGTTAGGGGAAGGGGGGGAATTGCAGAGGGGTCTACTTGGATTGATAGAAGTAGTCTACATCTTCATTGTAATGATGGTGACCTGAATATATATAAACACTGTCAAAATTCATTGAACTGTACAATTAAAGATGAGTGAACTTTATTTTATGCAAATTATACCTCAATAAATCTAATTATTATCCCAGAACTTTAGGATCTGGGATACACATGCAGAACATGCACGTTTATTACATAGGTATACATGTGCCATGGTGGTTTGCTGCACCCATCAACCCGTCATCTACATTAGGTATTTCTCCTAATGCTATCCCTCCCCTAACCCGCCACCCCCTGACAGGCCCCAGTGTATGATGTTCCCCTCCCTCTGTCTATGTGTTCTTATTGTTCAACTCCCGCTTATGAATGAGATCATGAGGTGTTTAGTTTTCTGTTCCTGTGTTAGTTTGCTGAGAATGATGGTTTCCAGCTTCATCCACGTCCCTGCAAAAAACAACCTAATTATTTTTAAAAAAAATAAATGAGAAGCTTCGTCTCCCCATTGAAAATGAGGAAAGAGATGTCCCTCCCCTCCTTTTTCTTAGAGAACATACTTTAGAAAACTTGTAAGTACTTTCCACTCTATTTGAAATGTATATAAATCCTTTTGAAAGTAGACAGGCCTTTTGTCAGCTTTATGACCCAGGAATGTCTTTCTCAAGAACCTGGAAGCATTCTCTTTAAAATGTATATGTAAAGGGAGATAGCATCCCTATCAGCCAAGTGTAACTTCGGTGGGCACCTTGCTCTTGTAAAGCTACCTTTTTCATAAAGATTTGAGAAGTTTGTTTTACCTCTGGATAAAGCTCATTAGGTAACATAGATGATTATCTCAATTATCAGGTGAATCTAGGATGAACTGTGTGTGACAAAATGGTGCTGTCAAATCTTCTTACTTGAGGGCTTGCCTGTGTAAAACGGTTTAGGTTTCTTTCTGTCTTTGCAACCTCTTAGCAGATTGCCTATGATGCATATCACATTCTGGTTTAATGCTTATTTAATCATAAAACTGTGTTCATTATCTGTTACTTTTGTGGAGAAATTTTTGAGTAAGGTAAACATATTTCTCTAATACATTTCCCCAACAGCAGTTAACTGAGAAAGTACATATCTGTTATCAGGATGGCATTAAATCAGGTAAATAAATCATTCAGAACCAATATTTTGTATAGCAAGAATACTGTCTCTACTCATTAGCCAGAAATTATTTTCAACTTCTTGAATATGAATTTGGCCTTCATAATATATGAAGAAATATACAAAGTGAGATAGGAATTGCATCAAAATAATTTCAAGTAATTAAAAAGCAAAATGATAGAACAGTTTTATCATTTTAATTAGTCATCTACCTAAGCATCCTGGATAATTAATATTTAAAGGTTGCATAGTACAAAGAAATCAATAAAGTGACTGTTATGAAGCCAGTTTCAAAATGTTTTATCCATCATTTAATCAATTCATTCATTGAACATTTTTATTTGAGTGACTAATGGGTGATAATCATATTCCCAGTATTGAATGCATTATAAGAAGATATAATGTTTTTAAAGCACCTGAAAATATTAACTGTAGACCGTGACAAGCTGTCTCACAATTTTACCAGTGTGGATAAAAATAGCCCTGACCTAAAGAGATTCATACTAAGGAGAGCATGTGTTTTATTTTACCAACTTCTAAGTGTAAATCTCCAGTGCAGAGCTTATTCATTCTACTCCACTCCCCTCCTAATACTAGAAGAAATACAGCCTTTAATAAGAGCAAAGACATTCTTTTTTTAAATTATAAATTAGATAATCAATACCTGGTAGAAACAATATTCACATTGCTGGAAGCTCATTGTGTTTTCTCATTGATCAGCCTGAGCTCTGGATCAACTAGGGTTTTAGCCTTGCTCCCAGACTTACCCACAAATACCTTTGAAAAGTAAAATGATTCATTAACATATGAAAGCCAGAACCCATGACCTAGAATCTGGATTCTCTGAAATAAAACTATTTCAATCTTTTTTAAAATCTATTCCTTTTCTAGCAAAATTTATATTAGATTGCATTAGACTTCTTAATTTTGCTTTATTTTATCAATGTTTAAGCACTTATTAAGGATAAGGAGATACTTAATACTTTAAATATTTTAATAAATAAACCATAGTAGAGATCTATATAATCTATCTACTCTATAAAATAGATCTATACAGCTTTCTACTGTGTGTTAGAAGATTGACCAAAAATTATTCAGATAGTGATGTAACTTGACTGATTTATTTATTCATTCATTCTTTTATTTATTCAACACATATTTATCCAATCATATAAGGGCAGGTCCTGGCTATGTTAAAATTAAGATAATTTTAGATAAATTAGATAAATAGAAAAGACAATAGATGGTTATACTGTCAAGCTGCCTAAACGGAAGGTCAATAGATGTCTACATAGTCAGAATTGCCTGAGAACTCAGAAACCTAACATAAGAAAAATGTATCCAGACCCGAATCCTCAATATTTGCACAGAGAAACTTATGTCATTGCAAGATGATGGTAGGACTCTAGAGAATATGGGCACCCAATGAAACCTACAGCAACAAACGCTCATTGGTTTATAAGACAAGTGCTGAAGATATCCGACCTAACGATCCTAGTGATTTTATTCTCTGTTAGTGAATAACATGTAAGCAATCAAATTAATGTGAGATTGTTTTGGTATCATAGTAAAGCAAAAGGTCACTTTCACCAAAACTGGATAGCCTGAATTACTTATCAGAAGAATAAGGTGTGTTCAGTATGGTGGAGACAAGGACATCTGGAATCAGATAAATCTGAACACAAACCTTAGCTTCATTCTTTAGTGCTGAGCAATCCCTAGAAAATCTTTTTTTCCTTTGAACTTTCTCATTTGTAAAATTGGTGTTGTTTGTACAGGATATATCAATCTGAGATGTAGAAAAATGATTTAAATCATGAATAAAATTTCTTGAAGAGGTACCAAAAGGAAAGTCCTTTCATGATATGCAACAAAAGCTTTCTAAAATCCTTTATCTCTCTCAATATTCCAGAGGGCAGTGCATCCTGAAGGGTAGGCAGGGACCTGAAGAAATACTTCTGGTGGGTCTCTGCCAATGTAAACCTTTTAATTAAAATCAGTAACACAAAACTCATGGGCCTATATGAGGTATTACTATATATCAATAACAAATTAGACTAGTAGATGGAAAATCAAGGATTACATAATTGTTTACTGTTCAGTCAGGGCATGCAAAGATCCTCCAGGCGTCTTTTTATGTCCGGAACCCATCTCTTCCTGTTCTTTATTTTCAAATGTATTATTACTAGAGAACTGCATATTTAAAAACAAGAAAAAGTTAACAACACTATTATTACTTACAATGTCGTGGCTCTTTGGAACCTATTCATATTGAAATAATATGGACCTTCTTATCTCTACAATTCCCTGATAACATTTACTTAACACTGGTTACATCTTTACCCATGATTCTGGATCATCCATCATGGTGTCTTGGTATATAGGCTTCCAATAACTCTCTCAAAAGTTATTACTGTGCTTCCTGTCTCCACAAAATGCCATCTTAACCATCGAATGAAGAATAAATGAGAAAAATAATTCATTTTCTGATCATGTTAAACTTAACCATTGTAATTTTATTGACTAAACATAGAACACTTCTTCCAGCCATATTTTCTTTTGAAATCTTTAGGCAATAGTAACTGCATTCCTAAAAATTGTTCTCTTTTTTATCGTCTTCCTAAGGATTTCTATAATAGCCAGGACCATAAGCATTTTTTTATAGCACTGGACAATGAGACAAAGGTTGAAGAGGAGGGCTTTTCTACTTGTTTGCGGACTCACAACAGAAAATGTGTCAATTTTATTAGCAATAAGCTTATTGCAATATGTCACATTGAGACAAATGCAGACATGAAACATGTAAGAGGCAAAGGTGAAAATCAAATAAAAAAAGAGAGTATTTCTTTTACATAGGATAACTGCTAAATCTATGAGCACTTAAGTGATATTAGAGGAAATGTCAAACAAGCAACAGGCAAATGTGCAACATTTTCCAGGGCTTTTTAACATTTGGTAATCCTGAGCTATTAGAATCTAGAACCACCCTGTCTAATCCAAAATAATTAGCTGAAATACTATAGATATAGTCAATATTTCTCATATCCCATACCGCAGATCCTATATAACAAAATATTGTTTGCTAGGTTAAACAGGTAGTTCATAATTATTCTGTGTTATTCTGCATATTTCACTTTACCTTAATAATATTTTGTGCCTCTGATAAATGAAGTTTATTTAAGCATGAGGCCTCCTTTGGTACAAAGTCTGGGGGCCCCTCTTGGGTCTAGAAGCCCTAAAGGAAAAGAGTATAGCAGCCTGGCCCTCTATCTCTGAACTATCTCCTAAATTCTCAACTGCCAACTCCCCTCCATTTCCTGTTGGCTTCTCATCTCACAGTCCCACTCCTCCTTTTTGCTTTCTGAATTTATTCTTCTTATCCTGGAGTCATTTGTCAAATTAATCAATTTTACCTTAACCTTATTTATTGCCTTTTGTTTCCACTTTCAGTATTAACCAAATCTATGAAATGAAAGACCTGGGAGCTAGGAGGGGTGCCACAGGGAGGACTGAGAGCACAAACACCCATGAATCCTCAAATGCTAACATTCGTGTGCCTGTCACAGGATAGTAACGTTCAACAAATAGTGGTCAGCATTAGCACTATGACATTACACAGATTGCATATAAGGGTGTTGGCCAGAGTACATTCTTCCTTAAATTAAGCTAGAATTTAAACTAGAATGTCTCAGTTGAAATCTTGACTTTGAATCCTGGGAGAAGTGACTTGACTTCTCTGTGCCTCAGCTTTCTCATCTCCAAAGTGGGGATATTTAGCATTTACCCTTCAGTACTTGTTTTAGGGACAGTGCATGGGCATAGCAAGCATTATGCCAGTGCTAACCATTGTCAATATATGGGAAATCTTAGCCTTTAGTAACTTTTTCTGGTTCTCATTACTTGTCAGAAACATTATTAATTTCCCAGATTATCACTTACCTTATCTGGCTTTTCATTTTCTGGCAGCTTGAAGAGATTTATGGAATCTGAAAGATAATTATCAACACATTTTAGAACATTTCTGGATGGAACCCTTCTACAGATGGGTATTTTAAAACATTTTATGTTTAGCCATGTTAATTTTTTGATTAATATTGTGTAACTATTTGTAATTCATTTCCCTAAATACAAACAAATATATATTTGTCTAAGACATAACAGGAAAAAATATAATTAAAAAAAGGGTTGCATGCTTGAAAAGTTCCCTTCAGAGTCTATAAAGCACATAGGGCTTAAAACCCCAATGTGCTGTCTAGAAAAAGAAGCATAAGCCACATCCCTGCTTGGCAACTAATTCATCACTTAGATGAGGAGACAAGACATAAGGATAAATATTACAGACTAAACTTCACATAAATGATACAGAAAATGTCATGTGCTAAAATACTTTGTTGACAAAAGAGAGAAAACACTGATGGTGTGATAGGAAATAAATTGCTGACAGGAATTTATTTTTAGCATTTGGACTGGGTTTTGAATATGCCTTGCATACTGAATTATATTTAGGACATGATGCTAAAATGTGTAAGTATTGCAAATTCCTGTGCATATAGGTATAGATTTTAAATTATCTTTCTCCTTTTTTTTTTTTTTTTTTTGAGATGGAGTCTCGTTCTGTTGCCCAGGCTGGAGTGCAGTGGCGCAATCTCAGCTCATTGCAAGCTCCACATCCCGGGTTCGTGCCATTCTCCTGCCTCAGCCTCCTGGTAGCTGGGACTACAGGTGCCCGCCACCGTGCCCGGCTAATTTTTGTATTTCTTTTTTTTAGTAGAGGCGAGGATTCACAGTGTTAGCCAGGATAGTCTTGATATCCTGACCTCATGATCCGCCTGCCTCGGCCTCCCAAAGTGCTGGGATTACAGGCGTGAGCCACCACGCCCGGCCTAAATCATCATTCTCCTATGCCCTAGCATAACAATTTAGTAAAAAGGAGGGGAAATAAACCCAGAAAATGAATACCTTTCATTGATTCAACAAATAATATTCTTGAAGATCTTCACAGGTAGGTGAAATGCCTAAGAGAAAAGCACTGAGTACTTTGTATAGATCCTCAATTAGAATTGATGTTTGCCAAAATACAAAATAGTTACAGTCTAAGACTTTCCATAATAAATCAGTCTAACTATTCTACCTGAGAAGGCAGATCTCCTCTTATGTTTTGTGTTTTTCTTGAATTTTCTGCAAATACATTTGCTCAGTACTAGTATCATGCTTTCTAGACCATATTACATAGCAATAATCTGTCACATTCTGTGATCTTTGAATACCAAATCAAATTCCTCTTCAATTTGAAGACTATAACCTGGTTCCACATAGGATGGAATAATTATTTCTCAGCAGAAATTTATGGCATTGTGCAGTGAAGTCCTTGCTTATCAATCTTGACTTACTTATAGGCATCTTTCTCTTTGTGCTCAAAGGGACTTTGAGTCTTTGTATCTCCAGAAAATATCACCAATCACCAATTTGCCAATCAAATCCTAGATCACTTGGCTTGACGGAAACATCTGGAGAAAGAAGGAAGCCTAAAAATTTAGTGAATGATCACAACATGCCTTGCATAAGGAGAAATTATTTTATTTAGTTAATTTCTCAAACAGCAACAACAACAACAACAACGGGATAGGCACTACAATACCCATTGCATTCAATTTCTTAAGCCAAAGGCTTTGGATCAGCTTTTCACCTTATAAAACAAAGTTTAGAAAAAAGCTCAGCATTTACACCTCTAAACTGTGGCTATGTGATGAGGTTTTCTCTATCGGGATGTGAGCACAAAGAATGTGTATGATTTCCGCCTCACATGCTTGAAAGGAAATTGCTTGCCCAGGATGTCTTCTTTTCTCTTTCTCTTCCTCTGAGCTGGAATACAGAAGTGTCAGGGATAAAGCTTACAGCCAGGAGACTAGGACAATGCTGATGAATGGGTGGACTAAATAGAGAAAGAGAAATCTACTGGGTCTCACGATGATGTGAAGCAGACATGCCCACCAACCTAGACATGCCTAACTCTTATATGAAGGGAAAGTAAACTTTCATCTTTTTTAGGCCACTGCAGTTTTTATGTGTCCTTTTGCCACAGCCACTTACCCTTTATCCTTCCAATTAATACAAGTGTCTTTTATCCTGGATGACCTAGTTACCTAGAATTGGCTTTGAACTTGTGGGTTCTAATGGCATGTAGTTTACACTGTATGCTTAGCGCTTGTGCTTCATTGACTAAATTACCTGCAATTTCAATATTATGTGCATAGCATACTGCTGCATTGGTTGTGTTGATTTAGAATTATAATATATGAAATGTGAGCAAACCTTGCAAATGGAGATAATAACTTGATATCCACAAGTTATTTAATAACCACAAAATTATTTAAATGATTAACGTTGTCTACAGCAAATGTTACCAATAATTTCAGTATATCTCTGTGTGATACTAACAAAATTAAGATGCGAATTCTATTGCTTTTGGTTTTTAACAATTGTCTTAAAGTCATTCAATAATTCTATTTAGTGAGCAGGAAGTTTGTATATACATACAAAAATACACATCTATGAATATAATTTTTATGATAGACATCTCATGTATGTGATCCACATAGGCACCCCGGCAATCTTCCTAGAAGCCACTTGTTTGCTCTAACCTAGAGTTGAAAAATTTCAGCACATACATGAAATTATCACTCTTATTCAATGACAATAACCCCAAATTTCTACCTTTAGAATTACTCCTTTTGGTTATGATGTTATTCATATAGTTTTCTTGTTAAATCAAAGGATATGTTTCCGAGCAAGAAGCTAGTAACACCATAACAAAATTAAAAAGTATGAAGGGGGCACAGTGGCTCACACCTATAATCCCAGCACTTTGGAAGGCTGAGGCCAGCGGTTCATTTGTGGTCAGGAGTTTGAGACCAGTCTGGCCAACCTGGTGAAATCCCACTTCTACTAAAAATGCAAAAAAATTAGGTAGGCATAGTGGTGCATACCTGCAGTCCCAGCTACTTAGGAGGCTGAGGCCGGAGAATCACTTGAACTGAGGAGATGGTGGTTGCATTGAACTGAGATTGTACCATAGTCTGGGCAACAGAGTGAGACTCCATCTCAAAGAAAAAAAGAAAAAATTATGAAAGAATGGGACCAAAGAAAGATACTTTTGCTGTTGACAGAGAAAGATGGTATGATATATGAGGCCAACTGAGAAAATGTAGATCTGAGTGCTAAGATTCCATGAAAGGTTTTGATTACTTACATGGGCAGGTATAAAAAGCAACTGATCTATAAAAGCACTAAGAGGGAAAATAAAGGAGGAAAAATAATGCTTACATCGCATTTTGCCTGTTTCTCAGGGTTTCCATATCACACGATATGAAGACCCTTGTTCTAGTTAAATATCTTGGAAGATACATAGCTGACCTCAGCTCCCTGTATTTATTCTCATAAAATCATCACTTCTTAAAAGATAAGTGTGATCTCAAGGGAGAGATTATAACTAAAAAGGTGATGTCCAAGATATTCAGGAAGAATCACTGTATATCAGGTTAGAAGTTAATCTCTGCTACATACCTAGTCTCAAGGGTGGGACAATTCTGAGCATTCTCAATCACTTTAATTTATCTCTATGCCTTAGAAGTTATAAGAAATTGTTCTACTAGAGATCATCTCAGATTTGTTATTGCAGATGAGATCACATTTTCCAGTTGACCTGAATTAATCTATAGTTGAGATATGAAAAGAATAGATAAGTATGTGCTGGGAGAAGAATATACACATTTGTAGTGGGATTTATGCTCTCCCTCCTTAAGGGTAAAGTATCTACATAAATTATTTAAATTAGTTTATATGGGAGATTTGTTCATTCTCCTACTAGTTATATATTCAATCATTTAGTTATATATTAGTATGGACTTATGTATACTTATTTTATACTTTGGCTTATATTCCAACATAATTTTATTTTCTTGCTCAATTTTATTTCACCTTTAGCCATTGGGAGCCTTTCAATTGACTTTTGTGTCACATTGACTTGATCTCTTCAATGCTGTGTGTGTGTGTGTGTGTGTGTGTGTGTGTGTGTGTGTGTGAGAGAGAGAGAGAGAGATTAGGAAGGGAGATTAATTATTTCCACCATTCAAGTCATCTGCAGCTATATTAATGTAGTTACATAGTCATTTTTCTTACTAATTACCATCAAAGCATGCCAATGTTGGGTTTATAGCGTTACATTTTTATAATATCTCTGTCTTCAGAGCTTCCTAGAAATCCTGATACAATTTATGTAGAGTTAGAAACTACCTGGTCTAACTGGGCCAGCAGTTAATCTAAATGAAAACCAAGGGAGGGACTCTACTAGTTCTCGAACTTGGTTGCACATAGAAATCTACTGGTGAACTATAAAAAGTACTAATGCCTCAGCTCTGACCTGCAGATCACATTCAAATTCTAATTGTCCCAATAATACCTTTTATAGATCAGTTTATTCTGGTTCAAAATCTAGTCTGGTATCACATACTTTATTTAGTTGTCATATCTTCTCTTTAGTCTTAAACAGTTCCAGATTTATCTTTGCTCTCAGGATCTTGACTGTTTTGAAGAGTATAATCCAATTATTTTCTAGAATATCCTTCAATTTTATTTGTTTTCCTGACGTTTTCTCATGCTTGAATTTATATTACATATTTTGGTCATGAATAGAAGTCATGTTGTGTCCTTCTCAGTATATCAGAAAGCACAGAAAAATTTAAGGCACAGAAAAATTTATTTGTCCCATTTTTGGTGATGTTAACTTTGATCACTTGCTTAAGGTGGTGACTGCCAGGTTTTACCATTTTAAAGGTACTTTTATTCCCCCTTATCGTACCTGCTCTTTGAAAGTAAATCACTAAGCATTGTCACAATATCTATTTTACTCCCTGTATCCTTGACCTCCTGGTTGATTTTTATGAAATTTTCATATATAAAGGTTTACTGTTTGTGCTGTAGGTTCTGTGGGTTTTGATAAATGCAGAGCCATATATTCATGACTCCAGTACCATATGGGTTAGTTCCATCACTGTAAAGAATATCCTATATTTTCCCTAGGAAGTCTTCCTTTCTTAATTCCTAAAAACCACTGATCTGATTTTTCATCCCTATATTTTTGCTTTCTCCAGAATATCTTATGAGTGCTATATATTCAACACATAGCATTTCTGCTGTGTTTTTCTCACTTAGCAAGATGCATTTAAGATTAGCTCATGCTATTGTGTGGATGAATAGTGTTTTCCATTTCTCTTGCTGAAGAATTTTCTCATGATATGTAGCATGGTGTGTTTATCCATTCACTTATTGAAGGACATCTTGGTTTCTTCCGATTTCTAGTAATTATGAATAAAGCTGCCATAAACCTTCACATACAGGTTTTTCGGTTGACATAAGTTTTCAAGTAAGTTGGGTTAATATCTAGGAGCTAGTCTATGATTAATATTATTAAAAAACTAGGAAATTGTCTTCCTAAGGAGCTCTATCATTTTTGCATTCCTATCAGCAGTAGAATACAGTACTCTTGTTCCAAATCCTTAACAGAATTTTGTATTATCAGTTTGCTTTTTTCTTTTAAATATTCTAATGTGTATGTAGTGGCATCTCATTGTTTTGTACTTTGCCTTTTCCTTAATGACCAATGATGTTGAACATATTTTCATGCATATTTGCCATTTTGTATATTCCTTGGTGAAGTGTTCTATATATGTTTTCCCCATTTTAAAAATTGAGCTGTTTCTTTTCTTATTGTTGAGTTTTCAGACTTCTTTATATATTCCAGATATAAGTCCTTCATCACACGTGATTTGCAAATGTTTTGTCCCAGTCCGTGACTTGTCATTTATTTTTGCCTTTATTATTATTTTTAGTTGACACATAAAAATTGTACATATTTATGAGGTGCAGCGTGATATTTTGATACATGCATACAATGTGTAAAGATCAAATCAGGGTAATTAGCATATCCATCACCTCACCTCAAACATTGATCATTTCTTTGTGCTGGAAACATTCAAAATCTACTCTTCTAGCTATTTAAAAACATATAATAACTTGTTGTTAATTATAGTCACCCTGTAGTACTCAAAAACACTAGAACTTATTTCTCCTACCTAGCTGGACCATTTGTTCCATCCATTAACCAACCTTTGGCTATTCCCCCTTTTCCCCTATCCTTCCCTGCCTCTGCTAACCACTGTTCTAATCTCTACTACACCTTAACATAAGGGGCACGTGACCCATTGTGTGAGCTGTTGGAAAGCAGGTAGAGATAGGTCAAAAATTTGTCTCAGAGGTCTCACCATCTTAATTTGCTCACTTCTAATGAAGAAAATAAAAAATAAAAACAAAGTTATCCAAAGACACCTTCAAGCTGAAAACCTGAACAGAACATTTAATATTGTTGTTATCTGGGTAACTCCTCCTGGAATCACCTTTCTGGTTTGTCTGGTACTTTGTACGGAACAACGAGGTTTCCTGTGGTGAAATCTTTCCCAGAACTCTAGTTCTCAGTAAGGCAGGCCCATACAGTCTTCCCTCCTTTATGGTGAGGGTAATATGCATTAAGCTGAAAAGTCACCTTCCAAAAGTGAGGAAGGGATTCGATTGCTGTTTAAAGCTGTGGAATTACCTGGAATAGTTTACAAATAGTTGCTACAAAACAACAAGAAAAAAGTAATTATGAAGTGTAGGGCAGGGTGTCATGGCTCACACTTGCAATCACGGCAATTTGAGAGGCGAGGGGGGCAGATGGCTTGAGCTCAGGAGTTTGAGATCAGCCTGGGCAACATGGCGAGACTTTGTCTCCACAAAAAAATACAAAAATTGGCCAGGTATGGTGGTGCACACCTATAGTCTCAGCTATTTGGAAGGCCTGAGGTGGGAGGATCACCTGACCCTGCAAAGTTTAGGCAGCAGTGAGCGGTGATTGCAACCCTGCACTGCAGTCTAGGTATTTCGGTGAGACCCTGTCTCATAAAACAAACAAACAAACACACAAAAACCACCAACAAAAAACAAAAAAAACAGATTAAGAAAAACCAAAGTGTTTACATCACAACATGCTATTAAAGACGTCTTGCATTGTGCTTGCATTCCCTTCAATGTTGTTCCTATGGGTCCTCAGCCTCTAACCCCGCTGGAATCTCTGGAATGAGGCAGAGACAGTTTGATGAAAAAGACAAAGATGGTTGGAGGGGTGATGAAAGGAGAAACCAGTCTTCCAGTTAAAGATCAGCCCTCAGTTTCAGTGTCAGCTTGGGGAAGGCTGGCCTCCAAAGGAGTCAGCAGCAGAGGGAAGAGCAGCGGCAGGGTAGGACCAGGGTGCTACACATCTCCTTCAAGCAGTCTAGTCCAGCATCCTTTGTATACAGAGTTGCTTCTCTTTGGTGCATTTCAGTTTATCTTCCAAATCATCAATTGTCTTTTCCAGGTTGGCTATTCATTTCTCAGCAAAACCTGCATGAGTAGCTAGCTCCTCGAGTTTATCAGTAAGAATCTTGATCTCTTCCTCTTATTTGGCTTCTTTTTGAGAGTATTTTTCTTCAGCTGCACACGGACATTTAAGGTTCTGGTCCCTCAGTCTGATTGGCTCATCCACCTCTCGGCAACAGGACTCTGCCAGCCCCGCTCCTTTCTCTGTGGCTTCCAAGTCTCTTTCAACAATCACCAATATATAAACCACTCCTTCATGCTTCCTATCTGCCTTTTCTTCAATATGCTTAGCTTCTTTGAGTTGAATTTCCCAGAATTCCATCTTTCCTTCATCTTCTTTTCTTCCTCTTTCTGTTTTTCCTTCTTCCCCATCTCTCTCTCTGTCTCTCTCTCTCTCTCTTTTTTTTTTTTTTTTTTTTTGATATAGGGTCTCATTCCAATGCCTAGTTTGGAGAGCAGTGGAATGATCTCAGCCTACTGCAGCCTCTATTTCGTCTGCTCAGGTGACCCACTGACCTCAGCCTCCCAAGTAGCTTGAACTACAGGCATGTGCCACAAGGACAATTAATTTTTTTTTTTTTTTGTATTTTTTAGTAGAGATGGGGGTTTCCCATGTTGCCTAGGCTGGCCTCGAACTCCTGGGCTCAAGTGATCTGCTGGCCTTGGCCTTTCAAAGTGCTGTGATTACAAGATAACAGGCATGAGCCACCAGGCCCTGCCTTTCCTTCATCTTTTAAGGCCCAGTTTTCAATAACCTTCATATCTTTCTCACTGTTTTTTTTTTTTTTTTCAGATGGAGTTTCACTCTTGTTGGCCAGGCTGGCATGCAATGGCATGATCTCAGGTCACCACAAACTCCACCTTCCGGGTTCAAGCAATTCTCCTGGCTCAACCTCCCAAGTAGCTGGGATTACAGGCATGTGCCACCATGCCTGGCTAATTTTGTATATTTAGTAGAGATGGAGTTACTCCAGTTTGGTCAGGTTGGTCTCGAACTCCTGACCTCAGGTGATCCTCCCGCCTCAGCCTCCCAAAGTGTTGGGATTACAGGTGTGAGCCACCGTGCCTGGCCTATACCTTTGTTACTCTTATCAGCAGCTTTTGCACTTCTTCCAGGTTTTGCAGGGCAGTGATCACACACTCTTGAGTGTGATTTTGCCCATCTTCAACCAGTTGGACCCTAAGGTTCAAGGAGGATTCTCAGCTTCAGCCTGTTCCTGGGACTGCCTTTCTCCCTACACTTCTCACTGGAAGCGCTTGGGTCTCTCCTGTGCATCATCAGTCTGTTGCTGCGGAGCCAGGATCTCCAGCTTTATCATTTTGATGGTGGTGGTCCCAGCCATCATTCCTAACTCTTCCTCATCCGTCGGTGTTGTGCATTTATGTCTTCTTTTGAGATATGTGTATTAAGCTCATTTTCCCATTTTTAAATCAGACTATTTGTTTTTCTGTTTGTTTTTTTTTGTTTTTTTGAGGAGTGTCTTATTTTCAGGCACTACAAAGTGCTCCAGGATCATCTTGTGTATTTGATGGCCCGAATTTCTACAAGGATCTCTCGTTCCTTTTTTTTTTTTTTTTTTTTTTTTTTTTTTTTTTTTTTTTTTTTTTTTTTTTTTTGAGGCGGAGTCTCGCTCTGTCACCCGGACTGGAGTGCAGTGGCTGGATCTCAGCTCACTGCAAGCTCCGCCTCCCGGGTTTACGCCATTCTCCTGCCTTCCTGCCTCAGCCTCCCGAGTAGCTGGGACTACAGGCGCCCGCCACCTCGCCCGGCTAGTTTTTGTATTTTTAGTAGAGAAGGGGTTTCACCGTGATAGTCAGGATGGTCTCGATCTCCTGACCTCGTGATCCGCCCGTCTCGGCCTCCCAAAGTGCTGGGATTACAGGCTTGAGCCACCGCGCCCGGCCCTCTCGTTCCTTTTATTAGAGAATAGCGTTAGAAATCAAGATCTGGGTGCCGTGTGGTTGACTCACTTTTTTTTTTTTTTTTTTTTTTTTCCTTAAGAGTTGGAAGTCTTGCTATGTTGCCTGGGATGATACCGAAATCCTGGGCTCAAGCAATCCTCCTGCTTCAGCCTCCCAAGTAGCTGGGAAGCAAGTGCCACCATGCTCAGCTTAACTACTCCCCTTTTGAAAATCTTAGCTCTATTCATTTCTCAAGCACTGAGGGCTTCTCATCCTATCTATTGTTTCAGGTTATGGTGTGCCCACCCCTCAAATGTTGATTTTCTAAAAATCCACAATCCCTGTGCTGTTCATTCTACATGCTATTTGAAGGAGTTTATCTATTTTCTTGTCTTACATTACCACCTGAAGCTGCTGGCTCCCAAATCTGTTCCCCGATCCTGACTCTTACCCTGAAGTAAAGACTCCAACTGCCTGATGAGCATAAATAATTGAATTCCACAGGTGCCTTAACCCAGATATTCCAAAATTGAATCTACCATGTTTCCCTCACTAAATCAGCTACTCCTGTTTTCCTAATCTCCATTAATAACACTACTGTCCACACAGTCAACTCACCAGTCATCAAAGTAATTCTAGTCTCTTCTACGTCTCTCATTCTGCCTCCTACACAATAATCAAGTCCTTCTTCATTCTGCTTCCTGAGATGTTCAAAGCAACTTCCTCCTATTATTTCTACAACTTTTTAACTCCAGCCTAGTTCCAGTCTTTACCGGCTGTCACTTGAGCTATTCGAAATTTCACTGTCTACAACTTTGACTCCTCAAAACCATCCTCTAACCTGAGGTCATAATGATTTGTTGTAAGTACTCTTCAGACTCTATCATTCCTCTACATAGTACATATAATCTATATCATCAGACAGTTTTTTTAAAAAAATAAAAGCCAAACCGTCTGTGTTCTTTTCATTATTGTTGTTCAAGTGCTTGGCAAAAGCCTGACACACAATAGAAGTGCATATAAATAAAACATGTTGACCACACCAATATTCTCAATTTTTATTAGCGCTCTGGCACATTCTGGAGCAACAAAAGGCTTCAGAAGAGATCTCTCAAGGTCTATCAACACTACTGAAAAATGAATTTTAAAGTAATCATTAATGTGGAAAGCATCATGGTTACCATGACAGAAGAGTGATTATAGAATCAATATAACAGCACTTTAAGGAAAACCTAATGACCAAAATGCAATATTGTTTATTTATGCAGCTGTTCTTAATTGCTGTGTAGTCAGGTTTTGATATAATACACTTTTTGAGGTTACAGACAATTTACTAGTACTTACAAAGAATTGAAATATATATGTGATTTACAAGTTTAATAAATTATTTTCTAACATATCCATAACACAGTGTCTGTTTGACTCATTTGTGTGGCAATATGTTTCTTGATAGGAAGAATAAAGCTGCACTTACAACTAGCAACATGGTAACCCTAGGGAGTGCTGCATGCATTTGAACAGCCCTCTCCAACGGAAAACAAAAATAATGAGGATTGCTACTCTACGTACCAACAAAATAGAGCTGCCACTGATGTCTTTATGACTCTGAACTGTTTTCACCAACATCAGGCCAACTCAACATGATGGATCCCATACATCTTTTTCTGAAGCATCATTTGTGTATCCCAAATATTTATTCAACAAGCATTTGTTGCTCAACTAAGGAATTAAGCAGAAATCCAATGCTGGAGGCCATCTGGTCTAGAGATGGACATTCATGTGTGTAACCCAAGTTTGCTTTTTTATTAATAAGCATGAATTATGCCTTACATAACTAAATGTAACTAAAATGTGCATGTGTGTATATGCCAGAGGTTTAAAGAATAAAGAAATAATAGTGCTATGGATTAACTCCAGTATCCCGTATTTGATTCCAAATCCCACTACTCAGCTTACTGTTGAGCAGTATACTGTGTTTATTTTTTTACTCTATCAACTGTTATTATTGTGTAGGGTGTAAATTATACAGTGCTCATCTGCTCTCAATGACTAGAATCTAGTTAGAAATACAAGTCTGTCTCTCCCTCTCTCTCTCTCTTTCTCTGTCCCTCTCTCACACACACATACACAGCAAGAAAGAGACAAACACAAACACAGATGCATATTTTCAAATATTGTCAAATAAATGTGTTACATTATCACAAATCAAGCATAACAATACAGTAGATCACCCAAATGTGTGGTACACTAAAAGTCTGTGATTTCCTCTTTTGGCATCATATGAAAATATACGAATTGGTTGGGTGCAGTGGCTTACGCCTGTAATCCCAGCACTTTGAGAGGTCGAGGTGGGTGAATCACTTGAGGTCAGGAGTTTGAGATCAGCCTGACCAACAAGGTGAAACCCGTCTTTACTAAAAATGCAGAAATTAGCCGGGCATCGTGGTGTGTACCTGTAATCCCAGCTACTTGGGAGGCTGAGGTAGAAGAATCACTGAACCTGGGACGTGGAGGTTGCAGTGAGCTGAGATCGTGCCACTGCCCTCCAACCTGGGCAACAGAGCGAGACCCTGTTTCAAAAAAAAATCGTGAACTGATTTTTAATTTCAAGAGTAAGTTTGGACATAAACATAGGTCATGTGGCACTCATGGAATTCACTTTCCATGCCCACGTGACAATTTCAAGGGATCAAAATAACTCCAAGAGTAGCTGAAACCTTGATACCAGAGGCCTATGTGTATACTAACTGTAACAGACAACAGACCCACCATAATGTCTAGACAACATGAATAGAGATAATGCTGTTTTCAAATATGAGGCCCAAATAAAAAGTCATGAGGTCAGGTGCTTGAGTTTATATGTATCGATTTATAATTAAGCTCCATCTTCCATAGGGAACTCCATGAGATATGTTTCAAAGTAAAGAGCAATAGGGATTTATTCATATAACTATGGTTTATGAATTTCCAAGGTAATATTGTGAAAATAAGCCAGATTGTAAGTGTAATGGATTCAGTGTAAGAAGATATTCTTTCCTAATGGTCACAGGAAAGTTTTATAATGTGATTTTAATTGAATTTGGCTCTTTAATAAACAACTACATTTTGGGTTATAAACAATAAATAAAGATTCTTAAGACAATAAAAGAGAAAAAGGAAAATAACCTGTGTTGAGTGCAGACTCCCAAGCCAGACCATTTTGTTAAAATACTATACTGCTGCATTTGTGATGTCTTAGCCCAGGCTTCAGTTAATTTCACCTCCCAAATTGCCAAATGTCCATCAGGCAGTTCCTCAGAGTTCCCTTCTCTAAGAATGTATCTGCCACTTAAAAAGCAGATACATTCCCCTATACAATATAACTTCTAAATATAAAATTCACTAAACTACATCATTGAAAGATCATGTTAACCAATCCTTAATGGATCCATCCCTACAACACTTACTTTTTTTAATGAAACAAGAAAGAAATTTTAAAAATTAATCTGATTTCAGTAACTTTTCTTCCCCTCCTGCAGGGATTTTCTTTCTGTAATTTAAACTCCCTTGTAACCCCACAGAAAAGATCTTCTTCCTGCTACACCAACTTTCTGGGAAACTACTTGATTCATTGTATTTTTCAGTTCATGTCAGTTACAGGATTCTCCTTTATATGTAAGGAGAGCAATTTACATTCTTTTACCAAGGCGTTCTTTATATGTGTATAGGATTTCCTCACCCTATTGTGTGTGTGTGTGTGTGTGTATATATATACAATTAGTTACAGCTGCTGTGTATTATAAATTTCCAAAAGCCAAAACATAGTTACTACTTTACAATAACTCTCATTTAGAGGAACTTAAAAATGTTTCTTTGCAATTATTTGTTTTGTAATTTTTCATTTTGTGATGTCCCTAATGGGTCCAATGGTCCAATGTGAGTATATTTTTAAAAATTGTGTCTGTGTAATAATACCCTTGGTTTTACCAACATTTTTTATTTTATTTTATTTTCAGAGGTGCATGTGCAGGTTTGTTACATGGATATTATGTGATACTGGGGTTTGGGGCTTCTGATGATCTCGTCACCCAACTGGTAAACATAGTACCCAACAGTTTTTCAACTCTTTTTTCCTTCCTCCTTTTAGGATCCCCAGTGTTAATTGTTCCCATCTTTGTGTCTATATGTACCCAATGTTTAGCTTCCACTTATAAGTGAAAAAAAGCAGTATTTGGTTTTCTGTTTCTGCATTAATTCACTTAGGCCAGTGGCCTCCAGCTTCATCCATGTTGTTGCAAAGGACATGATTTCATTGTTTTTTATGGCTGTGTGGTATTCCATGGTGTGTATCACCACATTTTCTTTATCCAATCCACCATTGATAGGCACCTGGGTTGATTCCTCGTCTTTGCTATTGTGAACAGTGCTGCAATAAGCATACTAGTGCAATGTCTTTTTGGTAGAATAATTTATTTTCCTTTGGGTATATACCCAGTAATTCAATTACTGGGTTAAATGGTAATTCTATTTTTAGTTCCTTGAGAAATCTCCAAACTGGTTTCCACAGGGGTTGAACTAATTTGCATTTCTACCAGTAGTGAATATGCATTTCCCTTGCCAACATCTGTTATCTTTTGGCTTTTTACTAATAGCCATTCTGACTGGCGTGAGATGGTATCTCATTGTGGTTTTTCCAAGGCTCTTGTATAGGTTCGAACCCCGAGAGTGTGCCAACAAACACAAAGTGGTATGGAGCAACACGCTGTTTTAATGAGCGCCTGGGTGCCCGTGGGCTGAGGCCTTTAAAATGGCCTCAGCCCCAAGTGAGGTCGGACAGGGGTTTTATAGTCCTCTGTAAACAGGAAGTGTCCCAGTCTGATGTGAGTGCTACCTACCCGGACGGCCTCCCTCTAGGTCTTCAGGGGGTATGTGTCTTTTGGCCAGCTCTCTTCCTGCTTCTGCTATCTTGCTGGCGCAGGCTGCTGGAGCAAGTGGCCTTGCACCTTGGGACTGGGCCTGAGGAGGGAGGAGTTACTCATTCCCTTAAGCTTTCAAGCTCTGGGGAGAATCTTTCAGTTTTGATTTGCATCTCTCTGATAATTAGTGATTATGAACATTTTATCATATGTTTATTGGACACTTGTATGTCTTCTTTTGAGAAATGTCTGTTCATGTCTTTTTTGGGACTGATTTTTGGTGATTTGCTTTTTGGATCATGTGTTTTACCTTAAATATGCTGACAGTTTCTGCTGACAAGAGTTGAAAATATTTTTCTCTTTTGATAAGTGAGCATCACATTTAACAACAGATATACCTGTTTCAAAAATTATGTGGACAGTTATATTCTCATTATGTTAGCATCCACAGTTTTATACTCTACTACACCTTCTTAATATGTCAATATCATTACTGTTTGCAAATATTCTAAGTTCAATCTTTCCATGCATGTACATTCTTTTAAAAATCTTCATTTTAAGAAGTGATTCATAAAACCTACTGATTTTAAGTTGATTTTATATTGCTTCCTGACAGTTGCATTTAAACTGGCTATCAACATCATTATAAACTCAAAAAAAATGTGCTGCCTCTCTGAAGAGATGAGGAGACAGTAGAAAAAAAAGAAACACATGAATAGCAATGCAGTTTATCATAACTTACATCCCTCTTTAGGAATTCAATGAGAACAAAGAAATGAGCATTTTTAAAAGGTTAGGAAAAAAAGGGACTGGGCATGGTGGCTCACGGCTGTAATCTTAGCACTTTGGGAGACTGAAGCAGGATCACTTGAGTTGAGGAGTTCAAGTCCAGCCTGGACAATATAGTAAGACCCTGTCTCTATAAAAAAATAAAAAAAAATAAAAATTAGCCAGGTGTAGTGGTGCATGCCTATAGTTCTAGCTACTTGGGAGACTGAGATGGGAGTAGGGAGCATCACTTGAGCCAAGGAGTTCGAGACCTCAGTGAGTGAGCCATGAGCACACCACTGCAGTTCAAAACAAAACAAAACAAAAAAGATTTAAAAAACAAAAAAAACCTCACTCCTATCTCATCATTATTTAAAATTTACAGTAAAAAACCCAAAAACATATGTTTTTAACAATCATAACAAATTTTCAGTCATCTTTCATTTTTATAAACAATGTAGTGTACCACATTGCTTCTATTTACAATTAACTTCTGATTATTTTTATTTATTTATTTATTTTTGATATGGAATCTTGCTCTGTTACCCAGGCTGGAGTGCAATGGCACAATCTCGGCTTACTAGAACCTCTGCCTCCTGGGTGCAAGCAATTCTCCTGCCTCAGCCTCCTGAGTAGCTGGGATTATAGGTGCCCACCACCACGCCCGCCTAATGTTTTGTATTTTTAGTAGAGACAGGTTTTCACCATGTTGGTCAGGCTGGTCTTGAATTCCTGACCTCAAGCAATACACCTGCCTTGGCCTCCCAAAGTGCTGGGATTACAGGCATGAGCCACAGTGCCCTGTCTCCTGATTATTCTTAGAATGGGAAATATAACACAGAGAAAATAAATTGATAAAGTTCAAACAAATGTCCTCTTTTATTGACCATTTATTCAACTTTTAAATTTCATCTTAAAAAATTTAGCAGTTTTGCTGAATGTTTTGTATTCTTTTCCCCAAATTATCTGCAACATTCAGATGATTTCTTTATTGAATAAATAAATATTAAGGGCTACTCTCGGAGTCCCTGTGCTATACATCATGGATATGATTACATATTCTAAAAGACATGGAATCCCTATTCTATTACTTCTCTGAGTATCAGATAAGTAGTTTATCTGATAAAAGTAATATATCCGGCAAACACTGCTAGTTGCATTAACAATACCTATTCTCCCCTTCTTTGCTAACCAAATTCTTATTTTACCAGAGGCTGGGAAGAGTAGTGGGGTGTTGGGAGGAGGTGAGGATGGTTATTGGGTACAAAAAATAGTTACAAAGAATGAATAAGACCTACTATTGATAGCACAATAGGGTGATTATAGTCAATAATAATTTAATAGTGCATTTAAAAATAACTAAAAGTGTATAATTAGGCTGTTTGTAACATAAAGGACAAATGTTTAAGGGGATGAATATGTCTTGCTCCATGACGT
>NW_012114710.1:12924822-12935308 GCF_000951035.1 Colobus angolensis palliatus | reverse complement strand
TTTGACAGCAAAAAAATAAATAAATAAATAAAATAAAATAAAATAAATAAATAAAAATAAAAATAACTAAAAGTGTATAATTAGGCTGTTTGTAACATAAAGGACAAATGTTTAAGGGGATGAATATGTCTTGCTCCATGACGTGATCATTATGCAATGCATGCCTGTATCAAAACATCTCATGGACCCCAGAAATATATTCACCTACAATGTGCCCACTAAAATTAATAATTAAACAATTTTTTTTAAAAAACGGTCACTTTCCTGGCTTCCCTTGCCTTCTGACTTTTACACCTTTCTGTTGACCAGAGGCAGCAGTTTTAGCAGCAGGATAATCAAAGTCACAGTCTAAGCATAAAAGAAAAGACCCATAGAAGAGATTTGGTCTTTGATGGGTTCTTTAGATGATATCCTGGCCCTGGAAAATTGGGATGCTGGGTGTTGGGGCAGAATAGTGTGAGAGGGAAATGGTAGCAAACAAATTTGTATATCATTCTTTGTTACTATTAACTGAATTCAGGAGAAATAATAACTTTCTTTTTGTTAGAATATTTAAGTTCTGTTAATCATATTTCTTTTAATTTGAAACAAATTTCATTGAGACCCTTAAATCTTAATTTTAATTGCTGAATATGTAAGCAAAGATATACTAAAAAAAAATCTTTCAAGTTTGTTTCATGTTAAAACTGCAAAATACGAAGATTAGGAACATATCAGTTTATGCCATCTGCAAACTTCAGCAAACTAAGTTAATTTTTCTGGCTAGAAATCCTTAGTTTGGGTGCATTATATAATTCCTTTCTTATTCTAATTGAATAATGTCAATCAGTTGAAATAACATTTAATTTTTCTAAGATACATTTGGACTTATTTTCACTGTCAGCCCCCACCACCTTCCAGGAAAGACAGTACATGCCTTGTTATTCATGCCAGCTTTGGTACTGTTTCAATTATCTCATGCTTCAGGGAGTTACTGGGTTTTAAATGGATACTCCCGCTATGGGAAATGGCTGCTGTTTTTCCCCATATTTTCTCTTATCATCCACAGATAATTAGTTCTGCCTGACAAAGCACATCACAAGGGACAACTCCATAGCCTTCATAAGCATCTCAGCAGTATCTTCCTTATGGCTAATTCTTCCTGAACCTGTTTAAAATTGCTTCATTATAATTATTACTCCTCATCACTTGTTCATATTATACATGTAGGCAGTATTAGCAATACATGTAGCAGATATCTGCATGTCATCCTTTTTAATGCTCCTAGATATTTGTGGAGCAGGAAATTGGGGCTTTAGAAAAATAAGCTTTCTCCTCTGGCCCTCAATTTCCATGTGTAGGCACCACTGTTGGAGCTCTGAACAGGTTCCTAATGGATCTTAAATTCCTAAATATATTACCTCTTCCCACTCTACATAAACTGAGTTAACATGAAGGATAACAAATAATCTCTCCTTTACAGTAATAAAATATGTATAAATCATAAGTGAAAGTCTATGAGTTCTGGTAATATGCATTTTTAAATTCTAAGAAACTATCAAATAAAAGAAACAACATCTATTTAGTAAAATCTTATCAAGAATCGGAAATAAATCTCTATATTAAATATCTATATCTGCTATAAAATATAATCCAAATAGAACATGTTAAGTACAATTTTAATTCTTATAATCAAGGAAATATGGTAATAACATGCTTAGACTGTATCTGATAATCACATTTTGAAGAAAAAATGTAGTGAAATATACATACTCTCTACTTAAACTCTCTAATACCTCTTTTTCTATTTACTCCCTTGTCTCACTTTCCTCTTTAAATCTGGATTCTTGAAACTGTAGCCCCTGTGATTTCTCCAGGTATTACCTTTGCAGATCTCATCCATTCAAAGAGCCTCAAGTCTCAAAATCTATGCCAATTAGTCTCAAGACTCTGAAGAGACAACTGAGAAATTTAAGCTGCAAGAAGCACTTTTTCTTATTACCAACCAGGTAATTCTATCTGTATCTCTTCCTGTCACTTCTAGCACAATATGCCCCAAACTAAATTAACAACTTTTTCCAAAACAAGTTCCAACACCAATTCATCCCCCAACTTCCTGCGCCCCACCTCCTTTTTTTTTTTTTTTTTTTAAAGAAAACAAGGATAACTTCATTCTCTCAGGAAAAAGGTGACATTGAATTGTATTCTCTTTTTTTCTTCTCAATCTTCCAAAACCTTTTCCCCAAATCATTTCAGTTCTCACCTTTACGCCTCTCTAGTGACATTGCTATAACACCGGTGATGTTTTTCCCTAAGGACAGATAGCAGTAACAACATTCTCTGCGGTATGGGTGCTCTGATTGCAAAGTTCTCACCAATGAGATATTTTTAAAGTCTTTCTAACGCTTTTCTTCTGTATCATCTATTTCTGCACAAAATCACTTCTTTCTCTTGAACTCTCAGCAACATTTGACTCTCTTGACCACTCTTGCCGTCTCAAAACTCTTCTAGTTTCCATTGCATTTTGACAGTTCCTTTGCAGTCTTAAATATTGGTGTTTCTTGGGAGCTTGTTAAGAGCTTCAAATCACACTGCAGATGGTGTGTAATTGTGGACAAATTACATCACCTCTCTGCATATCACTTTGCTCATCTGTAAAATGAGGATAATAATAGTATCTATGACATATGGTTGTTACCATATTGACTGATTTTATCCATATTTATTAGCCCTAATCTGGATCACTCTCTTGAGCTCCAGATAAGTATTTTCCAATTGTGCAATAGAGATTTTCGTTGGAATCTTTCACAGACACTTCTTTCCTTCGTTGTCTGTTCTTCGCACAGCTTCCCTCACCTCATTTCTCTACACTTTCTCCTCCCTTTCAAAACTCCAAATTATCTTACAAGTTCTAGATTGGCTATAGCCATAATATAGAAGATAAGATCCCATGTGTAAGGAGAAAAGAGAGTAATAGAAGTATAAAGGACTGGACTTGAATAAGGGAAACAGCTTCCTTCTGTGAAAAACGGCAGGGGGAAAGCATAGGCAGGACTTGTAAAAGGCCACACAGCTGCAATTGAGGATGCTTTATCTAGAGGCATGTGCTGGACATAGCAACTTGCGTCCTCTATTTGTGTCTCCCCTGCATTGAGCGAGTAGTGTAGGGGGTGTTGCATGTCTGGAAAAAAGCTCACTTTAATGAGTAAACAAAACACATGAATGAGCAGAGAAATAAATGAATAAGCAACCAAATGATGGTAGCCATGGACTGTGAAAATTTTTGTTCCCTGGCATTTCAGAAGGGGCACGAACTGGTAACAATTATAAAGCCATTTAGCCTTGGGATAAAAGTTTCATATGTTTGTTGAATTGCTATTTGGGGCAAGATTCTTACATTGTTGCAAGGATAATAATAAGTAATCTCAAAAGATAAGCATGTGGATTTGGATACTTCTAGGAATGCTTTTAACCTTGACATCCTGTCCGATCCTTAAGGATACAGTTCTATTCAATATCAGAGCCATTTTTTCTGATTTGATCATTCCACAATGTTTTCATGTATCCAAGCATCACATTGCACCCAATAAATGTGTAACTATTCTTTGTCAATTAAAAATAAAATAAAACCTTTTAAAAAGCTGCCCTTTTATTTGGGCTGCTTATTGAAATATTTGTCCTTAAAACTGTTTAGGACCTTACTTCTTCCTCTTGACAGGATTCTGAGTCTTCATAGAACACATAACCAAATTACCCAGTGCTTCTTCCAAAGCAAAAAACGTACCCAGTTACTGATGTCTACCCTACATCACACCACTTTGAGGGAGTGGCCTGGCTCTCCACCTGATTGATGCATACAAATCAGACCCTAAATTTTCACAAGTGATATCATTTTTACTACCTGAATGCTTGATATCTTAAGCATATGAATTTCTATTGAGCACTCTCTCAGCACTTCAAGCATCTGTCAAATAATTCAACCATGATTTGACTGTGATACAGAACTAGGGAAAGGATTGCTTGAAAATCTGATATTTATCAATATGTAGGGGACACCTTAACTGTTACTCCAGGTTCTCAGAAACCAAACCCTGTGTAGTTACAGAATAGATAGAAAACAGAACCCTGCAGAAATGCTTTTACTAAGTTGAGATTTAATACTAGCTTCTCAATCTTTATATAAAGATAATATGTAAATATTTCTTTGAAAGTCTTTCTTTATGGCAAAAGTATCATTACAAGCATCTAATAATACACTCTTTTGAGATTTTGGTACTAAAATAAAGTTAATATTGCCTAGTAAATTTATGTGTTTCCTTCATTAGCCAATGAGCCCAAAGGTTCTCAGGTGAAATAATATTTTGTTGATGAAACTAATTCATGCCAGATGCCAGCTATATTGATTTCTCTGAAAACTTTAGGAAATTTGGCTTTATTATAATAAAAAAAACTTTAAGTTTTTTTTAAAACTTAAGGATAATATAAGTAGAATCAATTATGAATCAGTTTACATTTTAATCTGAATTTAAAATATTGAGAATCTTTACAAATGATATGTAATGAATGATACACGGCTTTTCTGTGATGTGAGGCTTAACTGGAATGTTGGCGTATTTGTAAGTTTGTTGTTTGAAACATTCATATTTTGTCCAGTGGCTTACTCGTAGTTCATTATATTTTTATTTGGAAAGTCTGTGTTTGATCTTTGCTCCTGTTTTCTCTGGAGCTTGGAATGAATAAAACAACAAATAATTTACTACCCTGAAGCCAAACAGCTGAGGGCTGTGATCTTCTCAGGTCTTAACAAGTTTGACCCCCACTACATTGAAGAGGGAGAAATATCCACAGGTGAAAAAGAAGGAATTTGGGGATTACAGATATATACATATCACATACATAATCACTATTTCCTATAATTATCTTTACCAAATGCCTGTTTACACATTTGTTAGCATAAAAGTTTCTGTCCTATCTCACCCTACGTACATACCCAGAATATGTATAGGAAGATATAAGAGATCTGAGTTCTGAGAGAGAGTAAAAAGGGAGCAGAGGGTATCAGAGGAAATTAAGAATATAAAACAGAAAAGTTATATAAAAACAACCTATTTATGGTTTCAATGAGACCAAAAAGAATACAGATCTGTACATACCACAACTTAATCAACAGTTTCCTGTAATTATTATTATTATTATTTTAACCAAATGTCTATTCACACATTTGTGAGTACAAAGGATGCAAATGACTAAATATTAATTATTTAAAAGTTCAGCTCTCTCATAAGAGGCTGCAGAGAATATTGTTACATGATTTGTCATAATAAAATTATTTTAATATACTTACCTTTGAAAAACTCTTAATTTCATTCCTAGGAAAGGAAATTTTATCTTCTACTTTTAAGATTATTACTGATAAAAATAAATAATTCACTAAACTATTGACAGGAGACCGAGACTTGATAATAATCAACGGATGCCATACATTCATCTTTTGATTGCTATAATCTTTAAACGAAGAACAAATGAATAACTCTTAACTCAAAAAAATAATTCCTGAGTTTAATTAAATTAATATTGATACTTAAAATCCACATAATCTCTAAATCTAAGGTTTTTAAAATGAAAACAAGTAAACGAAGAGAAAATAAAACAGAATAATAACTTCAGCTCTCCATACCTGTGGGTTCTGAATCCTCAGAGATTTAATCAACCATGAATTGAAAATATTTTGGAAAAAAACCCCAAATTTAAAAGCAATATAATATGACAACTATTCACATAGTATTTACAGTGCACTAAGTATTATAAGTAATCTAGAGATGATTTAAAGTATGAGGAAGTGCATAAGTTATATGCAAATACTGTATCATCTTAAAACTTGAGCGTACAAGATTTTGGTACTTGAGGAAGCAGTCCCCCATATCTAGGGATGACTTTATATCATGCTATACAAAGGAACAACTTCATACCTTAAAATCTTGTGGGTGGACAGTAAAATGTCAGTTTTCTCTGTACATCTTCAAGATTCTTCTACTTAAAATTACTTTTGCAGTGAGATCAGTCTGGTCATTCACATCAACAAATCTCTTGATTTTTAGACATAAATAAAGATACCTTTTACTATTTTTTCTCTCTCTTTTTAAAAAAATGTTATTTCTTCTGATTTAGAGTTTTGTTAACCTCAGCAACATTGTTTCCTCGAGTTTTTAGGCAAAAACCTACTGTAAAGTCTGCAATATTTTTCTAATGTACTTTTGCCACGTGTCTTTTAAGACTCATCTGTATGACCCAAATCTGTCCAGTGTTTGCACTTGTCATACATTTCTCAAGTATTATTTTGGAGATGTTCCAGGCCTGCAGTGTTCTTGGTCATACAATTTTCATTTATCTTTCCTTCTCTCTTTTGTATCCTTACTTTCTCTATGTATTTTTAAATTAACAATATTTTTAACCTGTGGAACCTTTTCAGGTGCCTATTTTTGGCTCCAGAATAGTAAGTAGTACTTATATCTTTAGATCCTAAAATCTGAAGAAGCGTCTTGGATGAATTCACAGCTGCTAAATTTATCAAGTGATATTTTAAACTCTGTTTAGAATGGATTATTATCAGATCAGTAATCAATGAATAACAGTAAATGATGCAGAATCCTAAACATGTCTTGTTCTTTTTTCTCTCTGTGCCTCACGTATATTTATCAGGAAACACCTCAATGATTCCTTGTGTACACACCCTGTCACTGTTGTAGGCTACTGTATCATAGAACTATACTCAATGTATTTAATTCAAAATAAACATATTTATACAATAATACTAGTAGACATTAATTTGTTCTACATTTACTTTCTAGAGAAGACATTTTATTAATTTAATATGGAAATAAATATGAGTATACTTAAATCATAGTAAATCTTAATGTATTATATATTTTAGTCTACCTATCAGAATTTTTTGAATCCATTAATATAAAATGTGAAGAGTGAAATAAAACACTTGGGCCTTTTGGACGGCGGAGGGTAGGAAGAGGGAGAGGATCAGGAGAAATAACTAATGGGTACTAGGCTTGATACGTGGGTGATGAAATAACCTATACAACAAACCCCCATGACACAAGTTTACCTACGCAACAAACCTACACTTGTACCCTGAACTTAAAGTAAAAGTTAAAAATATGTAAAAAAAGAAAAAAAGTTAAAACATATTAAAAATTGAATTACACAGAAATTGTGATAGTGCTTCTTGCTTTATTTTACTCATGACATATTATAATGTTAATATTTGTTTTCATATATTTTCTTTGGTTATTTGTACACATTATTTCATATGTCTTGGCATTTGTAGTTTTTCCAAACAAAAATATTGGAAAAAGTGCAATCAGACATTGAAAGAGAAGTATCAGTGAAGTGTATTCACAGGCAGAGATAGGACAAATAAGGAAAAAAATTGATCAAACATAAAAGTCATAAAGTTATGAAAAAAATTAGCAAGCGAAATGAAAGAAAATGATCTGAGAGTACTGAATGTAAAAGTATGCTTTTAAACCATGATATTCTAACCTAATTTCTAAGTATATATTTATATGTTATATATATAAATATATATATATAGTTGTGGTTCATATATCTTCAATATTTTCTTGTGGAAACAAACATTGAGATTACATAGCATAAATTTTAAAATAGATTTTTGCCTCAGTTACCACCATTTATTTGTTTTATCTTACATTTAGTGTACTTTTTCAATTATACCATGGCTTAGTTTGGAATGGACATCAACAGGAACAGTTTACATGAAAATTTTGTTTTAAAAAGTCTCTATAGTTAACTCCTGAAGACATAACCATGATAACATGGCCACATCTTTTGTACAGATTTTTTGTTAAGAAAAATTTAACCCCCTCACCTCTGCATTTCATACATTTTCTTCATGTATTTTGTAGAATCAAAAAAGTGAATATAAATATGTGTACCGCAATTGTTATTTGTGGCAATAATAGAACTAAATTAACTGTCACAAATCTATTTTAGATCTACTGAATTTGAGCAACTCATGCCTTTGTTAATTGGCTTTGATGACATTACTGAAGAGTATTCATTATCTTTGATGTATTTTTTGAATTTTTTTATTCTAGCTGTAAAACCAGATATACTTTTGGTTCAATCCTGTTTTTTCTATGTACTAACAATACAACCTTGTACAAATTACTCAAAATCTCTGACTTTATTTTTCTAATAGTTAAAATAAGTATAATGTCAATGTCATGGAGCTGTTACAAAAACTAAATGAGTGGCTATACTTTCTGAATACCAGTTGCCTCAACCTGACTTTGTTTACTCTTTTTTATAATGCAGTGATACAACCCAAAAATATGAAAATGGCACATTGGAAATAAATGATAGTGGAATATTTTGAGTACTCTACTGTAATTATATAAGTAAATGGGAAAAGTGCAGGGAGGATATTGATGTCTTGCTTTTCTTCAGCAGAGCTGCATTTAACATAAAGGGGAGTCATTTTATTGAATAATAAGGACTGACAATCACTGTGATTGGCTGACAGCCACTACTGCAGTGTAATTCTAAATAGCTTGTTTTTCAAAGTTCTTCTTGAACAACTCTTTAAATTCCAGACATTGCCCAGCCTGGTTGAAAGTTTCAAAACTCATTTTTAAAGTGAAGTTGTTCACATTTGAATACCACTGTGATATGAATGATGGAAAAATATATGCATTAAAATACTTTCTTCTTAAATGTTTAGATCAGATATATTTTCAAATGGAAGAGAAAATGTGGAAAATTTAACAAACCAAGTTTTAAATCCTAGATAAAATTCATTCAGGAGTTATGGAAGAAAAAGGTCATGTGTAAAGAGATCTTACTTAAAAAAAAAGAAGTCCAACATGTTTTACAGTGAAAGCACAATATTTGATCTGTATTAACCAGCTTAAAATCCTGTGATTTCCGAGTACAACTCAAGGCTTCCAAAGTTACCAAATCCACTTTGATGTATTCATCTCTCTCAGTCAGTATTTCTAATCAACAATCCTCCCTGGAAAGTATGTATAATAAGTGGGTGTACAGTTGGCAACTCACCAAGATAAATATTTAATGATATTTTAATGGCTATTTTAAATTTCATTTATTTAAATTGCGGATTAAAACTTTATTTGGCCAATGAATTTCTAAGCACAATGTTTGAGAACCATATTTGCTACTGAAGCTCTGTGTGAAGCATGTGTACTTAATTTTCAGAATGTCGAGGTTAGATCATCTCTGATGGAGGCATTTTATCTGAAACGTCAGCATTGGAAACATTGAGATAAAGATCGGAAGCAGGAATCTGTGAAGTGCAGAATTGTGTTAATTGCTCATTCTCAAACATAGAGATGCCAATTAATTCCACACAACCTAGATTCAAAGCAGCACAGGGAAATGGTCCTGAGGTGAGTATTGTACAAAAATGAAGAAAAATAGATGCGTTCCAGCGTCCACAAAGCTGATTCTTCAACAGGCAGTAATAGAAGCCCAACGCACCCAGCGATTGGCTGATGGCATCTTTGTTCAGGCGATCGATCTAACCCAGATGCTGGGTGAAGAAATTCCTCTCCCACCCTCACCTTCAGAATCCACTGCTCAGCCACCTGGGTTCCCGCGGGGTGCGCCACCGCCTCACTGCTGGTACGCGTCTCCCCCTCTCGACCGCCAAGTGCTTGCTCCCTCCAGGCGAGCACTCACACAATGGATTCACTTGTTTCCCTTGCCCCTCTCCTTTGACTTCCAGCCTCAACCTGTAACAACTTGAGCAAGAGTCAAGCAGGAGTCTCTGCCATAGAGCATAGACCCTTGGAGCTTTGCAGATCAGCTCAGAAGCACACGCGCACACACAGACAAAACAAACAATGCCTGGTCCACGAATGAATAAATTGAAGACACTCATGCCCCCACCCACCGCTCCGCAACCCGCAGAAAGAAACCCGGGACGGGGTTTGCTAAATAAGAGGTTTTGTTGTGTCTTTCAAACTGCAAGCATTCTCCCTTGAAGACGGCGAAAGAGAGGCTGTGCGTTCACTTGGCAATAAAGATTGACGGTGGCTTTGCCCGTGACAACGCCCCCAGCATCGCGCTGAGCCAGGTTCCCTGAGAATCGGGAGGGGGAAACGCAGATCTAGGGAGGAGGGAGCAGCAGAGGCAAAGGGAGCTTGGGAGGGATGGGAAATGGAAGATCAGGGGGGAAAAAAAAACAACGAATGAGTGAATCTGGGCTTGAATAGTAAAACTTCCAGAGAGAAGAGGATAGGATCTCTCCCCAGGTGAGATCTCTCCCCTCGAGATGAAATAGAGATGAAATACACAAGGAAGTGGCAAGCAACAACTTTCAGGTGAGCAGCAAGTTGTGCACCTCCTCTCAAGGCGCTAGATCAGCACCCTCTGAGCTGCCCCCACAGCACACATTCCCAGTCCGAAGCGGCAGCGGCAGCAACAGAGGCAGCAGCAGCAATCGCGGCAGCGG
>NW_012114710.1:12898614-12924692 GCF_000951035.1 Colobus angolensis palliatus | reverse complement strand
CGCCGCCGCCGCCTCGCCAGCCAGAGTTGGGCTCCGTGGGCTTCCCCCCTCGCAGCCTCGGTCCTTCCCCGCTGCCTGCAAGTCAGCCTGGCTCCGAGTCACGTGTCAGTGCCTGAGGCAGAGACTGCGAGGAAAAAAACGCGCTTCATTCCTTCTTCCACCGCCATACTGTATTTTATACTAAATCTCATTTTTATTACAACATTTTACTCCCGCTCGGTGAGTACCTTCTCAGTGGCATTCTTGTCCTATTCTTTTTTTTTGTCCTTTTTTTTGGTTTTTTGTTTTTTTTGTTTTTGTTTTTTTTTCTTTTTTTCCACTTCTTTGATTATTGTTTATATTTGGGAAAGCTGGAGGAGCATGATTTTGAGCCTTTTCCTGAATCCAAGTTTTTCTAGCATGCGATCGTTCTGTAGACAAGGCGCTGTGTCTCGGAGTCCGCGGCGACCGTGCCCGCTGGGAGCGTCTCCCAAGTCCAGCAAAATGTGCAACTGGTTTTATGGATAAAGCGATGTGAAGTATGGTGCCTATTTTTTTCCTTTGTAAAAATAAAAAAGCATGTTTCTAACTCTTTTTTTTTGCATACTCTTTTTCTGATAACATTTTTGTATAGGTGGGATTTTACAGCAGTGTTTACAAGTTTGTGGTCTTGCAATACTGGTGCAAACCACTGAGCAAAGACATTAATTTTATATTTTTGTGCCCTTTTTGGAAGCCGGTGAGAATAAATTCGATTTTTCCCTCCTGTTTTTGATACCCATTGATAACATGAAACTTTTCTTACAGCTGGTGACTGGGATCATTTTTAAGCAAAATACTTTTTTCCTCCTTTAAATTAACTATGACTTTTGCACATTTGACTTTTTTAAAAAACCGAGATAATTTTATGATAGATATCCTGATATCTATATCTATATTGTCCCTTATTTCTCCCCTTCCCTCCCCGTAAATCAATTTTCAAATGATGGCAGTGGAAGGTTTTTCTGGAAAAAAAAAAAAAAAAAAAAAAAAAAAAAAGAAGTGCGGTTTGGTTTCCTTGTCAACGGAGGATGAAGTGAACAGCTGAGCAGCTCGCAGAGAGCAGGTACTTGGTCCCCTTGGAGGCGTTTCCCGGGTGTGCAGTGGCAACACTGGTCCTAGCAAAGAAATGTGAGTGTGAGTGTGAGTGTGTGTGTGTGTGTGTCTGTGTTTGCGCGCGCGCATCTCCGCAACCGAGGTGGGGAGAGCCGCGCCGGGAGCCAGGGAAAACCAAAGTCCGTTCCCGGCTTCAGAATCCTTTTCTGGATGTACGCAAAATACAGTCCCCTCCCCCCACCTCCATCCCCCCTCCCCCTCCCCGTGAGCTGCGCCTAGGTCGTCTCCCGGCGGGGCGGGTGGCGTCTGCGCTGCGGGCGGCGCTGGCCGGGCACTTGGTGGCCGGCGGGCCCTGTAAGTTCTCCGAGGGCCACTTGCACAGCAGGAGGGGCGAGGACCGTGTACGTGGCGCGGGCCGTCGGGCCGGCTAGAGGGGACCCCCAGAGCACCGGGAGATGGGGGAAGAAGCGGCAGAGACCGCATCTTCCGGAGGGACTGGCTCCAGGCCACGCGGGCCGGAGCTCGAGACATTTCCAGAGCCTTGAGGATGGCACCGGCCCCCGCACGCTCAACTCCTGCTCCTCTTCGCAATGAGTAAACGACGCAGTAGGTCTTTCCCAGCCTATTTTGCTTTTCCAAAGGGCTTTGCTTTCTTAGTGGTGCTGTCTTTGGATCTTTTCTTTATGCCTGTTGTGTTGCGTTGGTTTTAAGTGCCTGCTGGTGTCGTCTTCCAGGGAATGGGGAAATAGTTTCTTATAAGACGGTCACTTGGATTTAATGTTGAGGTCGACGCTGTTAGTTTGCAGTAATGACCCTACAGCTCTAAGGTATAAAAATGCCCCTTATTTAAATTTTATTAGAGGGAGAGTTTTCTCTCTTTTTAACTACCTGATACTGGCTCTAAAGGTTTTCCCCTGAGAACTGTGTACAGGGCAGGAGTGAGGGGTTGGTGATAGAGGTGATGATTTCGTGTGTTGGCAGCATTGAAATACTCAGTGTTGAATATATTCTATTATATTTTATGATTATCCTGTTACATGTTTTCAATATAATTTAGCATTACTTTTCAGAGATGGACCAGTTCGCAATAAAAAGCCTTTTCTGTATTTAACACTGTGACAGAATCTGCTGGAAATTTTTCTGTCCAAATAAATTTCGTAAAGGCATACATCTTAAAATCTGGAGTCACCATTATTTAAATACTTTGATTTTCTTACCTTTTCCCCCCTTAAATGAAAAGCTTAGCTTTACATTATCATGTGTATATACTTTGGATTCTGTAAAATAAACATAAGGCAAATGAAACAACTTTTTACCTCTCGGATGAAGTTTTCTTCCGGGGAACTACATAAATAAAAACTGACTCCAACATACAGAGGGGCCCATGACAAAGGGGTTTATAACATTAACTGGCTTTTTCAAGCAAATATTTCACTGTCTGTAACCTCAGTTTGTGGAATGAAAAGTTTTATGCCTTATTTTTTATTCTTTGTGGTCAAAAAGTAAGGAGTGCAAAGGGCCATTTATCTGTAGAAGATTAAAAGTTAGTGTAATATCTGGAAAGCTATATATATTTTTTGTTCACAACTCATGCAAGTATCTCAAAAGTCTTTGGACATTTCATTGCATGTGAGGTATTTTGTTCTCACAGTAGCTTTTCTCTGTGAAGAAATCCTGTTGCATTTATATAAAGAAGATAGTTTATGTCACTGTCTGTGGACACCATATTTGATATCTTGATGCGTATAGTTCTAAGATTTGAAGCCAATATGATGGCACTAAGCCTGAAATTAGGATTTTCTTATTTTTGTATAGTGAGCTAATTACTAAAATACAGTCTTTCATATGGTTCAAACAGCTAACATAAAACATTAAAAAAGCCATTTGCAACATTCTGTGATTTTAAAAATCATTTTAATTATAACAATGTATGTACATAGAAGTACTCATTTATTAAAAGCAAGACAATTTATGTGTATAATATATTTTTGTATGTTTTATGTATTATAAGTCATTTAGTTCTTTTAAGAGAGAGAGAGACAGAGCAAGCAAGCAAGAAAGAGCTTGAGTGATCGAACCTGTATTTTCATTAAGAGAATCAGTTGCTGCCCTAAGGTAGAGGTAGTTTGTGTCTTAAGATTGGGCAAAACACTAGCTGTATTGTATGATCTTTCCCAATGAGATTGAAACCATTAATGGGACCAAAGACGATTTTAATGTGAGGACAAAGAGGTAGTTGGGCTTTAATTTCTGTAACTTAAGACCATTTTAAGAACCTTTAGTTATCTATGTTTTCATTTATTTAAGATTCATTTTTGATTATATTGTATACTTGTATTACATTTCTGCCTATTACATTCAAAATTTTCAAATTTCTTCCTGTGTGAGTCATACTGGGAATTCTACAACTCTTAAATTGGCCACCTGTTTAGTTTTTGATTTAAAATTGTTGAAGGTAGTATCCTACATTTAGCACCGCCTACTGGCTTCTCATGGAAAAAATACATTTCTCAAAAAATACAAATCCACAAGGATTTACATCAATTTGATTGTGCAGATCTTTTCAACTGCTTACTGAGAGAGAAAGAGGGAAAAAACATTTGTATGCTGTAAGGAGAGGGTTTCCAGGGTAAAGGTAGGGACCAAGGGAAAGAAGACCCACAAATTAAATTGGCATTGGATCACTATCTGACCTCAAACATTTTACAGTCTAAACTGTGACAAAGAAATAATCACAAAATGAAAACCTATTAAATTTTCTAGGTCTTTCTGTGGGATAACAAAATGTGGGTATTGTTTAAAATCTTGGATTACTAAATTGATTTTGCAATGTCTTTCTCAATCGATATAAAGAAAGTTCTAGTTGGAATTCTGTCTTGAGTGTGTGGTCTGTCGAATAATATTTAAATGAATAACTTTTCATCATTGAAGATTAACACTTAATTATTTTTATATGTATTTTTCATGGACATAAACAATCATGTAGCACCCTAATTTTTTTCTTAACATGCATCAAATAGCCACACTGTGGTGGTGTATATACAAGGGGTGAAAGTTCCAAGCATACAATTATAAAGACACATCCTTAGCCATAATAGATGCATTACCTTTCTTAAAAATGATAGTTGGTTTATTTTCTCTAATTTGTATGAAAGTCTAGTGGCTGAAAGAGCTACTATAATAATACAAACAAATGATGCCTTCAGAATATAAAAATTATTAATTAGAAAAATAATTTGATATGCAAAACATTTTCTTCCTAGTTAAAAGAAATGTGAAATATTTGGATAGCTGTTTCTTAAATGCCGTATTTACTTATTTTAAGAGCCAGTAGTAAGTATATAGAAATTCCAGTGAGAAGTATATGTCTGTTGCATTTTTGCAACTCTACCCCAGTAAAAGTGTGGTCGTATTTTGTTTACTGTTTACTGAGAGTGTAAGCAACTAAGCAGGGCATTCATTGATATAACTACATTTCAAGTCTTCAAAAAGCTCCATTATGGAAGTAGAAGAGAAGTGAGGTGGATATGTAAGATTGAATATTAAGAACAAATTTGAGAAACATATTTCAATTACAATTGATTTTTCTCTCTGACTTTTGAAACTTTAATTTTTATTTTAGTTATTTTTATTTTTTCTTTCCAACTTTTAGTTTCAAGGGATACATGTACAGTTTTGTTACATGGCTAAACTGCATGTCACGGGGTTTGCTGTACAGCTAGTCTTATCACACATGAAATCTTTATTTTTAAATAATGATTAGCTGAGATTTTAAAATAGTTATTTCTTTACTTCTTTTATCATACTGTCATTATGACAATTCTGTGTTTTGCTATGAAAACCTGAAGTAATGATTAATTTTATTCTTCACATTTTTATGGACTTCCAGAAAGTAAATAATAACATGTTTAAAAAGGTCCTTATCAATCTGCAGTAATTGTTATTATTCTCTTATTACTATTACTATCTACTACCAGTGACTTGTACAAATGCTTGTAAAGATCCTATTTCCATAATTCAGTATGATTCTTTGATTTAATAAATTTCTGTTCAATAATTGGCAGGCAACATAAACTTTCATTTTATTGGCAATAAAAAGTTTGTTTTGCTACATCATGAGTTTGAAAACAATATTCAATAACATGTAAGTAAACCTGATTTCTGAATGTATCAATAGCAAGTTACACTGTTAACAAGTTTACATAATTATACTTGTCATCACCCTTTTATTATTAAATTTTGATGTGCAGACTATATGGATATAACACAGCTGCTGCCAACTTTAGTAGTTTTGCTTATCCTCATTGCTTTTAGATTTTCCATCATACATTGGTAATTTTGTTTTCTTTTGTTAGACTTATGTTAAATATCAAACTTACCTTGTGGAAGATTGACTTTGTGTTTTTCTAAATTCTTCTGTACATTTAAAATTATTTTTGTTTGTTAGTTTTGAATTTTCTTGCTATTTTTCTGGGACTGAGTCCCGGAAAATAAAGAGGCATTGGTTTAATGTCTTTTTCTATCCATTTGTAGCCACAGAGATGGCAGTTGGAGGACTTCAGTTATAGTATTTAGGATTTATATTTTCTGGACTGTCCTTGCAGACTCCTCAGCTGGGGTCAAGACTCTAAGAGTTATTTATTTGATCACGTAAAAATCTAAATGGAGAGGAAAGTTGTGGAGTAGAACGTGGAAGTCTTGCACTGGTCTTCTGAAAGATACAATAACATGCATCACTCAGTGCTCTTATATCACAAAATACTAGGGATTTTCTGTGCATAAATATATTTGGCAAAATTCCATTTAACTCACTAATATACTTTTTGCTTAGAATAATATGGTCAAATTCTTCCCCAGACTTCAGAGTGGGAATTAATTGCATTCATACATAATCCATGTGTTTAGAGAAAATGTTTATGCACATTTTGATAGCCATATGCTAAATAATAAGAGGAGCAAGACATTTCTGAGTCATTTCAGAAATTATTAACAGGTGGGAGTAAGGAACGGCTATGTTTTCATTAAATCAAGATGAGAGGGAAAGAAATTGATGTGTCAAATGAATGCAATTCCATTTGTACTTCCCCTCCATGATTAGATAATAATATTATTTTATATGTTGGAGGAAACTGAGACTTGGAGCTCAGAGCTCCATAGGTGGTAAAGGGAAATTTGACATACAGGAAGTCTTAACTGACACCTCATGTGTTTTCTTCTACACAGAGATGCTTCATTTGTGGAGAGGATTTTTGTTTGTTTGTTTTGGTTTTCCTAATATAAAACAACTGTTATATATTTATTCTTGATACATTCCTTAAAATGTCTGTAGTTTGGCAAGTTTTCAATAGTGAGTGCTTTTCGCTAGTGAGTGCTTTGAGCAGAAACAAAAGAAAATTGCCCCACACAGATACTGTTAACTGATCCTGAAAGGACCTTCCTATGACCATGTCATCACACATCTCTCCAAGACAGGTTTTCTGAAGAGAGCCAATGCATAACATCACATTTGTGAGTTACCACTGTCGCTCTGTGGTTGGGTCAGAAGAGACAGTTCTCTGCCCTTAGTTGCTTTGCAGAGAGCCTGGGAAACACATTCAACATTGACTTTCTGAATACGAAATGTAATCTCTACCCTTGAAGCTTTTGTAGTATGATGTGGAAAATTAGTCTTTTGTGCAAGGAAAGCTGAACAGCTAATTCTTTCATAACACAGAGTTCTATAAATATAGGTGTCTTGTCTGTCTACCAACATCTCACCATCAACATCATACCACCTCACAATTTTACTGTTACACGTATTTGGATATGACATTTATCAAGCTCATTTTAAGTTAGTAACATAAAACACATATGAGTGTTTAATATATTATTTGAGAATTCTGTGTTTAGTTGCCTCTTCAGATATGCAAGAAAGTGTTTCATCATTAGTTTCCTTAGAACTTGAAGAAGTGAATATTTTCAATGTAGAATAGGAGACATAAGCTATAGTGGAAGCAGTGTTAATGAACATGATGAGACGGATTTTAAAGACTTGGTCATAAGTCCACAAGTTCATAAAATCACTGGATTTTGAGGTCAAAGTATAGTGAGGGTTAAATACTGCTTTTGAATTTAGGAATCTGGATATCTTGAAAACAGGTGGTATAAAACAAAACAAGAGAAAGTAATATCTCTGGGAAAGCCTGATTGTGGTTGGAGGTGGGAAAATGATTCAATTGTGAACATAGTAATTTGAAGTTCTGACATTAACTTCTGGATTAAATGACCAATGTGCAATGGAAATTCAGGTATTGAACTGGGAAGCACACTTAAGGCTAGAAGGAGATATGATAGTATCATCTACATTAAAACTCTTTAAGTGGGAATAAGTCCTGCACAGGTAGAAATTTGGGAACATCTTTTTTTTGAGTGAATGTAAAAGGGGCTGATAAAAGGCAGAAAAATAGAATGATAGCCACTGAAGCTCAGAAGTGTGTGTGCTGTGTCTGTGTGTGTGTGTGTGTATAAATATTGTTCAGCAGAGCTAATGCTGCATAGGCTCAAAAGAAGGTAAGGCCTGAGATAAAAGCTTTGTAATGTGCCATTAAAATCCATGAATTTTTAAAAGAAACTAAATGAATGTGATTGATGATCCTCAATATGATGTGGCAGCATCATAAAGAGGGCTGTTGTTCCCAGGATTGTATGCGTCATGTGTGTATGTGTGTACTGTGTGTGTGTATGTGTGTGTGTATGGTGATAACATGATCTAAATAGGAAGACCAGTAGGAAGTTTTTCTGGAACTAGCTAAATTGATTTAAAATTTATATTTATATGCAAACATAGCAGAGAATATTCTGAGAAAGAAAAAAGAGGGCTAAACTCTTAGATAATAAAATACACTATAAAGCTTTAAAAATAAATATATTTACTAGCTATGTCTACTGAAAAATCTTCAAAGCAATGTCTTTCAGGAAGCAATGAACACATCTAGTGCACAAAACATGACTTCTTAATATCATTCCCCATTCAAGAGAATAAGAGCCCTTTAGTCTTCCTTAACCTAGAACTGGCTGATTCTAAGTCTGGGCAGAAAAAACACAAGATGAGCCTGGGAGAACTCATTGTGCCAGAAAGTAAGGAAATGGTCAAAGACAAATAAGGCTGTATCGTTGTAAACAAGTGCTAGCTTGAAGGGCCTTCCAGTTGTGTAATTTAAATCAGTTTGAATTTCAAGAGTGAGTATAACAAATTGTAAACAGTGAGTAAAGTAAAATCCATGAGTGCGTAATGATACTCTGAAGAAAAAAATATAAAAAAGAAAAATGACAATTAATAATTACATTGAAATAATTAAATGATTAACCTGCCTTTCTTGGTTGATGAGGGACAGATTTTCACAAAATAATGTGAGTTAAGTGTAAGAAATATGAGAATTAGAAAATTACTGTTTGTAACTCTCAGTGAAGTAAGTGATTCAGTCAAAGGTGATCAACAAGTGATAAAATCATCAATTAAAATTATTTCAGTGAATAACATATTCTCATAGTGCTCAAGTATTAATTGCATCTGCAGGTCATTTTAAGTGACTGAATGATTTAACCCAACATCATCAATACACCACCTGACACCATGAGCCTCTTGACGAGATGCCATATGAAGGCTAAGTGCCATTTGTGAAATATTGTTTCTAGAATGTCTAACCTGAATCTAATAAAACCTGGTTAGATGTAACTTCCAGTTTACAGAAAAATTCAGAGAAAGGACCAGTTAAACTAAACCATGAGGAAATAGTGAGACAAATACATAAGGTGAGGTATTCTACATTGAAGATACATATCAGCCCTGTGGCCTAGACTTGTAAAAAGTCAGTGCCACTGGGGAGGGATTTTTCCAGATTAAAAAAGACTAAAGACAAACAAATGCAGTGCTTGAAGTTTTATTTTATTTCACTTTTTTAAAACGTGGTCTATAAAAAGTCAAATTTTGGTAGAATTGGGACATTTTTCTTATGGGCTAGAAAATAGATGGTGTTAGGAGAAAAGTGCTGAATTATTTGCGATAAATGCAGTGATATATGCAACTGAATTTTCTTTCTTTCTTTCCTTTTTTTTTTTTTGAGACAGAGTCTTGCTCTTTTGTCCAGGCTAGAGTGCAGTGGCACGATTTTGGCTCACTGCAACCTCCGCCTACCAGGTTCAAACAATTCCCCTGCCTCAGCCTCCTGAGTAGCTAGGATTACAGGCGTGTGCCAACATGCCCGGCTATTTTTTGTATTTTTAGTGAGATGGGGTTTCACCGTGTTGACCAGGCTGGTCTCAAACTCCTGACCTTGTGACCACCTGCCTCAGCCTCCCAAAGTGCTGGGATTACAGGCGTGAACCACTGTGCCTGGCCCACAACTGAATTTCTTAGAGTCATCAAAGGAGTGAGGGAGGGAGTGTGTGTTTGTGTGTGTAGTTGTGTATGTGTGTATGTAAAATAAATAATCATTTGTTAACCAACTTTAAATCAGGGAGTGCTTATGCTGGTTTTATTGCATTATTCTTTCGAGTATTCCATCTATTTGAATTTTTTTCATAAAGAAAGTTGAGTAGTCTTTTAGTTGCCATTGAGACAAAAATATGTTTATTGAGGTTAAACGAAAGTAGAAGTCCAATTGCCCATGTTTAAGGTCATCTGGGATCTTGAAGATATGGAGACAAAGACAAAATGAAGTTTAATGTTAAACTGTGGGAATGAAATATTACCTGTGGAAGTGATATTATTGAAGGAAGGCTATTTTTAAAGCCACAATAAGGGAAATGTGAATGCATAGTTATGTTGTTCAGGATAGAATCCTCTTGCAGGAAGAGGTGGAGGTATAATAGAAAGGAAAATGATTTTTCAGGGTCAATTTCAGAATATTCTAAGAAGGTTGATGTGATTGGTAGCAGCACAAGGAGAGGCTGGTTACATCTCAAAAGAGGAAGAGAATTGAATCAGTTCATTCGTTAAACTAAGTAACTCATTATTTCTTCAACATATATTTTTTGAGCGTTTTCTTGATAAATATTGTGCTGGAGGGTGAGGATTCTGTGGTAAATAAAACTGATAACAACGCTGACTGCAAAGAGTTTGCCATCCAATGGTGACTTCAGTCTTCTCAGATAATTGTATATGAAGTCCTCAGTTGAGGTTAACTGGTATGAACATAGGAGCTAGGAAAGTGTAGTAGGGAATCAGCATGAAGTATAGAAAAGGTTCTAGAGCCATAATGAGGAACTTGGCAAAATTAGTATTTGTTGTCGCTTTAGTCAACACAGTTACATCACTTCTCCAGCAACAGTTAACAGCCTGTAATCTGAATGGGTTAAGGAAACAGCTGAGGATTACTTGGTTAGAGACTAGCAAGGCATCCACTTTGTATGAAACAAAGTGATGAGCTTTCCAGAGGAAGTGAATATGAAGACATAAATAAATCTGGGCTGAGAAAGAGAGCAAGGGCAGCTCCACGATGTGAACAGAATAAGAGCTGGTAAGGTTTGAGAGCCTGAAGAGCGGGATGAATAGCAGGCTCACTAATTTTAATAGAATGAGAGCAGTGCAAGGATGGATGGGTTTGGTCAGAAAAGAATATTGTATTTCCAGCGTTTGACAGTGGAACATCTTCAAATGGTGAATAAATTTTATAGTATGGTAAAGCATGTGGCTAAGAAAGGGGGACACTGCTGATGTTGAGAAGTTAAGATATTGTGAGGTGAAGCTCAGTATTAAAAGTGTAATTTTGAAAATGTGATTTTAAAAACCTGTAACAAGACGACAGGTGAGAAGGTGGAAAGGAAAACTATAAATGTGTCAAAAGTATCAATGACATTTTTAGAGCTTTACAATCAACTAAGACCAAAATAGATTTTGTTTTTTCATTTGTGACTTCTAGGACTTTAGTCCTGTATTTGGAACATTTTGAAGAAAGCTATAGATATGTAATGTATGTATGTATCTTGCTTGCATTTGAAAAGAATTTTCAGTGAGTACAGAAATAAATTCTGCAGTGTATACAGCAGTGCAACCCTTTGTAAGGAATTCTCTTATCAAAACCAAGGAAATGAATATAGGCTCCTATAATCAAGTATAACAGTGAATGATTCAGATTGAAAGGAAAGCTACAGAGTATTTGTTAATACATTTTTGTTAACATCAGAAGTCCAGATAGCAGATAGATAGCTGTATTTACTGCTAATTCTGTTGCTGCTGCTCTGCTGAGATATTATTCTATTTGTGAATCAACATTCTGGACCAGACTGACTGAGAAGTGCTTAGTCAGAGCCTCATCTTTGCAACACTATGAGAGTATATTATCATAGATAATAATATTTAGGAGAAAAGGGAGGATCAGACAGTTGACTTGTTAAATGTCTTAGTGCTACGAAATGGCTGAGCAAAGATCTGAACCCAGGAGTTTTTGGCTTCACAACTTGAATGTGGACTACTGTATCTTGTTCAAAAGATGGAAAAAAGGAGATACCTTGATTGGTACATCAGTAGGTCAGCATCGCTTGTCCAATAAAATAGACAGGTTCACATAATTAATGCCCTCACAATAGCTCCCTATGCACAGCAAGTTAAAAACACACAATGCTTACATTTAAAACTGTAGTGCAGTTGATTCTGATTCTAGCCCCTCTTTTCGGAGTCTTCCAAAATGTTTCTTCTGTGGCCATAATGAGTGAGAATTTCAGCAATTGTTTGTATATTTAGACAATATTTGGCATGGATCTGTTATAGGTAAGTCACCGTGTCTTGGGCCACCATCGTGAAACCCCATCTCTACTAAAAATACAAAACTTTACTTTGGGTGTGGTGGCATGTGCCTGTAGTCCCAGCTACTTGGGAGGCTGAGGAAGGAGAATCGCTTGAACCTGGGAGGCAGAGGTTGCAGTGAGCCGAGATTGCACCGCTGCACTCCAGCCTGGCGACAGAGCGAGACTCCATCTCAAACAAATAAAAAATATTTTTTAAAAAGCAGAAAGCATTGGTCTTACCATCATGAGTAAACAGTTTTCTGGAAAAGGAAATGCCGCATGTGAAAAGTGACCATGCATAAAGTTTTGAGTATTAAGAAAAGTAAAGATGATTGCTTGTAGTTCTTTAGGTTATTAAGGCACTTGAAGAAACTAGCCATGCATTTTCTTTCTCCCCTTTCTAGTGACTTGGTGAGTTCTCAGGTTGGGAGATTAGGTATTACTCTCGTTCCACTGTATTCCAGAGTCAGGAATGTATGACAGTGCAGACAAGAGGTGTGTCGAAAAAGTAAAGGGGGCCAAGTGAGAGAAACAACAGCAACAAAAAGATTTAGAGCAAATTGTCTGGAAAAAAAACTGGAAGATGAAAGTAAATGGTGAAATTTTGAGGAAAATAAGAGAGGGTCAGGGTAGAGGTACAATTAACATGAGTTTGCACCTTTGTATTTATCCTTATTTTATGCTTTAATATATAGTCTATTGTTTGGGAGAATGAAGTTTATCCTGGAATATGTTGAGATTACTCAAAACTTCAAATAAACTTACTAGAAACTGTTAAGTATTATACAATATATAAAATGAATTTAGAAGATACCTATGCTTTTAGATTTTTTACAATGGCTCTAATGATATAGCTTTATTGATAATTTAAAGTAGATTGGTGAACCAATAATATGAAAATATTTTGTTTTATTCTGAACCCATTTCATCATGTATGCAGTCTTTTTATTTCAGAATTGCTAGGTCTTTTTCCCTATTCTAGTCTTCCCCCTGGACGTTGGTACAACTCAAGTGGGGGAAAAGAAGAAAAAGGGAAGAGTGGAAGAGGGGAGAAAGGAAATGGAAGAGAAGGAAGGAGGTCAACAGTAGCCATGACCCAAGTTTTCTCTAGATCACTGTTCAAAAGAAACAATGCAAGTCATGCAAGCTGGCCACATATGTAGCTGTAAATTTTCTAAAAAACATATTTAAAAAGTTAAAAAGTGAAACAGCTGAAATTAATTTTCATAATTATTTTATGTAACTCAATGTATCAAAAATTATTTTAACATGTAACCAATATAAAATTACTTTTAAAATATTCTGTGTTTTGTGCTAAGTATTTGATATCTAGTTTCTATCGTATGCTTAACAGCATAGAACCAGCCACATTTCAGGAGCTCATGGGCCAGTGGCTATCACATAGGACAGTGCAAATATAGTGTTCATAGAGGCTTCAGGGCTATGTCATGTTTTCAAACTCTTTTTGGCATTTGTTCCTTAAGAGAGATTATCCAAGATATATTTTTTAAATACTCTCTGATCGTTTCAATTTCAGCTTTCACTTTTTATTAAAGCCTAAATAGAAATCCATTGAAGTTCATTTTTGCCAAAAAAGTTACCACAAAATATGATCCCGTTGACTAAGAAATATTAAATTTATCTTGATACTTATTGTTCTTCAGAAGCAAGATGGCCACTTTTACCAAATTTGCTTTTTCAATCTCTCATTTGTTATTTGGCCCTGGAGGTAGGGAAGTAATGCAATTGTCAGAAATTGATGACATCTTCATAGGATAGGCTTCTATAATAGTGGTATTTGCCTAACACCTAATTTAATGAGAGCTATCCATGGCCTTGCAGAGAATCACTCACTATTTTAAAAAAAGAATGATATACTTAACATGTAAATTTGCTAACAGATTTAACACTAATTGAATACCAACTTAGTTTCAGAAGTTATTTGAAAATGTAATAGAAAATCCTTATCTAGCTATCTGTTTCCTGCATTTTTGAAGTCCATAAATGTGGAAAATCAAGAGGCTTGTATACTATGACCCCACAATCTACTTAGTCTCATTTTCTTCCCCACATTCTTCTCTTCTTATAAAACCAGTTTCTTCTGAGTCTCACACGTTTTCTAATATGGCGTTAAAGACATGTTTACCTATTTTTAGGTCTTGATTTTTATACAAAGAAGATAGTCCTACAACTTCTAACATTCTATTTTCATATCCTATTTACATTTTTGAGATGAATGTTGATAATAAAAATATTAACAACCACCCAAAAAACCAACATTTATTTAATATTTAGCACGTATCAGGTGTTGTCCTCCAAACCATTGCTTGCTTTTTCTACTTCCACTTCATCTCCATCCATTGAGCTCCTGGAGACGAGACTATATCTAAGTATGAAACTTATTTTGGATTATTTATGAATAGCGGAAATTTTATTTCACTCTTTTCTGTTTGTTTGCTTTCTTGTTTGATGACTTCCTCTCCCATGAGGTGGTAGCTTTATGACAATATGGTTTATCTTATTGATGTTTTCCAGTACCTAGACAGTGCCTGGCACCTAGGAAGCACTCAATAAACCTTTTTGAATTAATTAATTAGTGAATTAGTTCCTCACTGTTGGTTTACTGCACTTGAACTCTTTTCTAGATAGTTCCAGTATCTCTGTATACACTCTTTAATAGGACGTAGGTAGAAACTGCAAAAAAAAAAAAAAAAAAGATATTTGAGAATCTTTCACCACAATTCATGATAGTTATCTCTAAAAATGTGAAAAGGGAAACAATTTCTCCAGCATGAAGGAGAAAGGACGTAACTGCTAAGAGAGTACGTTTACTGAAGTGATAATTTGTCTTAACAGAGTTACCCTACGTTTGTAGAGGGCTTTATCATTCAAAAAATTTTCATATACATTTTAATTTTATCCTCACTGCTTCATTTCTGAATGTTGAAATTTATTTTTATTTATTAATTTTTAATATTGTGGGTACATGATAGGTATATATATATTTATGAGGTCCATGAGATGTTTTGATACAGGCAGGCATTGCATAACAATCACATAATGGAAAATGGTTTCTCCATCCCCTCAAGCATTTATCCTTTGTGTTACAAACAATCCAGTGATACTCTTTAGTATTCTTTAAATGTGTACAATTAAATTATTATTGATTATAGTCACCTTGTTGTGCTATCAAATACTAGGTCTTATTCAGTCTTTCCATTTTTTGAACCCATTAATCATCCCCACCTCCCTGCCACCCTTCCCAACCTTTTGTAATCATGCTTCCACTCTCTATCTCCGTGAGTTCAATTGTTTCGATGTTTAGATCCCACAAATAAGTGAGAATATGCAATGTTGATTTTTCTGTGCCTGTCTTCGTGTAACATAGTGACCTCTAGTTCCATCCATGTTATTGCCAGTGACTGGAACTCATTCATTTTTGTGACTGAACAGCACTCCATTGTGTAGTAGATAGTACGTTTTCTTTATCCTCCATTTATCTGTTGATGGATACTTCGGTTGCTTCCAAATCTTGGCTGTTGTGAACAGTGCTGTAACAAACATAGGAGTGCAGCTATCTCTTTGATACATTAATTTTCTTTCTTTTGGGTATATACCCAGGAGTGGGATTTCTGGATTATATTGTAGCTTTATTTTTAGTTTTTTTGAGGAAACTCCAAACCATTTTCCATAGTGGTTGTACTAATTTACATTCCCACCAACAGTATACAAGGGTTCCCTTTTATTCCATATCCTCGCCAGCATTTGTTATTGCCTGACTTTTGGATGCAAGTCATTTTAACTGGGATGAGATGATATCTCATTGTCATTTCAATGTGCATTTCTCTGATGATCGGTGATGCTGAGCACCTTTTTATATGCCTGTTTTCTTCATTTGAGAAATGTCTATTCAAATCTTTTGTCCATTTTTAAAATCAGATTATTAGATTCCTTCCTATAGAGTTGTTTGAGCTCCTTATAAATTCTGGTTATTAATCTTTTGTCTGATGGGCAGTGTGCAATTTTCTTCCAACCTGTGGGTTGTCTCCTCACTTTGTTGATTGTTTCCTTTGCTATGCAGAAGCTTTTTAACTTGATGTGATCCCATATGTCCATTTTTGCTTTAATTCCTATGCTCGTAGGGTATTACTCAATAATTTTTTGCCCAGACCATTGTCCTGGAGAGTTTCCCCAATATTTTGTTGTAGTAGTTTCATAGTTGGAGGTCTTAGATTTAAGCCTGTGATCCATACTCATTTGATTTTTGTGTATGGAAGAGATGGTGGTCTAGTTTCATTCTTTTGCGCATGGGTGCGCATGGGTATCGAGTTTTCCCAGCACCATTTGTTGAAGAGACTGTCCTTTCCCCAATGCATGTTCTTGGCACCTTTGTCAAAAATGCGTTCACTCTAGGTGTGTGAATTTGTTTCTGAGTTCTCTGTTCTGTTCCCAATGTTGACATTTAATCTCAGAGGTGAAGTGACTCAGTCTGCTTACCTAGTAAATGTCATGGAAAGAACTTATCTCTGTCAATTGCATTGGAAGGTAATAGTGTAGCCTGGGAGTTCTGTAGATCCTCTTAATTTAATTTTAGTCATTTATTTGGAATAGTTTGAAAATCCCAGTACTTGTTATATAATTTTCGGTGCTTCTTATTACATTTATGATAACCAGTTCAAAATATTGTATATTCTTATGATTCAACCTGAAACCAAAGTTTTCTAGTTTTACTCGTTTGAGCTTCTCTAACAGTATTAGTGTAGTATATCATGAGATTTTAATGGTCATCATAAACAGCTAAACTGTTATCATTTACAAATACTTAATTATATTGATAGGAATTTTCAAAATACAGTACACTAAACAAAATAAATACACTGGATGCTGAGACTGATATAGGATAGCTGTAATGATCTATGGACTCCAGATACAAAGCTTTGTGTTCATCAAAGCAACGTCATTTCAGGTATTGATTAACTTTAAAATAGAGTTTCACAAGTGTAAATTAAAAAGTAATTTTAAGGCAGAAGTTACTACTTATATCTAATTTAGGATATTTTATATAGATTTTCATTAAAAGAAAGTGTCCTAAGACTAAACAAATTTAAAAATCATTTCCTTCATGCAGTTTTTGCTAAGAATTTTAACTATTTGAAAATAAGAGTATCTTAAAATAATTTTAATTGTTGACTAAACCACAACAGTTTTGACATTTGTTGCTTGAAAAGGGTAGATATACTTTTCTGTCTACCTTAATTAAAGCTTGAACAAATAGGATTAATATTTGTTTAAAAGATGATCTTGGTGATGTATTTTAACAGTTTCTTGGGCTATTTTGCAAATAGTTTGTGAGTGTAAAATTAAAGGACTTGAAAATAGATTCCTAGTTTTAATGGGGTGATGGGATGACAATTGTATTTTTAAGGTTGAATAATCACTGGTTTATGGCATTTACTCATTTACCAGTTCACAAACTATGAGTATATTGTTTATATTAATTTAAGAAATGCATTAGCTTCACATTATTTCATGAATCTTTTAATGTATTTATCCAATAAATATTTCATGAAAATTCATTTTTTTAATCCTTTTGTGTGTCACAAGGCATTATAAAATGTCTAAGAATGGAGCTTACAGTGCAGAAGGGACTGATGGTGATACATTTCACAAGTAAAAGTAAAGTTCAGGGTTAAGATAGTATCTTATTTTCTATTAAATCAGAGGATTAACCTTCCTATGCATTTCCAGCTGCAAAATGTGACCCATCATGAGGTGAGTGAAGTCGAATCAGCTTTTCAAGACTATATGTAAAATAACATGAATAGAAAGAAATACTTCAAGTTTATAGAATATTAAATAATCCGTGTATAGTCTTTGAGGCTAAATTGATTTAGTATCTTTGACTAAAACTTATGAATCACTTATGATAATTTGATGGGGAAATATGAGCATGTGATTTTGATCCATCATCTATCTTTATTTGATGTTTTAGAGCTAAGCATATGTCAGTATTCCCAGTATAGGTCTTTCAAGGTGTATCTCTGTATGTAAGGGGAATATACCCTTGTGAGTATGAGTATGAGTGTGTGTGGAGAAATCAATTGCTTATTAACAGCTTTAGAAAATGGTATTAGGTATTTAGTTGCCTAATTAGAGGAGTAGCTTTCATTCATTTTCCTTTTTTTCTTTTTTTCCAAGTCTCACTGTCATCTAGTCTGGAGTGCAGCGTGGCATGATCATACCTCATTGTAACCTTGAACTCCTGACCTTAAGGGATACTCTTGCTTTAGCATCTCGAGTAGCTGGGGCTACAGGTGTGTGCCACCATGACGAGCAGATTTTTTATTTTATCTTTTGTAGAGACAGGGTCTCACTGTGTTGCTCAGGCTCGTCTTGAACTCCTGGCCTCAAGCGATTCTCCCACCTCAGCCCCCCAAAGCACTGGTATAACAAGTGTGAGCCACTGTTCCCAGCTAGCAAATTTATTTGATACTATGTCTCCTTGTCCCTTAAAGATGCGTGATATATATTACATTTAAGTAAATTATATTATGTCATAGATTTCCTTTTTTTATATCCAACCCTCACAACAGGTGTTGGGATTTTAATGGTTATACAGCATTCCATTGTAATAATGTACTTTGTCATGACCCATTGTGAATATTTTAATTGGTTCTTTTTTCACTTTCTTTTCATTGCTATTTTGAATCATGTGTATTTCCATACACCTTTTTGTGCTTGTTTTACTGTAATATTGTAGAATTGTATGTACTTTTAATTTATATGAATTCATAGACTTAATTTATATTTTTGGTAAAACAAAAACAAAAACAAAACAAAACAAAAAAAACAAGCCTAGCACTTCAGCTAGTATTCATCTAAAGGATTTTATCTTTTTATCTAACATTAGTAGAAAAACTGGCTGTGTTAGGTTTACTTAAAGATGATGTGAAACATATAAAATCATGTATAAGTATTATATTGAAGGAATTTTTAGAAGTATCTTTCATGGTGACTTTAGAATCTAACCACTAGGATTTATACTATGAAATTGCATTTCATACAATATTTTCCTGGTGTGGGCATGACATTTTGAACATTCACTTTAAAAACTTACTATACTGTTTCATTACATTTAAAATGTGTTATAATGATTTCTTAATATTTTCGGCACATATATGTATATTAGCTTCTGAGTGCAAATAGTAACACATTTTTAGTAATGTATCATTCATAGGTGAAAATTGCTTGAAACCTATAACATAAAAACAGAATTACACAGGAACAGAGCTGAGAGATCAGTCCCTCATACAGTTGTAAATTATTTCCAGCCACAAAACAAAAGAATGTTAGTTATTTACAAAGGAAAAAAAATGGAAATGAGAACTATGCTTATGACATTATCACTGAGGTGGTTTGGGTTTCTTACTTACCATAAGGAGAGTGTTTGATACTGTGGAGCCTTTCTAGAGAAAACAAGATGTAAAGTACATTCTCCTTTTGAGTCCTGCAGAGTTGCCAGGATGACTAGTTTGTTGGAAAGAACCATTTGGGGTCCTTCCTTCTTTTCTTTCTTTTATTTTTTTTTCCTTCTCACTTGAGTGAATCACTGTAAAATTCTGGAAAGTACAGGAAAAAAATGATAAATTTTCCCAGCAGATTTTTCTAAACTAATCTTAATGGAACTTTTCAAGTGCTTTTATTTAATTTACCCATGTGTTAAGTGGGGTGTTCTCCCATCACATTGTTCATAGTGATAGTAAAAAGTGGTGCTGCTTAAAATACATTCTGTAGCCTGTTGGTTGCTGTTTTGAAACAAGAATTGAGATTTCCACAACAATTTTAGAGAATAATTTTATGTTTCGTTATATGTCTTTGTGTTTTTTCCTTCAGTTTTCTAGTAATATATTTTCATTGTATTCTGTAAAATACTGGTTTGTGGTTGATTGGAGATGGAAAATGAGCTTCTCAAGCACAATATAGATAACTTGAGAAGTTCACATACAGAACACACATTGCATTTACACAGTTTTAGTTTTTCCTAGATTATATGCTTCTTAAAAATAGGGATTGTGAAATGCAGTCATTCATTTATTCTCATATTCTGGCATTCATTCAATAATGCTATTGACATAGTGTTAGTCACTGATGCCCTGGATGAAAAAAAAACATCATCCCATTCTCAATGGACTCACAATCTCCAGAGAATATCTCACTATGAGAGTAGTTGCCTAAGTGCTCATAGATTAATTAAACATTCCTGGAATTGAATTGTACTTCCTTAAATGTATATGTGTGTGTGTGTGCAATGTATATCATATATACTCAGTGTATAATTTTTTTTTTGTTTTTTAAGCCTGTGGCATTCTGTGTAAATTGCCTAAATTTCAAAATTAATCATCACCTATAATATTGAACTATTCCTATAGTTTAAGAATTCTGAATAAGAACACAGAAATATCATGTAGAGATTGATAGTCTCAGTAGTTTACCTAAAAGATCTGAATAAATATTGGAATGATCTTTTAACAGGTTGACTCTAGCTCAGAAAAAAAAATGAGAGGAAGAGCAACACAAAAATATGTCTTTTTATCTTTGGATTAAAATATCTAGAAAAATACTGATAAATAAAATCTATAAATAATATTCTGCCATTGTCTTAAAATTTAAAAAATGGGGAATAAGATGTTTTTTCTTCCCTACAAAGACTACACATACTTTGACCTAATCTGTTTCATGTTGAATGGAAAAAAACTGGTATCATAACTGTGCATGTCATTACTGCCTGCTGGTTCTACCAGTATGCTTTTGCATATTCTGGATGAACAGCAATATTACCTAAATCAAGTCACCCTGCTTTATGTTCCTCTGTTAGGTTTTTGTTGTTGTTTCTACAAAATTGTGGTCTCACCATACTATGTTCCCCAAAGTACTTCTGTGATACCTTGCTCCTTTCTAATATTTGGTGAATTCCTAAATGTATCTACTTTGTGCATGCCATATGTTAACTGCTTTCTCCAATTTCATTATAAAGCTTATGTGAGTATTTATATAATCATTCCAAAAATAATTCACTCTGAAGACATAATTTCAGTAAGCAGAGCGTGTTCAGCATTACTAAGTTAAATAATATATAACACTTATTTGAATTCTTACTGTGGGCTAGACATACAAAGTATGTGTATTTTTTCTCACAATGGTCCTCAGAGCTTTATTGTTTTTATTCCTATTTTATAGATGATAGACCGGAGACTCACTGGGTCTATGCTGTTTGCCCAGGATGACAGGGCTAGTAAGTAGCAGAGCTAAAACTTAAACCCAGGTCTGATTCTGAAAGCTTCTAACTCTGACCCATTAGATTACTCACATCTTATTTTATATGCTAGGTTAACTAAGATTTGATTATTTACAAACATGGCGATATCCATTGTTATATTTTCTGCCTAATAAAACATATGTTATTACATCCAAATATCTTCAAAGCCCTTGGCCACAGGTACTGTTCTCAATATGCAATTATTGAATATTTACAAATGTGGCTCAAGACCCTGTAATGATTTCCAGGGTCCACCCCTCTAATAGCTGTTGTCTTTAGCTTTTCAAGGTCAAATAAGTGAATCACAATGAGGAAGACCATATGTCTAGAAACCAACTGCATGAAACCCTTTTCTGTTCAGGAGTTAAGCAGTGATCTATTTAAGTTTGATTTAGAGAGGATTCCAAAAAGTATTTTAACCCGAAAATATTACACAGTCCCCCTCTAACACATATACCAGGTATGCAAAGGGAAAGCCACTGTAGCTATTTTAGTTGTAAGTTTTATCTTTTCAATATTCTTTGACTTCTAATGAAAGTATGTTACTTGAAGGAATAAATTTAACATATATTTCTATCTGAATATTAGCACTAGTTATCAATTAAGAGCACAAGTGGGAAATCCATGATGTCAAGTAATCTATCTTTGTGAATCTACCTTAACAACCTAGTCTGAGAAGGTGATAAAAGTAGCATCATAAATTCCCATCAATTTAGCAAATAAATGCTGAACATTGTGTTAGTTTCCTAGGGCTTCCATAACAAAGTAGCAGAGACTGGGTGGTTTAAACAACAGAAACTTAGCTTTCTCATAGTTCTGGAGGCTGGATGGCCAAGACCAAGGTGTTGGCAGGTTTGATTCTTCTGAGGCCTGTCTCCTTGGCTTGCAAATGGCCACATTTTTGCTGTGTCCTCACTTGGCCTTTCCTGTGGGTGCATGCCTCCCTGTTTTCTCAATCTCCTCTTCTTAACATACATGTACACCAGTCTTATTGGATTAAGTCCCACCCATAAGACTTCATTTTACCCTTATTACCTCTTTAAAGGCCCTTTCTCCAAATACAGACATATTCTGGAATACTGAGAGTTAGGACTTCAACATATGACCTTTGTAAGGGATACAATTCAGTCCATAACATGTATGAATTATTATTCTAAGCACTGTGGGAAATACTGAGAGAATAAATCACAGTTCTGGTTTTCAAGTAGTTTACCATTCTGTGTGGGACCAAGTGAAATAGCCACGGCTTGAGTGCATGGGTGATCTGGAGGTAACTGCAGCCTTTCTCATGGTACCTAAAGTCAGGTGACCTCATTTGAGTAGCTGGGAAAGTGTGCTTCGCTCAATCACTCAAAAGCTACTCATTTTAAGAGGGCACTTTTCTCATTAGAAAATGTAATTATTTCATCAAGGCTATATACACGAGACGCTGAAGAAACAGTTTAGTGAGTGCATGTGGTTAAGGACTGAATTAGTGCTAAAAGTAAATTCAATTAGAGGACAATATGAATTCCTTTTTTCAAGTGAGAAGTTTGAGGTGTCTCTAGATAGAGTAATTGAGATTCACTTTGAAGAATAGTTAGGAATGAAGAGAAAGATTTTAGAACTATCTGAGTGGAGGTGATATGTGATAGTTGAAATGAAAATGGATTTCTCTGGGAATAAGCAATTGTGGGCAGCAAAGAGATTGTGGCTCGATATTTAATCATGAGGCATGCTGAACATGACTGAATCAAAGGAAGGCAAACCAGTGAGAAAGCTGAAAGTTGTGTAGCTCTATGAAAGCTGAGGCACAGATTATCATGCACAAAAGCCCCATCCTTAATAGACATTTCTCAAAAGAAGAAATGCAAATGATCAAAGGTATATGAACAATGCTAAATGTTGCATAATCATCAGGAAATGCAGATCAAAACCGATGTCACCTCACCTATTAAGATAACTATAGCAAAAAGACCAAAAAGATAGTAAGTGCTGGCCAGAGTGTGGAGAAAAGGGAACTCTTACACACTTTTAGTGAGAATGTAGATTAGTACAGCCATTATGGAAAACAGTATAGAGATTACCCAAAAAATTAAAAGTAAAACTTTCATATGATCCAACAATCCCGCTTTGGAAATTCAAAGGAAATTAAACCAGTATCTCAAAGAGATATCTGCACTTCCACATTCATTGCAGCATTATTTATAATAGCCAAAATATGGAAACAACCTAAGTGTCCATCAATGGATGGATAAAGAAAATGTTACATACATAACATTATATATATGAAGTATGTTATATATCATGCTGTATATAATATATATTATGTTATATATACCATGAAATATTATTCAGCCTTAGAAAAAGAAGGAAATCCTGTCATGTAAGACACCATGGATGAACCTGAAGGGCATTATGCTATGTGAAAGAAACCAGGCACAGAGACACAAATACTGCATTATATTACTTATATGTATAGTATTAAAAAGTCAAAGCTGGAAGCAGAGAGCAGAATCATGGTTGCTTGGGAATCGGGATGGATTAAATGGGGAGATGTTGGTCAAAGGTACACTGTTTCAGTTATGATGGGTGAATAAGTTTGGAAGATCTAATATACTCAGCACAATGATTATAGTTAATAATACTGTATCATATACTTGAAATTTGCTTAGAGATCAGATCTTAAGTATATTCACCAACCCCCACCCCCCCAGGAAACTGTGTGAGGTAATGGGTATTTTAATTACCTTGACTGTGATAATCATTTTATAATGTGTGTGTGTGTGTTTGTGTGTGTATGGAAACATTGCATTGTACACTATAAGTATGTCCAATTTTTGTGTGTCGTACCTCAATACAATTAGGGAAAAAAAGTTTCATCAAAGTAGAATTTGCAATTTGCTCTTTGAAGAAGTTAGAAATGCGTTTAACTTGTTAGGGTGTTGTTAGGAGGGAGGATCTTCAGCTGCAGAGTTCTATTAGCAATAGTCAAGAACAGATCAAAGCCACTGTTTTTCTGTCAAAAACTTGAGTTTTCTTCATGGGCTGTTGGTACACATAATGGATTATGATACTCTCTAAGTAACATAAGATTGATTGGCTATATGAAGCTCTTTTCTGTAGAGTATTAAATTGTGAAATCAGTAATAAAAGTCTGTGTGTTAAAAATCGTTAGCACAGAAACAAAAATTTTAGTGTTTGAATCTTTTAAATTTCATTGACAAAATACCATTTTTCTCTTTAAATCCAATTTTCCTTTGTGTCTAAGTATATCAGATGTAATGGCAGATTAGAAACATTATCATGAGTAATCCTTCTCCCCTCAAAATATGATTGGTACCTTTTTTAGACCTACTCTCAGCTTCACTGTATCTGGTAATTTTTTTTAACTAATCAGTAAATAGCCCTACTGTTATATCTGTGATGATTCTTAGTGCCCTCAGAAGGAGCATACGCTTTCTCAGAGGGTTTTAAGCTTCTGAAGAATAGAGAACCTTGGAAGGGCCTGGGAGCTGGCAGGCAGGTGACCTGCCTATAATTCCTGCCCTGACTTTTGAGCTCATCCCACACTTTTCTTCCTTGAGCCTCAGTTTCCTCATCTATAGAAATGATGCCAAACTTTTTACCCTAAATTAATAAAACGATTGATGGAACCACTTAGGCTAGTGTTACTCAAATGCATTATTATAATTACTTCCTAAGTTTAAGTTTTAAAATTTGGGAAGTCTTAAAGCAGGGGTCACAAACAAGGCTGAAACTTTCCCTTTATGATATAAGAGGGTTCTTTAACTCAGGTACCTGGGAGTAGCAGCTCTGTCTAGCAAGCCAGGGCCAAATAGATGAATAAGGAAGGAGACATTTTAGCTGGAAGCCTGTATTGGCTGCATGAAGCTCTCATCCCTTTAGGAGTTAGGTGAAGGCTGTAGTTTAGTTTTAAATTTGAGAGGCTTTGTATGTACACACATGCACACACACATTTAATAATAATAAATAAAAACATTTAAAAAGATATAACAAATATTGCATAAACATCCTCCTCCACCAAAAAAAAAAAAAAAAAGAAAGAAAGAAAAGAAAAACTATGCGTGTGAGATATTATTACAAGAAGCCTATTTTTAGGAAGTATTGTCTTGCTGATATTCCCTGATGTCCAACAGATACATGTGCAGTTTTCAAAACATTGCTACCGGTTGAACAAAAACATAGGTGCTGTTTTTTTGTAATCTTCCTTTCTGTGGCCACTTTGTGGCCCCGGTTATGAAAGCTTTTTAGTTTTAGTGTGATGTGCCATAAAAAGTACAAATTTTGAATCAGACGTATCTAGACTCAGATACTAGCTTTGCATCCTAAGCTCTAAAAGCTTCCTTTTGTTGGAAAGAAAATGGAGATGGGAACATCTAACTCTAATGGTTATTGTGAGTGTCACCTTTTATAAACTGAGTCACTACAGGGCAATATTTTCAAAAAACGATAGCTTCTTTTTTGTAACTCAGTGGCCCTTATGCCAAATTTAGAATTACCTGGGAGTTTTAAAAAATTTTAGTACTCTGATTTGAAGACCCTAGACTCAGGTTCACCTGAGCCTAGGATGGAGCTGGAAATCTATGTATTAGAAGTTCCACAGTTCGTTTTATGGTACTATCAGGTGGGAACCACTGCTGTAATACCATCAGATAAATGAAAAACATGACAACGTAGATTTGTCATTCAAGTGTAGTGTTCTGACACCTCTTCATCCCCAACTATGTGTGTATGTGTACATGTGTGGGTGTGTGTGCGTACATGTGTGGATGTGTATACGTGCATGTGTGGGTGTGTATGCGTGCATGTGTGGGTGTGTGTGTGTGCATGTGTGGGTGTGTATGCGTACATGTGTGGGTGTGTATGCGCACACGTGTGGGTGTGTATGCGTACACGTGTGGGTGTGTGTGTACATGTGTGG
>NW_012114710.1:12882603-12898131 GCF_000951035.1 Colobus angolensis palliatus | reverse complement strand
GGGTGTATATATGTACATGTGTGGGTGTGTATGCGTACATGTGTGGGTGTGTATATGTACATGTGTGGGTGTGTTCCAATACAGTCCCTATTTCTGAGTAGGTAGCTATTATTATTTACTCAGGATACTGCTTCTTTGTATTTTTCATTTCATATTTACTCCTCTTTGGCTGACAACCTATGTAGTGTGATTATGAATTAATGTAGCTACTTTTCTCATATGGAAAGCTCACATAAAGGCAAAAGCAGTTATTAAAGAGGACTAGTGACAGCATCACTGGAATTAAATGTGTACCTCTGAAGCTGATTACTTTGGATTGACAGTACACAGCTCAGGGTAGATATTCTGATGTTTTTGAAATGCACCCTACTTCTTTATTTGCTGTCTAGTCTTGTGGCTTCAGAATTACACAAGCTTAATAATAAATATGCATATATATGTATGTGTGTATGTGTATATATGTATCTTCTTAATTACTTTTCAAATTATTGAAATTACTTTTACTGAGCCTCTGTATTGACAGCTGATAAATCTTTAAATCCTATATTTAACATTTTAATAAATAATGCTAAATGAATTATAGATTTCTCAAATTTTTTTTTTTTTTTTCCCCAAGCAACTCCTTATATCACCACAGGACCAGTAGTGCTAGTACCAGCAGGAGTTGCTGCTCTCTCTTAATTAGTGGGTCATTCAGAAAAACAATGCTTCATTGACTTAAAAAAAACAAAGCTATTGTGATGTAATAAATATGTACAAGCGCTTATTCAAGAGTCAAAATAGAAATAAAGCATAAATCGTCTGTTCTTCCGGATCATTCCCTCTGCCAGTGCAGAAAATTTAGGAATGTTCATAATATACGGTGTTTTATTTTGTTCATTGGCAGAATCCATGTTGTAAGGTCACGAGCCACGGAAGCTTATTGTATGGTTTGCTGAACATTTTTTATTATATTTTATTTTCAGCAACTTAATTTTTCAGCAAGGCTCTATGCCATTCATGCTTGTACGAGAGGCAGATACACATGGATTATTCATTTCACTCTGTTTCCATAAATTGCATCGTTTAGCATCAGTGTCATAACTAACTCTGTGTACCTAATGTGTGCTTGGCATTGCTGTATGAATAACTAACATAATCTCCCTGTTGCTTATATAATTCTAGTGAATAATAATACAGTTTTCTATAATGTTTAAATATTGACTTGTTTCTTAAATTTTTTTATTATTTTATGACGCCAATAAAAAACATCACCAATTCCTGAATGCCAACTGTGTGCAGATATTCTGTGGCCACTGTCTTTATATAATCCCTGAAAGATCAACGTGATCCCCATTTTACAGATGGAACTGAAAAATTAGGTCACTTGCTCATATCAGTCGTCAATTGGCAGAGCAGAGATTTGAAAATATATTTCTCTGACTATACCTGACCTCTTTCTCATATATCATCATAACTCCTACCACAGGATTGCTGTTACTTAAAGATCATAAGAATTAGAGTTCCTGAAGCCCCTTAGTTAATACTTTAACAGCTTGACTTGATTTGAAATGCACAACTACTAGCTTTCCACTCGCAGCTTGGACTGGGGCCTAGAATGGTCTATTGAATGTTTGATTGTTTAAATGACTGCAGCAACTTGCCCATCTTCTCCATCAAGCTACTGAATAGTAACGTAATTAGATCCAGCACGTAGATTTTGTTTCCTCCCATAATATTTTTTATCATTTGGTGATTAGATTACAATGTCAGTAATTAGCTTGTAGTTTCTCCAGTCTGAGCAATAAGAAGCTCTCTGTTCTATGTTTGAAAATGGCTGTAAGGTTAATCCACTAACTGCATGTACCTTGATCCAAAATTATATACTGATGAATGGTGATGAATTCCATGAAATTCAGGAAACTGCCTTGCTGGCTGACACCAAAATGTGTTATGATTTTATATAGCTGTGTATAAACGTTTGCAGTCAATCACAACCATGGGAAAACAGATTTAGAATTACAGAAAATACATGAACCTGGAAAATTAACCCTAGAGAAAAATCTGTGGAGATATAATGATAGTAATAATAATAAAACATTATCAAAAAGTTATTTAGTGCTTGTCTACTGCCAAGCAATATTATAAGCACATTGCATGAATTGTGTCGCCTTTAATAGTTACAATAACCAAGGAAGAAATGGAGGCATAGGGAAGGTAAGTCCGAGGTAACAGAACAGAAAATTTACTATTGCAACTCAGGCAGTTGTAGTTCAAATTCTGTGTTCTTAACAATTGTAAATTCTGCCTCTTAGAAAGCTCTTCTGAGTATAAAATGGATGAAAATGCAGTTGAGTATAAAATGCAGATTTAATGTACATGAAGTTTCATAGCAGAGGTTAATAATTCTGAATGTACATTTTGTGTAAAACATTTTCTATGAATTACATTGTTGTAGTGTTTTTGACAAATAAATGGAAATTCAATTTATTTTACATTGTATATATTTTTAACATAGAAGTTGCATTCTAGCTTTCTGCCTTACCATAAATTATATAATCATTTCTTTGCCTACATTTGTATTTTCAAAACCATGCTCAATAGTTGATACCGTCCTCATGACGCCTTCATTTTTTTTTTCTCGGGAGGTATGATTTTCTGTGTTTAATTTAAAAAATTAGCCATAGAGACATGTAATAAGTAGCACAAAATCACCAGCAAGTGTATTCCAGGCTTAATAAGAGAACACACATTTGTCTCTGAAGATACAAACCACAAAGGTTATTTCTTCATCTAAATTTTGATGGAATAGTTTCAGAATTCAGGAAACAAGATTTGATAGGAATATCTGGAGGTGTAGGTGAAGTGCAGGCAGTATAAGTGAGGTAAAGCAAATGTGAGCAATGTATAAATAGAAGTCTTTCCATTGAAAAACAAGACTGATAATTTCAGTATTTCCCTAAAAATATGCTCTATGAGTTTATGAATGTATACTTGAAAAAGGTCAGTATTCTCTTAGGCATGCTTTTCTTCAATTACCTTTGCATGTCTGAAACAAGCTGTTTTAATGGCAGTTTTTATCTTAAAGAATTTTTAAGAAGATTTAGATACATAACAGAAATGACAGTTCAGTTATAAATAAGTAATACAATAAAAAGTTCTCTGCTTACATAAATATACCAAACAAAATGAGATTTTTTGAATGATTAGAAACTGTTCTTTATAGCATGCCTAATGAATTATTGTTGTTCTCTTTTCTTACATTCTGGACAATTCTCAGAGTATATAGATAGAATTGATAGCTGTCTTACTCACTATATGAAAATATAAATTTTCAGCTGGGCGTGGTGGCTCACGCCTGTAATCCCAGCACTTTGGGAGGCCGGGGCGGGCTGGTCACCTGGTCAGGAGTTTGAGACCAGCCTGACCAACGTGGTGAAACACCTTGTCTACTAAAAGTACAAAAATTAGCTGGGCATGGTGGCAAGCGCCTGTAGTCCCAGCTACTCAGGAGACTGAGGCAGGAGAATTGCTTGAACCCGGGAGGCGGAGGTTGCAGTGAGCTGAGATCCCTCAAGTCATTGCACTCCAGCCTGGCAACAGAGCAAGACTACATCTCTTAACAACCAAAAAATAAAAATTAAAAAAAAGGAAAAAAGAAAAGAGAGAATATAAATTTTCTGCAAATAGTAAAAGTTTGTTTTATGTTTAATTATTTTGAAAACATGCATCAAATTTTATTTAAAAAACTATTATCTTTTTAAAAATATTGTATTTGGAATAGATTAGCTTTACTTCTCAAAAGAAAATTGTGTGTGTGTATATATGTGTCTCTCTTTTGTTCAAGATAAAAGTACTCACAACACTAACACAAAATACATGCTACAGGATATGTGTTACATAAATCCCACTTTGAAAAGAAATCCCTGAAATGAATTTCATGTATTTCCATTAATAACAGTAGTATTACAATTACATATTTATATTTCAGTTTTGTCCTCAGAATATATGTTTGAATGTTCAATTGACATACATACATGTTGGAAGTTATGTATGCAATGATGATCAATGTATGTATTGTTAATTCCCTCACTGTGCCTTATTACTATAAGAATGACATTACAATGATACGTTTTATTGAACTTTCATTAATATTATTGGAATTTGAATGAAGAAAATGTAACAGAATTTAAGAATTTATTATTAAAGTTCCTCTAATTTTATGTCTAAAGTATTAGCACATCAGTTGGTTTTGTCTTTAGCTAATTTTCTCTGCTATGGCTGTGGTTCATTATTGCTATCTATTGCCACAACCTGTATCTAATACTTTAGGCCAATTATTTATAGAATATGCTTAATTAGGTCAAATTACCTTAGGTTGTTAGGTTGTTACCTTGGGTGGAAAAGATAAGACAAGGTAATTAGGAAGCATGTAAATGAGCTCTGAATAATGAAAATTGATAAGTTGCATATAAGGAATTGGTATCATTTCATATACATATAATAAGAAATAGAATTGTGGATTTTTTTATGATCAAACTATTTCTGATAATTAGATAGATTTATATAGCCTGGGATGGAATGAGTCTGTGATTTATCAAATGAGTCTTTATACTTTATTAAATTTAAATAAACTAAGTAGAGAAAATATAATATTTGCTTATATATTCATATTTGGCATAAATAAAATTACATATTTACTAAAAATCCTGTTTACCTAAATACTTCTAAAATGTGCAATAATGATTTATTTTGCCTTTTCAGTTATATGTTAAATTTTTTAAAATACGGTGAGAGGCATTTTAATATCATTTACTGTAATATCCATGATAACATTAATATACTTAACTGGCAAGAATTAGTTGAGACATTTTTACAGAATTGCATATTAACCCTCTTCAGTGCTACTTGAAGTGTAGTCTATTCACTATATCACTGTCATGTTACCAGTGTTTGTTACAGGTTTGTTGGGAGACAGAAAATAGGAATTAGCACTTAAGACCATTTATGCCAAACAACAGAGTAATTTTTACCTACTGAGTTTAATAAATATTTTGACTTTTTTGTGTGTCACGTTTTGTATCATTTTTCTAGTAATTAACTTTTTTATTATTTATTTATTTTCTCGCTGTGTCGCCCAGGCCGAAGTGCGGTGGCGAGATTTCCGCTCACTGCAAGCTCCGCCTCCCGGGTTCAGGCCATTTTTCTGCCTCAGCCTCCCGAGTACCTGGGACTACAGGCACCCGCCAACACGCCCGGCTAATTTTTTGTATTTTTAGTAGAGATGCGGTTTTGGGGGGAAAGGAGAAGCCTGGTCTTTCCTTAAAGTTTTACAAACAAAAACCCACTGATTTATCTGATTCATGATTCAAAAAATTCAGTACTACAACCAAAATATAGTACACATTTTAATATCATCACTGTAACAGTAAAAAAACTGTCATATTTGAGTAAATGTCATATCCATGATGATTTTTGACATATAAAATGTAAAAATTGACATTATGATTCAAATATCAAAACATTTTATTGAAATGGTCATCAGCACTAAAATGTGTTCTTTCTGTTTGTAAAGAAAATATTTTATACCTTACCATTTATTGATTCTGAATAATATAAAAATTATTATATTTAAAAGTTTATTCATTTAAAAGCAATGTATTATGCATTATATTTATATATGGATATAAATGCATATCCATGCATACATATGCATTTATTTATGCATAAGTTTTTTTTTTAATCCCAGGTCATATTTTAAAATTTGACCTCTTCTGCAGTTTACGTCTTCATTTTTCTATCTGTAGCTTCTTCTCTCTTTCCTGCCGGTTTACTTCCTTGTCATATTAACAATAGCTTGTTAATCTTAAATTCAAAAGCCAGCCAATACTTTATTTTCTAAATTGGAGGTTTGGTTGGCTTTAGTGATTTCTGGGTCACACTGCCTATGCTAATTGATCTATCTCTAAAGCGCACAAAGAAGAACACAGAAAGAGGATCTTTAAAGAACATTAAAAAAAAATGATACTTTTGGATAAGTAATGCGTACACATGGCAAACAACAACAAATGGTACAAAAAGGAATAAAATAAAATGTATGTCTTCCTTCTCATCACTGTGCTCATTCCCTGGAAGAAACTATGGCCAGCTACTTGTATGAGAAAATACAATATTCGCAGAATTTATAGTCCCAGAGTAACATTTGACAATAGATGGTAACTTCAGTAAACAATGCCACATTTTGCACTTATCATGTATTAAGGCACATGACCTCTTTTCAGTATGCTGTGACCCAGGGCTATAATTACCTCTGTTGTACAGATGAGAAAACAGCCTTACGGATTGAAGATTTTGCAGGGATTTCAGATCCAAATTTTGAGACTTGACATATACAGGTATTTCTGCTATGATTTCATGTATACATTTCTAATGTTTTGCAAAATTATACACTAAAATTTTGAAGGTTAATGGGAAAAAAATGGACATACAGTTATACCACTAAAAGCCTACAAAAGCCTGCTTAGCAAGATCATGAAGAAATACAACATTATTTTAATAAAAGTCTCAGCAGAGTTTAAAAGAAATGTAAAATTTTTAATAAAGAAGTAATAGGGAAGTTATAAGAGACAACCTTTAAAAATTTTTTTTAAATACATTTTATTGTGTATTCTTAAGGTATGCAACAAGATGTTACGGGCTACGTATGGTTAGTAAAATAGTTACTACAGTGAGCAAATCAACATATTCGTCGTCTCACATAGTTTCTCTGTTTTGTGTGCATGTGGCAAGAATAGCTAAAACTCAGTCATTTAGCAGAGTTCCCTGATGCAGACTCTTCACTTCTTGGAAAGTATTAAGTGTCCACCAAGGCTATCCAACAGAACTTTCTTCATTGAGGGAAACGTTGTGGATCTGCTCTTTAGTATGGGAGTGACATGTAGCTCATGATCACTTGAAATGTGACTACTGTGACTAAAAAATGGAATTTTAAATTTTATTTAATTTTAATCTATGTCCATGTAAATAGCTACATATGGCCAGTGACCACCAAATTGGAAAGAGCAAGTATAAACCAATTGATTTCCACATTGTGCTGCCATCATTTCACTATTTGCTGATCCCTATGAACTAATTCACGTGCTAGATAGAGGTGGTGCAGCAGACCAGACTGGTCCTATAAGCAGTATGCTCTGTTCCTGTCCTGAGATAAAATTGGAACTAGCTTGCATCTATATGCTGCTAGCATAGAGTAACTTTGTAATAATAGCACAAAGGGTTATAATGGGTTATAACCCTTTTAAATAGAAGCCTGCTCATCCCTGAACACAGCTTAGCCTCTGAGCTTGTGCAAACTTTCTGTATCATTAATATGTAAATCTTACCCTCAGTAGGTAAGCTCTTTCAAAACTGTGATCCACTTAGTGTGTCCTTGTTTCCCTGTGAATAATCTTACCAGACAAGCACAGTTTGCATTTTAATTTGCTGTGTGAGTTCAGTTTCTAGAAACTACTAAGCCATTTAATGTCATTTTTTTATTAGTCAAAAAGAATGGTTATAATTTCCCAAATAAAAATTGTCTAGCAAATACATATTAAAGTGAATTTTGTAAACATATATGAAAATATTTTAAATACACTAAATATTAAATACATTTGAACTGTATTATTTTTGATTTCGCAGGTGCACCTAGACTATTTTAAATAAAATAGTTTTCAGAAGAGGATGACAAGTTGTACAATGTTAAAAAGCTGGAGTGTATTTAACACTACAAGGTTAGACGCTATAGTGTTGCACAGAAAGGAAAATAATTATGAATTAAAGTTGGAAACGTAAGGCTTTTATACCTGTATCATATTTTTTTAGGCTTGTGGGACATGGTCCATACATAATGGGAATTCTCAAATCCACCTGAAAAGCAGAATGCATGAATATTTACAATAGATCATCCTTGGAATTACTTTGTCTGACTACCTGTTTTTTCATTAAAATGGCTGCCTTTAATATGACCTGCATAACTAGGCTGTAAAATGATGATTGAGGATAAAACTAGGAGCCTAACAGAATTTTCCATAACCTAGTTCTCATTGATCCAGTAGTTTTAAGTATTGTTTTAAGATGTTTTCTTTTTAAAAAACATACATGTGGAATGGCTACATCAAGCTCATTAACATATCCTCTACCACACGTACTTAGATTTTTGTGGTGAGAACATTTAAGATGTTTTTTTCTTACCATTTTCAAGTGATTTAAAACTATTTTTACAATATGTTTTAACGTATTTTCTGAAAAAATTAGAGTCTTTAGAAGAGATACTCTAGAACATTTTACTTCATCATTTGTGGAAGCTATGGATGAGAGGCAGCCATTGTTTGCAAGTGGAGAGACTAGTCATAGACAATTTATTTAAGCCAATTTCCGAGTTAATAGCTGAAATTAAGAGAGTTTAAGTCTTTGTGGAGAGTAAGTGGGAGAAGTAACCTTATATAATTGCAGAGAAACTGTCAGGGCTAGTTACACTATCTCAGCAGAAATACTGCCCAAGTGATGTCTTCCAGAATGATGGCTTCCTATATATCATCAAGCTGAAGATGCCATTAACTATAAGATACACCATTATTTTCTTAAAAGGAAAAATGCTGTCAATTCAACTATGACATGCCTTCAATTGCAAAATATGGCCTGTGTTCAGAGCTGTTAAAATGTGATAAATATGTCCTTAAAATTACATGAAATAGGGTAATTTTTTCACAAAGATTACTCTGGTGCAGTGGTTTTTTTTTGTAAATAATGCAGACTGATATCAGGAAAAATCCTCATTCTGTACACGGTCAGAACTCCAGTGAGGTTTCACTCCCTCTGAGAGTGTTTCTAACTCCGACTCTGATTGGAATTAGATGCCTATCCTGTGAGCTCCTACAACACCTGCACACAGCTCCACTGAAGCTTACCTCAACAGTCAATTTATTGATTTTCTGTACCTAGCACACGATTTCCAAAGCCCTGAGGACATATGATAACCTTTTAAAAAACTGTAACATAGTGCCCAGCATATGGTTGGTGCTGAATGACTCTCGTGGAGGAACAAATGGACGGATAATACACAGAAGGGGTGCTGATGTAGTGATGTAGTAGCCACAATACCAAATTAAGTTTTTCCTTTTAAACTCTTCCAAAGACAAACTTCCCTCATCTGGGTCATATTTCAGAGACATTTTCAAGTTATCCTGAAAACTATAAAATTTAGTACCCTCTTGGATAATGTGATGCAGAACTAAAACCTGAAGGTAGTTACAGTGAACTAAAAAAAAAAAAAAGAAAAAAAAAAAAACACATACAAGAAAAGTTGTGATTGTGTACTAATATGGTTATGCTTTGTGTCCCCACCCAAATTTCATCTTGAATTATAATCCCCATAATCCACACATGTTAAAGGAGTGACCCGGTAGAGGTAAATGAATTATGAGGCAGTTTTCTCCAGGCTGTTCTTGTGAGAGTGAGTTCTCACAAGAACTGATGGTTTTATAAATATTCGGTAGTTCCTCTTGCGTTCATTCTCCTTCCTGCTGCCTTGTAAAGAAGGTGCCTTGCTTCCCCTTCTTCTTCTGCCATGATTTTAAGTTTCCTGAGGTCTCCCCAGCTATGCTGAACTGTGAGTCAATTCAACCTTTTTCCTTTATAAATTACCCAGTCTTGAGCAGTTCATTATAGCAGTATGAAAATTGACTAGCATATGTATTAATACTTTATAAATTTTGTTTTAGTGTGTGTGTGTAATGATCCACTTGCCTGTTTTCACTCACACTTCATATTAAGTGTGACTTAAAAATAAATAAGATATGTTGTGTGTATGTGAGTGTGTAACAAAATGGAAAGAAAATCATATTTCTTTCCAGAGAAATGGATGAGAATGCAGGGTGCGACATAGCATAACTGAGTAAAAGGAAATACAAAGAAATGATAATACTAAAGATTATTGGGTAATAATAATTTTGACGGAGTCTAACAGGATAGTAGGACCTATAAGGTAAGGTGATGAGGATATTGAAAGCAGAAAATTAGTGCTTTTCCCCTCTGCAAACATAATGATAACAGAAGACAGATAGATGGATGGATAGATAGATAGATAGATAGATAGATAGATAGATAGATAGATAGATAGATAGATAGATAGATATGAATCAATAATAAAAGATTGGACAAACGTTCTTATGCCTTGTGATGTAAAACTGAAGAAAATTGAGTCTTTTAAATTTTGTGCATCACAACACTAACAGTTCGATTTATTAGATGCCTGATGTCCCTGACTTAGTCATGTCAATGAATATTCTACTAGGGTACTCAGCAAAGTTTTACCATCCTTAGTTGCATAATTTGGATATGTTCAACCAGTGCTTCATACCAAGATAGCTAATTGTGTGTGGTAATACAGGGTTCACTCCTCTCTTTAAAATTTTGTATTACTAAGTTATGAGATTAATACTGCTACTGTTGTAAACAATTATGGAATCTTAAGTTCTTTAAGACTAGATAAAGGTATTTGTACTATTTTTATATATTCAGTAACTTGCTTTGTCATATGTCTAAGTATATATTTTTGAATAATTTTGCTTGATATAACATGCATGAGTTTGCTGTGAATTAAAGGCCAGTCCTTATATACATGGCAAAACATGGTATATTTCTGTCCCTGGTAAACCCACAACTGGAAAGCAGATAATATTCTTGTCCAGTAACACTAACTTTTGGGAAATATAGTTTGTCTTATAAATGATTGAGATAGGGCTCATGGTTTTAAATAATTTTATTGAAGGTTATGGTAAATGATAATAAAAATCAAGAAAAAACATAACCCATTTCCAAATGTCTTCCTGATTTTTACATCAGAGAATAATTTTTATGTACATATAATAACCATTGAAACAACTTTCGAATTAGCTAATATTTTATTTCCCCCAGGTGATGAAAGTAGACACTTATATGAGTTTCTTTTGCAGTGAGTTTCATGCAATTAAGTCAAACAAGAACAATTTTTGTAAACCACAGACTGGAAACATTAAATGGAAGTTATACATAAATGATTAAGAGTGCGTTATTACTGTAAGTAAAATTTTTCATTTCCTTTACTTCATTAAAATTTTTATATATATTTACTTTATTAATATAAATGATACTATCTTAGTAAACCTCACCAAACTATGAATCATTAAAAATTTTTTACCAATATATTTATATCATGTAGTATTAGAATGCGTCTTGCTGAACACTTTATAGAAACACTATTTTCAGCACATTCAGGTGAGGTAAGATATATTTTTCTTGTATTTCCTCCTAATGATATGGTTGACTGTAGAAGAACAATAATCACTATTGTCTCAAAGTAAATAGGCTTTGAGACTCATTAACCACCTTAGTTTTGCTTCAGCTATTAATCTGAGAAGGCATTTATTACTTTGCATATTACAGTGCAATAGAGAATATCAGTTAATTAATTCCAGTGGGAGATTTTGGTATCATCATAAACAACATTTAAAAAAATAAGCTAATCTTATGGGAAAATGGAAAGCGTGTGTGTGTGTGTGTGTGTGTGTGTGTGCAAAGAGAAAGAATTGCAAGTAATACTGTTTTCACATTCGTGGAAGAGACAAGTAGTTATAGCTCAGGAATTCACAGAACTGGAGGTGACAGGATACACTTTGAAAGGAAGTCAGCATATCAGCATAGTGTGACAGTTAACTGTGTAAGCTCTGGGGAAATCTTGGGTTCAGATACTTGCTTTATTGATTATTAGCTGTTAGACCTTATGCAAATTACTTCTCTTTTCTAAATCTGGGGTTTGTCAACATAAATTGGAATAAAAATATACCCCAAAAAGGGTGTTTAAAAAATTAAGGTGCTGTATGTCAAATGTTCACAGTAATGCTAAATAAATCGTGTCTGTTATTATTAGATACTAGAAGTCCACGTGATATAAATGTCTTTTTCCAAATCATATCATGACACAAAGGGAAATCTAAAATTAAAGTGAGAAAAACTTAATATCTCCTATGTTTCAGTATCCCTATACTTGGATGTAGGTTCACTGGAATAAAAATGGAATGGAAATAGCTATTCTGTATTCTTGGGATTCTGGTGTGGTCCGTCTTTCTAGAGTCTGCTAGTCTCATTTTTTAACACAAAGCAGACAGTTGCTGTGTTTTATACATAATCTTAAGTATTTATTTAGTGTAATTATAATTTAATTTAAATATCTATCCTTGTGACTATTGTAAATATTTTGAAGTGGAAGGATACCGTGCCTATGATATTGGGCAAGTAAAATGAGCATTGCTTAATCACCTATCTCACGGCTGTGTTAATATCAGTTCCCCCATGAGCTGATATTAATTTCCAAAATAGTGCATTGTGAAAGATGAATGGTATGCAGAGGTAAATTACTATTATGCTTGCAATAATTAAAGAAAATAAATTAAAAATTGATTGCAAGTGTATGTTGAAATTTATCCATATAAACCAATAATTTATTCACATAAACCAATTTATTGAACCAATTATTTATTGAACACCTGTCACATTCGATTTTCTATGTTACATCTTTGCTGTGTTAGCACACTAATTTTTGGTGGCACTTAGCGATGACAGGGAAGGATGGGCAAGGATGATGGTAGAAGTTTCGAATATTCACTATAAGAAAAGGGAGCTAGAGCTGAGCAATGATATGCAGAAAGAATGCCAAATAGCAGGGTGTTGCACCATGAACTCTGATTAAACCATGAGCTGGTTATTGCCTTAATCTACATAATGCAACATTTTCTCTAGTAGCTCTCAGAACAGAGTATTTGGTTGGAAGGAAGTTTGAGATTCCAGGGTGTAATCATGGGATCCTGTGGTGCTAAAGTTGAATGATTTTAAGCTACACAGATGCTACAACATCTTATCCTGTACAACTTTTTAAGTTTTGTGGGAAGTGGCACATAGTAAGTGATCAGTAAATGTTTCTGAATGAGTAAATGAATGTGTGAAGATCATTAAACTCAACATGATCAAGAAAATGTGAGACCAGAGTGTTATGAATTAAATTATTCCAGTATGTCAGTAGGAGGTGAGATGAAAAGGAACCAGGTACCCAACACTCAGTCGTTACTTAGATATCCCAAATCCTTATGGCCAGTAGCTTCCTGGATATCTTCACCGGAGTATGTATAGATATCTTAAGTTTACCCTAACATAGTTAGAAATTCTGATTCTCATATTTTCCAATCCTTCTGTTTCTCTAATACTACCCTTAAACACAGATAAAAATGGTCCCTACCCTTGACACTGTGCTTACTGTGACTTCTTCCCGCTATGGCTCACCTTTGGGGGCAAAATGGTCATTCTCACTGCAAGGTAGTATTTTCCTCTACATCAGAACCAAGCTCTAAGTATCCTGAGTCCAAGAGTTAATTTCCCAAATGGTCCATTTTCCACTTTTGACTCGGTATAGCTCTCAACCCCAGGCTCATTCTCAAAAATGCCTTGACGCTCACTAAGTGGATATTTGCACCGGTGGGAGACTGGACAGACCTGGATATTTAAATTGGAGTGTCCAAATGAATGTGAGTGAGGGTGCTGGCTGAGAAGGATGTAGCAAGGTATGAAAAATAAAGGGTTTAGGCTGGGGGCCAAGGGCCTGCGTTCTCTGTGCTGCTATGCTCCTGCACAAAATTCCAAGAAATATGAAAATTATATATTTAAGTAAGTATAAAGTTTATTAGCAGGTGTTATGAATGTAGAATGATACAACATATTATTTAATGGATTAACTTCATTATTACTTTTTTTCTTTTTTTTTGAGACAAAGTCTCACTCTGTTGCCCAGGCTGGAATGCAGTGGCATGATCTTGGTTTACCACAACCTCCACCTCCTTGGTCAAGCGATTCTCCTGCCTCAGCCTCTTGAGTAGCCGGGACCGTAGGCATGTGTCACCATCCCTGGCTAATTTTTGTATTTTTAGTAGAGACAGGGTTTCACTATGTTGGCCAAGCTGGTCTTGAACTTCTGACCTCATGTTCTGCCTGCCTCGGCCTCCCAAAGTGCTGAGATTACAGGCGTGAGGCACCGCACCTGGCCACTTCATTAATACTTTTAAAACACTTAAGCATATGTTGTAACTTCGTTTGGAACCAAGCCTTGCGACCCGCAGATATTATGGATGAGTCTGCCTTCCTCTAAATTTTGCTGTCTCAGTTGATGACATCACCATCCATCCAGTTACTCAAGATAGATAGAAGTTATCCTTAATTCTTCTCTTTGCCTTGTTCTTATTTTCTGATTCAGAAGTCTTAAGATTCTTATCTAAAATATATGTTGAAATTTTGTATATTTTTTCCTGTATCCATTGCCACCACTCTAGGCCAAGTCATGTCATTTGTAGCCTAGATTTGTTGAAATAGTCTCCTTAGCTGGACTTTCACGTTTACAAGCTCTAATCCATTCTCTACATAGCAGTTAGAGGTGATCCTTCCAAAATGCAAATCAGATCATGTCACAAGCTGGCTAAGTCCTTCAGCAGATTTTCATTACCCTTAGAACAATATCCAGATTCTTTGCAGTGGCTTACAAGGCCCTGTCTAACTTGGCTCCTGCTTATCTCTCCAACCTTGTCTTGTTTCCTCTTAATGATTATATTTCAGTCACACAGTCTTTCTCAGTTTTCAAAAGAAGCTTTATTTCTGCCCAGAATATTGGCTATTTCTCTCTCTGCCTGAAATTTCTTTCCTTAGCTCTTTTCACCACTGATTTTTTAATCTTTTTGATGTCTAACATTTTATTCCACCTACTAACAGAAGCTTTATTTGGCCTCAAACTTGTGTGACTGCCCCCACTCCTGATTTCCACCCTCACGGTGTCCTCTTTATTTCCTTTATCATACTTAGCACAGTCTCAAATGTGTGTACTTGTTTACATGACTGCTTCTCTAGAACGAGTACTGCATGAAGATAGAAACTATGTATCTCTTTATTTCTAATCTATTCTTATCACTCAACCCCATGTCTGACATGTGTAGAACCAATATGCTTTGTGATGAATGAATGACTGAGAAGAAATGAGAAGTAGGTTTTTTAGTGAGTTTAATGGAAGGAGTGGAGGAGCTGATTATTATGGGTAGAGCAGGAGTTTCCAACCCCTGGCTGTGGACCAGTACTGGTCCGTGGCCCATTAGGAACTGGGCCACACAGCAGGGGGTGAGCTGCCAGCTAGGGAACATTATCACCTTAGCTCCATCTCCTGTCAGATCAGCAGTGGCATTAGATTCTCATAGGAGTGTGAGCCCTATCGTCACCTGCCCTTGCAACGGATCTAGGTTGCAAGCTCCTTATGAGAATCTAATGCCTGATGATCTGAGGTGGGTCAGTTTCATCCTGCAGCTATCCCCATCCACACCCCACCAACCCCGTCCCTGCCATCCATGGAAAAGTTGTCTTCCACAAAATTGGTCCCTGGTGCCAAAAAGGTTGGGGATTGCTGGCGTAGAGTATATCAAAACTATGGTTTTTGGGGATTGCTGG
>NW_012114710.1:12875239-12882553 GCF_000951035.1 Colobus angolensis palliatus | reverse complement strand
GTAGAGTATATCAAAACTATGGTTTTTGGGGATTGCTGGCGTAGAGTATATCAAAACTATGGTTTTTGTTGTTGTTGTTTCGTTTTGTTTTGCTTATTTGAGGTGGAGTTTCACTCTTGTTGCCCAGGCTGGAGGGCAGTGGTGCAATCTCAGCTCACAACAACTTCTGCCTCCTGGATTCGAGTGATTCTCCTGCCTCAGCCTCCCGAGTAGCTGGGATTACAGTGTGTGTGTGTGTATATATATATGTGTGTGTGTGTATATATGTGTGTGTGTGTGTGTAAAATAAATGGTGGCTGGGAAGCAATGTGGCTTAAAAGGGAGATAATTTACATCTATATCTACTACCCTTTCAATTGTACTTAGCTGAAGACTGCTTTAGAAAAGTTCAGATTCTTTTTGAAAAGCAGTAGTAGAATGTGTTTGAAAAATAGAGTTTATCGTTGAAGTTAAGTTCTAATCTCTCTATACAGGGTTTAAGAACAATTTTCAAAATTAAAAATCCAGTTGGATTGTGACCAAGATTTAGTGACCTCCTTCCAGGACAGGATTTTTGGAGTGTGAATCACAATGCAATGTGTTGCTATAAATATCTATTAGTTGATCTCAGCTGATATGTTATTAGTGAATTAATGGAGTGGAGTACTTTGCATGATAGGTTAGGTATTGTTTCATGGAATTCAATTCACTTGTGTGTATGTACATGTTTATATTTTTGTCTGTGGTAGGCTTCCAGAAAAAAATGTATTTCTTTTTTTTTGTTGAGACAGAGTCTCGTCTCACTCTGTGGCCTAGGCTGGAGTGCAATGGCATGGTTTTGCCTCACTGCAACATCCACCTCCCGCGTTCAAGCGATTTTCCTGCCTCAGCCTCCTGAGTAGCTGAGACTACAGGCACATGCCACCACACCTGGATAATTTTTGTATTTTTGGTAGAGACAGGGTTTCACCATGTTGCCCAGGCTGGTCTTGAACTCTTGACCTTATGATCCACCTGCCTTGGTCTCCCAAAGTGCTGGGATTACAGGCGTGGGCCACCACAAGCGGCATGAAGAAAATGTATTTTTTAAAAAGGCTCTAGTAAAAAATATTTAAAAGCCCCTGTTCTGGGTGATAATGATTGTAAAATCTTTGTGTACAGCTCTTGCTAGCTCAGTCTTATTAATAGTTTCATTGAGAGAGAATTGAACAAGTATTTGTTTGTAGGTACTACCAAAAAATTGTACATTCAATACTTATCAAACGAAAGTTACATGATCTTATTCTTACACTATTAAATTTTTATTTTATTTTTAAATTTTGATTTTTTGGCATTTCATCTGCCAAAGTTTCTGTCTTATTAGAGTCACACTATGTGATGATATTTTTTCTTTATCTACAGTTTCCCCTGACTCCCTGTTACTGTTAGGAATAATGCAAACTTAAGAATTAATTATGATTACAGTAGTTATGGGTAATTAGGTACTATGAATTAAATCTTAGAAATCAGTTTCATTATTGTAATGTGTCTCAGAAAACAATTTTTCCTCTTTGACTTTTTAAATTGTTATTACTATTATAAATGGCATCTATGTATTCATTTATCAAATATTAATCAAAAACTGCTTTGTGTCTACCACTAGAATTTAAAAGACACCTTCCTAGACCATAGAGAAGGCTCACTGACATGGCGCATACAGAATGGTAAACAGATAGTTACATTACACAATGGGATAAGTGCTTCAATAACAATATAGAGCTCTAAGGGGGAGTGAATTGAAGAGATACTCTCCTATTCTTAAATGTTCAGTGAAATTTCTTTGTCCCAAAGTGCTAGTTAAGTGAAGACATGAAGAATGAAAATAGTTTAACAAAAAAAAAAAAACAAAAAAAATGTGATTGTGGTAGTTAATGTTACAGTCAGAGAAAATAGCATAGTATGGGAGATGAGGGTGGAGGAGGGCTATGAAATAGAGAAGCAAGAATAAGCCAAGTTAAATAATTTAAGCTCCATCCTGAGTTTATAGATTTTCAAGTGTGTGAGAGAGCACATACGAAATTACTACCATAGAAGATGGCACTTTTAATTCAGGTACACTTAACCATAGGTAGATGAGGTAGTACTAGATTCTTGAAAAGAGAACTAATCCAAGACATGAAGGGTATCAACTGATAAAAATCTTGCAACTTTTGCATGCAGTTAGAAATGGTAAGAATATCAGCATGTGGAAGAGAATCTCCAGAACTGGTAGATAGAAGAAAACACCTCTGTATGTCTTAGGATAGTAGGGAAGAGTGCATCATTTGCTATATAAATGGAAATGTTCATCTAAGCTGCATTTTGTACGCACACTCTGTATTAGTCTGGTTTCATGATGCTATGAAGAAATACCTGAATCTGGGTAATTTATAAATAAAAGAGGTTTAATTAACTCACAAATCTGTATGGCTTGGGAGGCCTCAGGACACTTATGATCATGGCAGAAGGCACCTCTTCACAGGGTGGCAGGAGAGAGAATGTGTGCTAAGGGAAGGGGGTAGCCTCTTATAAAACCATCGGATCTCCTGAAAACTCACTCACTATCATGAGAACAGTACGGTGGAAACTGTGCCCATGATACAGTTATCTCCACTTGGTCCCATTCTTGACATATGGGGATTATTACATTTCCAGGTGAGATTTGGGTGGGGACGCAGAGCCAAACCATATCACATTCCCACATTCAAGATGCATGTAAGCACTTCTGCACCATTGCCACACTCAGGTTCCAGCTTTTTATGGAATTTCATCTCAGGCTATTCATTCCATTCATTCATACATGCATACATACCTAAATGCATTTAGTTAATTAATCAATCAGCCATTTTGGGGAGCAAAATTTGTAAAGCTATTAATACTTTTAGTTTATTTGATAGACACCATGATCTGAAACATAGTCTCTTTCTTAAAGGGAAAATAGGAAGTCTTCTGAGTCATAACAGATGCATGCATACATTTCTCTGAGTCGTCATAAGAAACACAAGAAAGATTTCACAGAGGCAGTGGAATTTGAACTGAGTCTTGAGGAATAAGCAATATTTGAACATGTAGAATGCAAAAGAAAGGATGAGCAAGTGCTAATGCACAGAAGGTAATACGTATTAAATAACCAATAACCAATTGCTACTTGTATTTCTTCCACTAGGAGAGAACTTGGAACTATTTATCTCAAATATTAATTTCCAATTTGGGATCCTGATACTCAGTAACTTCAAAACAGTTGACATTAACTTCCAGTCCTGTTTTTTCATTCCAGTCTGTAATAATAATTTGTGTAGCTGCCCACATATCTCACTAAATGTTAAGATAACTCTGGTTTAAAATATAAATAATTGGAAAATAATTAGATATTTTGAGGTTAAGAAAGAGAATGGAACTTACAGAGTAAAGGTAAATTATAGTTGGAAATAACCTTGAGATACTTCTTGCCCAATTTCTCATTTTACATATGAAAATATAAATTATGTGACATCCCAGGTTGGGCACAATTGTAGTGACAGAACTGAGACTGGAACTCACAGTTCCTGACTTGCAGTGATTTTCTCCCCTTGATAAATCTGATTTTGAAGTATAGGATAAGAAGATTGTGTGTAGAATTAAAACCTGAGAACTTGAGTGTAATATAAGTGAAATAGAAAATTACTAAAATAATATTTATACATAATTTTACTTGGATGCCACTCCTAATTAATCTGAGAAGTAGGTGGGACATAAATAACAAATAAATGAATTAATTTATACTTGAACAAACAAAACTTAATCTAATGTAGTCCTCATATATAGGGTTAATTGTTGAAAATCCACTAGTGCCAATAGACTACATATAAACATAGAAATAGCTTCAAATTCCTGATTTCTAAAAATACATGTGTAATAGTTCACAAAAATTCTTCTATGGTAGCTAATAGAATTAAAGAAATGTATATTTCATTCCATAAGTTAATTAAATATTTTATGAAATTCTCAAAACAATGTATACTTGGAGAGTTGCAACCAACCCTAAGAATAAATAATAAATATTGCAGGAGAATTTTTGAAGACGATAAAAATTTTTTCGTTTATTATGGATGACAAAAATAAACAAAATAACATAATTAAACAGAACTTTCTGGAAATTTAATATACTAATGAAAGTTATAAATATCCTGTGAATAATGTGAACAAGAGCAAATATATTGGTATTTAAAAACCTATTTATTTACATTAGTTAAAATATCAATTAGTTATATAATAACTTACTCTCTAGTTATTCTCCTTAGAAGTCTTACAAGTCCTGAAGAAATGGAGTTTTAAGTTTTTCGACTTTCATACCAGTATAGTTACTACTATGGACACTACTTGTTACTACTCTTTACTAGTATAGCTATACTAGTATAGTTTTACTAGTATAGCTATATGCCAAGCACTGTACTAAGTCCTTTCTCTACATTTTCTCACTTAATTCTAATAAGATTCTTGCAGGTTTGTTATTATCACCCACATTTTACAGATGAGGAAACAGAGTCTCATGGGGAATAAAGAAATGATACAAGTCAAGCAACCATTAAATAGTGCAGTTGGTACATAGGCCCAGCCCTCTCTGATTCCAAAGCCCATGCTCTTGACTTCTATGCTACACTGCCTCTGTTCACATATATATTGAGCCTCTAAATACTAACACTCTTTTAGATATTAGGGATGCCAAGAGCAAAAGAATAGCTTCAGCCTTTCCAGACTTTCTCCAGAAGAGAAGACATTTAACTAAACAATTGCAATGGAATCTTACAGTTGCTGTTGCAGTCAGGCATAAGAACACAGTCAGCTCATCAAAGAGGTTGCATCCTTTCTACTTAGAAATTCCAAGGAAAGGCTTTGTATAAGAAGTGATGCTTGAGCTGAGACTAGAAGATAAAGAAATGTTGGATGGATGAGAGAATGAATAATTGTCTAGATTTGAGGAAAGACTAAGAACCATGACACGGCATGGGGAAAAGTATAGTTTTCAAATTGACTGAAGCAAGAAATACAGCTAGAGAAAAAGGTACATGTATTAGCAAATATTGTATGGATGTATTCACATTAATCATATGTAAGAAAGGTTACAATACATTCCACAGTTATTGAGATACTGTTGATGACCTTATATTATTGAAAAAATGGCCGTATTTGTTCTCTGTGTTCACTCTGCACATAAAGCACAGTGCCATGAAAGGGGCCACACTGGGAAGAAGAAAACCAGTAAGGAGACTGTAACCATGACTCCCAGTGAGGGCTGGAAGGCATTTTTAAAGATTTTACTTTTTCTGTTTTTAAAACATATTTCTTGGGTTAGATGAACCTAGGAAAATATATAGAGTTCTGTTTATTTCTTACATACTTTAAGTTACATGTTTATGTCTGCAAATATCTCCATAGTTGGGTTATCATTGTCCATCAAACTCTTTCAAAGTAGTCATTACATCCTTTTCAAGTACACATCTATTGAATAATTACCATATACTAGGCCCTGTCCATGAGAAGATAGTTAAATATCTAGGATTCTGGGTGAGACTACTCTTCCTATTCAGAAAAGTTGAGTACAGATCAGGAAACTGAGAGACAAATAGAGTAATATGGGATTTGTCAAAGATATCTGTATTTAATAAATAAAAAAGCATTTAATAAATACAAAAGGTGACATTTAATAAGTATTTAATAAATAAAAAAGGTGACATTTAAGATCATCATAGAAAAGGCAGATTATTCCAAAAAAGGCTTTATTAAAACCAGCTAATCATTTGGGGGAAGAAAGGTCTGGTCAGTACTCCACTCTTTATACCAATATAAATTTTGGATGAATGGGAGATTTAATCATGTAAACTGAAAATAAGCCAAAATTTGGGTGACTTACCAACCCAAAATTTGGCTGACTTAGAATGTAGAGGAATTTTCAGTAAATGATGCCAAAGAAATACATAAGGAAAAGACAAATTTGATTATATAAAAACTTCAAACTTTTCTGCTATGAAATAACATATACGTGGTGAAAGAAAAATAACTGTGAAAGTTGTGTTCAACATAGTGAGAGGAGAATGGTTACTATACACAATAAAATGTTAAAATGTATTCAGACTTGCTAATAATCTAAAAAGTACAAATAAAATGATAATGAGATACCCGTTTTAGCCTATCCAATTCAAAACTATTTCTTAAAAGTAAAGGATACGAAATTTCAGTTAGATAGGAGGAAGAAGCTCAAGAGACCTGTTGTATAATGTGGTGATTATAGTTTATAACAATATATTATATTCTTAAAAGAATGCAAAGAGAGTGGGCATTAAGTGTTCTCACCACAAAAACAGTAACTACGTGAGGTAATGCTTATGACTAATTAACTAGATTTAGTCATGTAAATATACTTAAAAACAAAACTTCGTGTTGTTTGGAAGGAGACGGTAGGCATATATGTGTTGTATAAAAATGTTATCTGTCAATTAAAAAAGCTATATAATATGAATGTGTGATTATATTATATTAATATGCTATAAAGTGATCATGTTATAACTAGAATTATAATTATGTTATATTGTAATAATATAATAAAACAGCCATTGAAAGTGGTATGGTAATATTTCTGAATATGGAAGAAATCTTTCGCATATTCTAGATATAATTTCTTTCTTTTCTACAGGTTTGCATTTTAAAATTTGTGTTTTCTTTTCTTCGTTTTTAAAAGACAAGGTCTTGCTCTGCCACCCAGACTAGAATGCGGTGGTGCAAAATCATAGTTCACTGTAACCTCAAACTCCTGGGCTCAAACGATCCACCTGCCTTAGCCTCCCAATCAGCTAAGACTGCAGATGTGCACCACCACACCCAAATAATCTTTAATTTTTTTGGTAGAGATGACGTCCCACTGCATTGCTCAGGTTAGTGTCAAACTCCTGGCCTTGAGACATCTTCCCGACTTGGCCTCCCAAAGCTCTGGTATTACAGAGTTGCATTCAGCCTATATTTACATTTTATACATGATGCATTTTTATATTCAGAGAAAACAAAAACTTCCATTTTGTAGGAAGAAAAATCTGATGCATTTGGTGGAGACATTTTATTACTATGGCAGATCTGGGTTCTAGGTATACCTGTAACATTGTGTCACTAGTGTGAGGGAGCTAGACTAACTCCCACCCCAAAGCACCTCACTCATTCCAGCTTTGGTCTGCTTTAGGTCTGGGGCTGAGTAGAGTTGGAATTAATCTTTGCCTTTTTAATTTGAGACAGCAGAAAGCAAGGACTAGTACAGTACTGCTTCTTTTTTTTTTTTTTTTTTTTTTTTTT
>NW_012114710.1:12822058-12875044 GCF_000951035.1 Colobus angolensis palliatus | reverse complement strand
GGATGGTCTCGATCTCCTGACCTCGTGATCCGCCCGTCTCGGCCTCCCAAAGTGCTGGGATTACAGGCTTGAGCCACCGCGCCCGGCCTAGTACTGCTTCTTAATCACCACTCTGCCACCTCCATTCTTCCAACCCTTCAAACTGAAAACCCTGGAGTTTGTGTGAAACTTTCCTTTTCTTTGCCTTAGCTAACCTCAGCAAGTCCCACTCTTTCTTCCATCCATTCTTTTTCCTTCACTTGGACCAACATTATCATAATCTCAGGTCTTGTAGGTATTGATAGTTCAATAACTTTCCAGTTGGTCTTGTTTCCTTCTGTCTTTTTCCCTTTAATTTATCCTAGCACTGCTACTAAAATTCTTGAAAATATCATGTTTCAACTCTTAGTCATATTCTGTTACCTTTTGGATGGTGATTCCCTTTCTTTCTGTGCTTCAGATGAAAACTGTGAAACTTGTAGATGGCCAACTATTGTTCTATGGATGTGCAGTGAGCTTTTCAGTCTCATTTGTCTGTAGTATCCTGATGATGCATCTTTGATTGTCTTGTCTTCCTTTCTTACTTGTTGGCATCTCTTTTACCTATTTATCTTTTTGTATCTCTCTGTGGAATGAAGTATAAACATAAATATCATAAGGAAAGCCGGATAACTCCCATAATTTTCAGTGCATTAGGCATTTTTGGAAAAAAATCCACAGTTAAATTGTTCACACACTTTCAAGAGTCTAGTCTTTGCTAATTTCTCCTCTTTGCTCAGTCGTTTCTTAGCTTTGGCATATTAGCCCATAGGTCCATTTGTCTTTTGGCTCAAATAAAAATGGTATCTTTTATAAAAAGCTCTGTAAAGGATACATTTATATGTGTATTTTCTTATTCTGTGTTATAAAATGACATGCTTCTTTTTCACATCTTCAACAGAAATAACATCATCTTGCAAGGCTTCTTCAACCTGAATCTTTGAGCTTAAACTGATGACCAGGATACAATGTGATATAATAATTAAGTACTTCATCTTTAATGTTAAGATAGGGATTTATTTTAAAAAGCATGTTTCATAACTGATTCAGCTGGGTGACTTTGGGAAAGTTACTTAACCTTTTTAAGCTTGAGTTTCCTTCTCTGGAAAGTGCTACCATCTTTGAGCTATTTCCCTTCATTGGAATGCCCTTTCCTTTCTCTCCACCTGCCCACCTTTTAAACATTTTAAACATCTTAAAATCAATTTTCCAAGAGAACGTGCAACTGTACTTCATTATTTACTGAATTGCAAAATTTTGCAAATAGAAATGTTTTGCTTTATTCTAAGTGGCATTTTCCATTTTGTTTATTATGAATATTTTATAACAATTGTATTCAAAGTTTGCATTCTTTAGAGTCTCTTTTTATCTAATTATAATGTGAAACTTAGTTGACAAGTGCAATTTTATTTTCAGTTTAAGAATTTGTAGCAAAATACACAAATATTCAGATGAAGTTGAAATACAGGCTAAGAAGTCAGTTAGACAAACTGGTTCGGGGCAACTGAACCACTTTAGACATAGGTATTCATTATCAGCTTCCCCTCTTCTACAATATAAGATTTGAAATCTGCCCCTTTTACTTCATGTACCAATTATACTTCAGATCGCCAATTATGGCTCCTTGAAATGTAGTAAGACAGGTGACTTCAGTTCTGAATTTTTGTCTGTTCTCCTAAATTTGTATTAAACCATTTCTTGTTTCTGTAATTTGAAGTCATTTTGAAGTTGGCATGGCTGGAAGATAACCTCAGAATGTCCTGCAAGATTTTCATATGTCAGTATTATAATTCATACAAGAAGAAGTCCAGAATTGGAACCTTGAATATCAACAGGTTACCTTATCAGAGATGCTGAAACCTCAACACAGCATCTGATAGTTAGCAATACTTTTAGTACATACTATGTCACCAATTCAAAGAGGGTGAAACTACATTGATATGAGTTGCTAAATATTATCCAATGCTTTTCTTTTCTTTTTTTTTTTTTAGATGGAGTCTCACGCTGTCACCAGGCTGGAGTACAGTGGCGCGATCTCGCCTCACTGCAATCTCTGACTCCCTGGTTCAAACGATTCTCCTGCCTCTGTCTCCCCAGTAGCTGGGATTACAGGCACGTGCCTCACACCCAGCTAATTTTTGTATTTTTAGCAGAGACCGGGTTTCACGATGTCGTCCAGGATGGTTTTGATCTCGTGATCCACCCACCTTGGCCTCCAAAAGTGCTGGGATTACACATATCACCAACATGATTCCAGTTCATTAAAGCTGTTCTCGTGGCTATGTTTCATTGTTTATTAGGACATTAGATAGTTTAATTATACCACATCCAATACAATCAACTTGAGCAAGACAGTTTGCAATGTATATATTACATTTTTAAAAATGAACTAAAGACATATTTGGAAAGATGAGAGCACCAATGTGTTTTTAGTCACACATTTATGAAAAAGTTTTGCATCTGTCCAATGATATAAAGTAACTCAGGATCACAAAGAAACGATATACATAAATTACAGTAATCAAAATTTATGTTAAGCACAGGCAGTGAATTGTTTTAAGAATAAAATATTTTTCATCAGCTGAACAGTTACCAAGAATTTAGATTCACAGCCTTTGCTAAATGACCCTTTCCCCCAGGAAGGATTTTATGGGGTTCCTTTATTGCCATTCAGTGGTGCTTGCTTGAGTAGAGTTTGAATCTGCCCATATGATAGGCACCTTTTGTATTCTATAATGATCCTGGCCAAGTCATGTGACTGGGTTGCCACCTTATGTGTCTAGTAAAGCAAGACACTAGAATTTGCACTGAAAGGAAAAGAGATGCAGAAAGAGCACACTGGAACTTAAAGATTGCTCTGTGTATGCCAGACACAGACATTGTAAGGACTGTGGCCTTCCCATCACTCAGTATACTTTTCCAATCAATATCTTCATGAGGTGACTGCAGTGATATTATTCCACTGTGTCAAAAAATGGAGTGACACCTAATAAAAATGCAAAGGAAAAAGCTGGAAACCAAAAGAAAATGATTTCATGCTTCAGACACAGGTAGAATATAATAAAATGATGGGAGGTGATGTGTACTTCCATAAAAGTTTATTAAGCTGAAAGAAATAATATGATGTAGTGTAATTTACTTAATTAGCACCTAATTAGTAAATAAATGTATTTAGTTCTTAGATGGTGAACTGTCTAGGTTCCTGTAGGATAATGATGGCTGTCAAAATTTGATCTCTCCAAATATCCTACGGAAAAATCAACAAGGAGAGTAAATGAAACTCTTTTCAAGCAAGCTTACAGAATAACTAGCAGACCAAGAATACTGCACATTTCAAGATACTTCTAAATGGGAAATAAGTTACAGGAAACCTACACAGCCAGTTCCAAAGCCCATACTGGAACCAGTGGAGGCAGAGAGAGAAGTGAAGAGGGGAGTGCAGCAGAATTCTCGTGGTGGCTGGACATAAATAAGATCACTCCCAAGAAAAGAGGGAGCAGTACTGAGAACAGGTCTGGCAGCTGGTGGAGGAGACCACTGTGTGCTAGAGAATCCTAAGGAAGAGTCTTAAAGATATGCAGAGCAGAAGTGACAGTCTTGGGTATGCACTGCCTCATTGGAAGAATCTCTTAGAGGCTGAGAGGTGAAGGAAAGAAAATAAGCAGTTGGTAGAAATTTGAGGTACTAAAGAAAGGAATGAGTATCTGAAAATCATGTGACTTACCACTCCGTTTCTGGAAATAATTTTTTTAAATACATTTTATTACACCAAAAAAAAAGTTCTATTGACATCAACAGCAGTAAAATTCAAATTCCTCTTTCCTAGACAGAACAATTTTCTTGTTAGTGCAGAAAACACTCAGATATTTTAAAATAAATAGAGGAACATCAGGCTGTATTCAAACACCATTACTGTAAGAGGAAAACAAAAAGTAAGTCTTTTTATCTGATGATTAAAATTCCCAAATACAACCCACAACTCAGAAGAAATATTATTAAACATTTGCATATGTGAAAGAACTTTTCAAATTCGAAATTTAAAAATTCAGGATATGAATTAAGGATGTGACATAAGAGTTGATAAAATCAGGAAATTGAATAGAAAGATACACCAAAAGAGGCCAAAGATTTTTCAAAAATGAAAGTAATTGGAAATCAGCTATTAAGATATGAATAAAAAAAAGAAGAAAAAAGTACAAAAACAAAACAAAAAAAAGGAAAAAACTAAAAAACTTTAAAAACATAAAATGTGAATCTATAAGAAGAAATTAATAACCATAATGTTAAACTGAATTGCTTGTAAATCATTTAATAAGCATAAAATATTTTGTAGAATGACCCACACTTTCTCATTCATAAAAATATAATGGTCTATTATCAGAGGTGAGGTACATATTTTTTTCCAGACAGTGTGACATTCATTAATGAATTAAAAATTGGGAAATATTTATAAAATATTTCTTTGATGATGCCCAAAAATTGATCCTATACGTATTATGAGGTAAATTATTTTGTTGTAAATATTTTCATTGCATGATATCTGTCTATACATATGTATTATGGATGTATATAGATTTTTTTTTCTCCAAAGACTCAAATCTTCTTGAGGGAAGACTTTGTTCTTTGTTTATATTTATATTTCCAGAACATTTCATGATGCCACATGCATCTTAGGGGCACAGTTAACATTTGCTGCCTGAACTGTAGCATATATCAACCAGCTACTACTTACCTTATAACTGTGATATTCAAATTTTTAGTAGAGGGAAACTTTTTATTTTATTATTTCTTGAAATTCATGGTGAACCTGGTGAGTAAGACCAGAGAGGGATGTTTACTGAGCTTGGCAGAGAAGCAAGGGGGAAGATTGGAAAAGTGATGAAGAGTCAAGCCCTTTGAAGGCTGTAGTGGTAGGGTATGAGAGAGGAGAGGAAAATTTTAGAGCTTTTTCGATCAAGATTAGTAGGTGTCAGTGCATCCATGTGGGCACAGACTGACAGCAATCAGAAAGCAGGATGGTGGCAGCTGCTCACACTCAGTTTGTGACTTCCAGATCTGTAATTAATATAATGAATTGGACACCATCTAGTTTTGTGACAATCTATAGCATGCATCTTGTTTCTGTTACGAGTTTTACAAGTTGTGACTCGGAATTAGTGGTTCTACTGTGAACCATGGGGCTTTACCTAGGCTGACAAGGAAGTAAAGACATCTTATACCATTTTAGGCACCGAAATGACCTGAGATGTACAGCAGCTTTCTGTTATAAGTGCCAATGAACTATGCATCAAAATGGCATGAGGCTATATAACCACATTGCTAGTTTCCCCCCTGTTGATGTATGGCTTGACAATTCCATAGTTAGTAGGTATACAGAGAATGCCTTAAAAATTATGTTGTTTTTATCATAGAGAACAGGAGAAATTCTCACCAACTGAACATTTATATAGCTTATAATTCATCAATGGACAACTCAAATAAAACATAACTTGATAAATATAATTGAGCCCCCTCATGCATTGAATAAATTTGGGTCATTTTCTAATTATCGCAGAAGCAGGAAATGTAACAAAATCAAATTGCAATATGCTTAAGTAGAAAAATATACTTCAGTTAATAATTTAAAATAGCTACATGTGTTTATACAATGCCTAGCCATTACATGTCTCAGACCATTAAATCTCTACAGCATTATCACAGAGTAGTTACCTCATTTCCATTGTACAGATGGGGAAACTGAGACATAGGTTAATAACTTACTCAGAATCACCCAGAAAATAGCTGCCAAGGTTTGCGTTAAGACCGCCTGGCTCAGCGAGGCGTGGTAGCTCACGCCTGTAATCCTAATACTTCGGGAGGCTGAGGCAGGCAGTTCATCTGAGGTCAGGAGTTCCAGACCAGCCTGGCCAACATGGTGAAATGCTGTCTCTACTAAATATACGAAAGTTAGCCGGGCATGGTGGTGCGTGCTTGTAATCTCAGCTACGCAAGAGGCTGAAGCAGGAGAATCGCTGGAACCCGGGAGAGGGAGGCCACTGTGAAGCCGAGATCGCGCTGCTTCTCTCCAGCCTGGGCGACAGAGTGAGACTCCATCTTGAATACATAAATAAATAAATAAATACAAATAAAAATAAAAGACACTCTGGCTCTAGTGTGTATGCCAAAGTACTGCATCACATTTGGTACTTTCTCCTTAAAATTGATTTACATAGTAAAAGTGACAGACCAACAATAGAAAGCCAATATTTTAATTTATTGTGGAAGAATCAATGACAGCAATGACTAAATTTTTAGATACTATTTGTCTCTGTTTGCCAACGTTATTGTAGACACACTAAATTTATATACTTTCTAAACCAGAATTGAGACAAATGAGTAATAAAAACTTCCCACAGTCTATAAATTTAGATAAAACAGAAAGGGAAAAAATTAAAAAGCAGTTATAGTTTTGATAAGTTATTGTTTTTTAAAAATTAAATCATGTGAAATCTGGGTTTTCTAGAAAATCGTTCTATTTGAAATTCTCTTTAGCTTTGATCCTTCCAAAATTCCAATTAATGTCAATTGAGGTATTGCTGATTTTGAACTCTTCACTTCCTGAGATCTAGAATATCGAAAGTGTGGCCTTTTTCTTGTGATCAATTCTAATCCGCAGATATTTATTGAATGCCTATTAAGTGCAACACTGTTACTAAGAAATAAATATCTTCAAAGAACATGCATTCTTGTGGGGAACTTTCATTCTTCAAGATGATAGAAGAAATGTCACAAGGTGAAATATGTGAATTCATTTCCACATGAATAAAACAGACAGGATGTACTATTGCATTTCTGAAGGACAGAGGTCTTTATACTTCAACATTATGGATTAAAAAAGTTCTCATGGAAAGACCAACTTGAATTAGGCATTTCTAGGAACTTTGTAATCAGTAACTTTAAAACACTTTCCAGCTAAGCTATAGACTTTTTAACAGGCAGGAATAGAAAATATATGATTAAAAGCTCACATTTGAGAATGAACTATATCCCAATAACAGCACTGAGTATTTACAAAAAGGTGTATTCTTTTGAAAAAGCAATAGATACACATAGCTTCAGAATAAAATAATGGCAATAGGTTTATAGACAGAGTCAGCAGACACCTACCTCATTCCCTACCTCCCTTGGTATTAAAAGGGAAAAATTATATTAAATATTAATTTTAATATTTTCCTGTGTGTATTAAAATAATACAGATGTACTGTCATTTCTAACTATATATACTTTTATATATATATATATTTTGGACGTGATCAGTTGGTTTTTTGTTACAGTACTTTGCTCACTAAAAAAAAACATACACATACACACTTGTGTACATGAGTGCCTGTGTACACATACAAGTACCTCCCTTCCATATATTTTTCCAGTGAATTCATTCTAATAAGTTTATGGTGAGGTGTGTTGTCTGTATTATTGCTGTTATTTCCATGTGTCTTTTTTTCTTTCTCTTTATAGTCTCTGCTTCCTCCTGGTTTGATTATCCTGCTTGTTTAGAGAGAATGTGGTAGGCTTTCCAGCTGCTGAATGTGATCAGTGAATTGGACTAAAATCTATATGGAGGGCCTGGCGCATTGGCTCATGCCTGTAATCCCAGCACTTTGGGAGGCTGAGGCGGGCAGATCACGAGGTCAGGAGTTCGAGACCAGCCTGGCCAATATGGTGAAAACCCCCCATCTCTACTAAAAATACAAAAAATCTATCCAGGCATGGTGTTGCGTGCCTGTAGTCCCAGCTACTCAGGAGGCTGAGGCAGGAGAATTGCTTGAACCCAGAGGGCAGAGGTTGCAGTGAGCCGAGATTGTGCCACTGCATTCCAACCTGGGCAATAGAGGGAGACTCTGTCGCAAAAAGAAAAAAATAAAAAATGTATGGGGGAGGTCTTACAAATATTAGTATCCATAATTTTTCTTTTTTTCTTCAACTTTTAGGTTTTGGGGTACACGTGCAGGATATGCAGGTGTTTTACATAGGTAAACATGTGCCATGATGGTTTGTTGCACAGATAAACCCATCACCTACACATTAAGGCCAGCATCTATTAGCTATTCTTCCTGATGCTCTCCTTCCTCCCACCCACACCCCCAACAGGCCCGAGTGTGTGTTGTTCCCCCCATGTGTCCATGTGTTCTCATCGTTCAGCTCCTACTTATAAGTGAGAACATGCAATGTTTGGATTTCTGTTTTTGCATTAGTTTGCTGAGGATAATGGTGTCCAGTTCCATCCATGTCCCTGTAATAGATATGGTCTTATTCCTTTTTATAGCTGCATAATATTCCATAGTGCATATGTACCACATTTTCTTTATCCAGTCTGTCATTGTTGGGCATTTGGGTTGATTCCATATTTTTGCTATTGTAAATAGTGCTGCAGTGAACATGTATCTTTATAACAGAATGATTTATACTCATTTGGGTATACACCCAATAGCGGAATTGCTGAGGCACATGATATTTCTGCCTCTAAAGCTTTGAGGAGTTGCCACACTGTCTTCCACAATGGTTAAACTAATTTACATTTCCACCAACAGTGTATAAGTGTTCTTATTTCTTCACAACCTTGCCAGCACCTGTTGTTTCTTGAGTTTTTAATAATTGTCATTCTGACTGCTGCGACATAGTATCTCATTTTGATTTTGATTTGCATTTCTCTAATGATCAGTGATGTTGAGGATTTTTTTTATATGTTTGTTGGCTGCATGAATGTCTTCTTTTGACAAGTATCTGTTCATGCCCTTTGCCCACTTTTTGATGGGGTTGTTTGTTTTGTACTTGTAAATATGTTTAAGTTCCTTGTGGACTCTGGACATTAGACTTTTTTCAGATGGATTTGATAGATTGAAATTTTTTTGTCCCATTCTGTTGGTTGTCTGTTCACTCTTATGATTGTTTCTTTTGCTGTGCAGAAGCTCTTTAGTTTAATTAGATTCCATTTGTCAATTTTTGCTCTTGTTGTAATTGCTTTTAACATTTTCATCATGAAAGTTTTGCCTGCGCTATATCCTGAATGGTGTTGTCTAGATTTTCTTCTAGGGTTTTCATAGTTTTTGGTTTTACATTTATGCCTTTAGTCCATCTTGAGTTAATTTTTGTATAAGGTGTAAGGAAGGGGTCTGGTTTCAATTTTCTGCATATGGCTATCCAGTTCTCCCAACACCATATATTAAATAGGGAATTCTTTCCCCATTACTTGTTTTTGTTAGGCTTGTTGAAGATCAGATAGTTGTAGATGTGAAGTCTTATTTCTGAGTTATCTATCTGTTCCATTGGTCTATGTATCTGTTTTTGTGACAGTGCCATGCTGTTTTGGTTACTGTAGCCTTATAGTATAGTTTGAAGTTGGGTAGCATGATGCCTCCAGTGTGTTTTTGTTGTTGTTGTTTTTCCTTATGATTTTCTTGGCTATCCAGGCTCTTTTTGTTCCATATGAATTTGAAAGTAGTTCTTTCTATTCTTTGAAGAATTTCAATGGTAGTTTAAAGTGAATAACATTGAATCTATAAATTACTTTGGGCAGTATGGCCATTTTAACAATATTGATTCTTCCTATCCATGAGCATGGAATATTTTTCCGTTTGTTTCTGTCCTCTTTCACACTTTTTTTTTTTTTTTTTTTTTTGACGTCTACCAGATTTTCAGAGTGGAACACTGTAGTTTTCAATCTGGGAGGTATGCATCTCTCTACACATGTTCTGGAAGCTAGATGAGGAGAAACAGCAGAATTAAATATGTAGACATCAATTAATTAATCACTTTCCCACCTTCCATATACATTTATTCATGTTTTAGTTTGCTTTGTACTTTGCTATGCCGAGTTTCCTCCAATCCATGATCTTTCAGATTTTCTTTTTCAAGAGAATAACCCTTCTAGCTGGGCTGGGTAGTCACAGTGTAGTGGCATAAAAGGGCATCACCTGGCTTCACAGAGTTGGAATGTTGCATTATGAGTTAGGAGTCTGGGAAGATGTAAGTTAGGAGGACATGCACCCTCTCTTCGGCATTTCCCTTTGAAGTCAGACTTAGTCAGTTGCTATTCTTCTAAGACCTTTCCATCAATGTAAGTGATATAGGTTTCTTACTTGTTCTTGTCTTTCTCCTCTTCGTTTTTTCTATGTAGCTTAGTAAATTTTTTTTTTCCTCACTACCATTTAGTGGCTTTGGGGCAAGGACAGGAGATTAATCATTCATGTTCAATTAAATAGAAGCAACTGTGCATTTCATTAATATGATTAATATGATTATTATTCCCTATAAATTTTCCAGTAATCCTATGACATTATCCTATTTAGTGGATGAGTATATTAAGATTCAGCTAAGCTTAAGTGACTTACCAGACTGGGTTTGACTCAGAGGCTTATAGTTTTTTCACTGGTTCCCAGAAAAGATACAGAAACATAAGAATACAGAATTCTTAACATTTTAATTAGGACAAAAGTTTAGTATTCTTTTCCCTTAGATAATGTCTTTCAAATAATTTTGATATACCAAGCATGGTATGTACATGAAGTTATACACCATTCCATTATTTCTCTTTTTACATTTATCTGAATACATCACCAAAGTTTCTGAACAACCTGAGTAGTCAGAGTTGTACCACAGGACGAGAGTCTTCTTCCTTCCAGTTTTCAATGTCACTTTATGTCACATTTCTTTAAGCTATTCTGAGGGCCATCAGGCTTTCTCTAAAAGTTTCTTCAGACCCTTCCACTTTTTGCCCACTGTACTGTCTTACATCTGCTGCACTATTTCTTTTTGTCAAGACAACACCTCATTTCCAGGTCTTAGTTGTCTTTGTGATTAACCCAATTACCTCAAAACCTGCTTCAAACAAAAAGTATCATTTATTATCTTTCACATTTTGTGGATTACGCATTCAGACACATCACAGTTTCTCTGGATCTGCTGGGAGAATGAAAGGTCAGGAGCTTGAATTACCAGAGGTTTCCTTCATTTATATCTGAAGGTAGATTCCTGCTGTTAGTTGGGACCTGTGAAGAACGGTGAAGGGTCTGAGATTTTGCCAGAAACGTAACCTATCATACATGCTGGCAGAAGACACAAGATTCCTGAGTCAGAGACAAAAGACTTTATTAATTAAGGCACAGAAGGGAGAGTGATTTTCAGGTTCACGCAATGACCCTTATTCTTAAGTCCTACAAGTGGAACATGGAGTGACTCAGGTGGATACTGCACATGTAGTGTATACGCTTCATAGATGAGCAACCTTGAGCTAGGAAAATCTCAATCTTTGCAATGGGCTAGAAGTAAACTTCCTTGAACTTTGCACTGAAGGGCAACATGATCCTCCGACTGTTCAGCAAACAAATATACCCTTGCTCTAGAGAGGGATGCTGTTTCTGTCTTCCGAGGTTCTTTGCTATGCAAAAATTCTTGGAAAGATACTATGGAACAATTGTCTCTGCTAGCAAGATAGGCAGAAACACAAGAGACTCACTGAGAAGTTTCTCCCAATAAAATGAAGAAGAGGAGAATGGACTTTAAATAATAATTAGCAGCTTCTGAAGTGTCTTTTAGGACAGATTGATATAAACAGTTTTACCAGATTGTAAAAAAATAGACAAATTTGGACTCCTTAGATTGATGGTCCAAACGAAAGGCTGATAAATTCTGCTTAGGGGCCTTGACTCAGAGATTTCAAATAGAAAATCCTTGAAAGGAGCAAATTAGGTATTCAGGAAATCTTCACATACTCTTGCTGTTCTTATTGTTGTTGTCATTAGCTGTTTGAGTATATGTGTATGACTTATCACATCTAAGATGTTTGAATAGTTTTGGATAGCATATATTCGTAAGGACATTTATTAACATTAAAGTAAATTTTTAGCCTGGAGAAGGGTAGACACGGGGTATGCATGAGAGCATGTTTAATCTGAAGGAATGCTGTAGGGTGGCTGGAGCAACAGGTTTAAACTGCTCCAGAATACAGAATCAGGATCAATGAATAAAGGTTATGAGAAGACTCATTTACCCTCACTACAAAGAAGAACATTTTAATAATTAAAGCACAGCCTGGGAGGAATCTTAATTGGCAAAGAGAAAGTGCAGCTTTGAAAGCAAATGCAGAGAGAGAGCTTCCCAGAAAAGAGAGTATGGAGAAATCAAGCCCTGAATGGTGTAATATCATGTGTTGGTATTCAGAAGCCAAAGGAAGACAGTAAAATGGTAGTAGTGACAGTGGTCCTGAGAGAGAGGTGTTCTTTGGATAATTTCATAATTGGATAAATATGCCAAGTACATATGTGTACCCCCAAGAGGTAGACAACAGCACCAGTGAAGGCAGATGGAGCTGACGTAGAGTGAGCTTTTCCCTTCCTTCCCTACCCTGCCTCATTCTCTTTCCTTCCCTTTCTTACTTTCTCCCGACTTTCACCATATACATATCTACTTTGTGTCAGACACTATGCTTAGATCTAAGGCTATAGTAGTGAATAGCAACTATTTTTACCTTCAAGAAACCTACAAGTTAGTAAGAGAAACAAAACAAATATAGGACAACAAATCATAAAAATTTGCAAGGGAGATTTTCGTGGAAGAAACTTACAAGGGACAACCAAATTAGATTGAAAGACTAGAAGAGTTTCCCTGAAGAAGTGGTATTTAAGCTGAGATATAAATCCAAATAAGAATTTTCCAGGTATGGAAAGAAGGGATTGCTATTGAAAACATGATAGGAAAGACCTCACAGTTAGAAACTGCCAGAAGGCTGGTGTGGTTGGAAAAAAGCCCCTGTGGATAAATGATCTGAGTTGAGATTGGAGGCTTACGCAGGATCCTAAAGCAGAGCTGGGCTTCTGCTTAGAGAACTGATTGGTGGTGAGGAGGTGTATAGAGGGCTGACCCTCTAGGAGGCTGTTGCCACAGTCCAGGTGTGATATGTACCAAAGACCTGGATGTGGAGGAGGAGAGACATGGGTGGATACTTTGCCACACCACTAAGTAAAACAGCTGACCAATCTCCAAGAAAAAAACCCTGATCATCCATCAGTGTTATTTTATAATGATCCTCAGAAAGCATGATGGTTAACAACACAGACTTTGAAGTGAGATTGACTGTGTCCAGATCTTAGCTTTTGTATTCACTAGTTGCATGAACTTGTGCAGTCAGGCCTTCAGTGCATACATCTGTAACATAACGTGCACAGACATGTCTGTTTTATAGGGTTAGTGAAATTATCCAAATTGCAATTATCCAAATCACGATGGTGATTTGTGGAAAGTCATCACGGTCAAAGTATACAAGTTTCTTTAATTTAAAGAAGTTAACAAGAACTTAACTGGGTAGAAATGGTTGTACGAAGCCAGAAACTTTCCACATTATTCCTATTAGAGGAGCAAATATCCCACGCCATTCAAGTATGTCAAATGTGCCCTAGCATTTATTGGACCATTAGGTTTTTCTTGGCATTTCTTTATCATTCTTCTGTGATGTCTTAAACCCTTTTGGTTTATTTTAATATTTATGTATTGCTTAAGAGGCACACGTAACTGGTAGTAGCACTCCCAACATGTTACTGAATTTTTCTCAAGGTTAGCATACCAAGTGTACTATCCTTTAGCAGGTCAAAGATCAGGTCTTCTTGAAGTTTATTCCTGCAAGTTTGTGCAACAATTTAATGATACATTTTGAATTAAAAACAAAAACAGAAACAAAAACAAAAAAACGTAGTCCAAACCTGGAAATTTGTAAATATAGAATAGGATGCAGGCTTTAATTACCGCTGAATGTTAAATAAATCTGTTTGGTTTAGTTTTGGTTATTCTAAATTCTATTCTAAAAAGAATTTCTTGTGTTATTTTCCAAGAGCTTATAATAAAGTACCCCTTCAAGTGTAATAATCCAGACATGTCTAATCGAAGTGAGCCAGCTCACCATCTGCTCACAGTTCTGCTACTTAAGCAGTGATAACACTAAAAACAGTCTGCCAGAGTTTCAGTTATGCAAATAAAATAAATGGTGGGACTCAGACTATCCTAGCTTTGCATTAATTTGTACGTCTTCAGAATGACACCGAAGTAGAAACACTTCCTCTATGTATTATGTCAAAGGAATAATTTTATAAAACTCTTTGTCAAGTGGAAAATAATTTCAAAATATAAACAGTTTTTGTGCTTAAGTTTACTAAACTAATAAATTTTAATCATGATAATTACAACAATAATATACATGAATGAGGTACATGCAGCTTATTCCTCCTTTAATTTGCTTAGGGGAGGGCTTTATGTACCTGAGAGGACAAAATAAGAGGATTACCAATTTATATGCTTGGTACCAAAATATGTGATTAAGTTTAGTTGGCTACATCAGGCCATCATGAGTTATCTCTTTAGGATTCTCATGAATAAATTGTCCAGGTGTAGGCTTACAGCCTGAACAACATTTCAGGTGGTTTATGGGAGTAAATAGAAGTAAAGATTAGTCAGTAGTAGTCCTATTCGGCAACTTTATCAAACCTGGACCAGATAATCTGCTGATAGGTAAACAATGCCATGTCTTTCCCAGGGGATAACACTTGATGTGTCCCTCTTAATACACCTACAAGCTCTTTGTGGTCAGAATTCATACATCATTAACGATTGTTCTAATATTGTTTCCACAAAATGGTAACAGCAGTAATTCAATGCTGTCTTCTTTTGTTGCAAATATAGTCTGCTTTTGCATAATCCTTAGTCATCTTACATTCTCCACCAAAACATTCTCTCCTGTTTTTAGATTTACATTGTGTTGCTGTAGATGGAGAAAACATTCTTCCTCTCACTCTTCTTTCTTGTTATCTGTTCTGATGCTATTGGACATTTTGGGTTGAGAATCTATCATATTGAATGTTGGCATGAAATCTGTGCATTATTCAAACTCATATTTAACTCATATTTATATACTTCCAAAATGAGAGCATATAAGCAGCAGCAGTTTCATTTTGTGGCAAGATTTACATTTTCCTTTTGAGTTACAGAATATAAAGAAGAAAATCAACGAAGTCTTCAGAGACTTGATGTTTTAAAGGTAGCTTGAAATACCTCAAACATAAATTATCCGACTTGATTATGTCAAGAAAAAAAGAAAGAAATATCACTTTGTAGTCATGGTTCTCTTTTTATATATTTGTTTATTTCATAGTCATGGAAGGAGCATTTCTTGAACAAAAGTAGTTATTCATTATGATAAAAGGGGCAATATTATTTTAAAATGATCTATGTTGGCAATATTGAGGCAGCGTGAAACAATATTGGAATTATTTAAAATACTGAAAAATACAAACGAGATGATATTCAAGAAACTCTAACATTACAAAATTGGGTAAGGAATTAATTAAAGGAAGATTGCCTGGACCTTTATAAATTAAAATAAAAAGTTGTTATTTATGTTCCTCCTTTCTCCTACTATAATTTCACTGTATTTAGCCAGGCATAGTCATCTGACCTGTTAGATTGCTGTAAAATTTGCAAGACAAAACTGTACAAGAGTTTAGACAGATGTTTAGACCTGACCTATCTGAGTTCCACATCATTGAGAAGAAAACATAGTATAACCCAAATTTAAAGTGTCTCCTTTAAGATATGCCAGCAACTTATGTTATATCAATAAGTGATTAAAATTTGTAACTTTATCAAAACATTTTTGAAATGATAAGTGATTCTTTTAACTTTATTTTTACAATTCTACTATTTTAAAGGCCAAAACACAATTACTTGAGAGAAGTGATAAAGGTGAATGTGGAATCTTACAGTCTTAAAATTGAAAAATAGTTGAGGACGTATTTTCTCTGCACTTTATAGAAGACTAAACTGAATTCTGGAAAATCAGAGGATGCCTCTAGATTGTTCTCAATCTAGGACCACATGGGCCTCTTGATGTCTTAGAAAATATATATTCTACTGCACTATACTACATAGAATATTCTAAGTCCATTGAAAAAAATTACCAGGGAGAGAAAATATAAAATAAATAATAGTACCTGGAGTTAATGTATTGTTAATTTTGAGTTCAAAGATTTTTTTTTCCTGTACACACATAATCAAACTATTAATAACAAAATAACAGGAAGATACAAAAAGGTGATCTTTTTAGTAAGTAAAATATTTTGAAAAATGTTCCAAAATTTATTAAGATATTGGTGTGGGATTTCTAATTTTATTAATGTTTCAGATTAATTTATTACAATATCCAATGTTCTGCTTTATTAAACAGCTGAGACAATATAGAAAGGAAAACTAGAAATCAAATTGTCTATCCATACCTTTTAATTGTAGGGAAACAGAGGCTTCGTAGCATGCAAAAATTTTGATATGGCAGTCAAACAGCAGTTCACAATAATGTTCTAAAATTTTAAAAAGTCTTTTTGAACTTCAAATTACAAGGAGCAACTGAGCATATGGTACTAAAAAAAGCTTCAGATGTATCTTCCTCTTTTATACGTGTTTTGTTTAATTTGTATTGAAATGCAGTCCGGAGAGTTGTGTTTCATTTTTTTGTTTGTTTGAGACAGAATTTTGCTCTCATTTCCCAGGCTGGAGTGCAGTGGCATGATCTCCGCTCACTGCAACCTCTGCCTCCTGGATTCAAGCAATTCTCCTGCCTCAGCCTCCCGAGTGGCTGGGATTACAGGTGTCCACCACCCAGAGACATAATGGTCATTTTTAATATTGTTATGGACAAAATTTTGGTATGTTAAATATAGGCAATTTCAAGATAGAAATATAGAATTATATGAATTTTTGCTTAGAAGAAAATGAAAATAATACATACATGCTGCTGAATTGCTTCAAACAATTATATGCAAAAATTGATGTTGTAGTCAATGTTGATTTTCCTTAGTGTGAACAAGGTGATTTTTCAGTCTATCATGTACTTTCTTTGAGACTTTTACTAAAGATTTATCTGCAAATTAATGGAAAAATAGGGTGTAATTAATAAAAAAAGAGGACCAAACAGCCCCCATTTTCACTTCCTCCACCTTTGGCTAGAAAGTGACTTTTTTTTTTTTTTTGAGATGGAGTCTCGCTTTGTTGCCCAGGCTGGAGTGCAGTGGTGCGATCTCGGCTCTCTGCAAGCTCCTCCTCCCAGGTTCACGCCATTCTCCTGCCTCAGCCTCCCGAGTAGCTGGGACTACAGGCGCCCGCCACCATGATGCCGGGCTAATTTTTTGTATTTTTAGTAGAGATGGGGTTGCACCGTGTTAGCTAGGATGGTCTCCATCTCCTGACCTTATGATCCTCCCGCCTCGGCCTCCCAAAGTGCTGGGATTACAGGCGTGAACTACTGCACCCGGACAAAAGTAACTATTCTAAAAGATATACTTTGGAACCATACCTCCCTGGGTTGATCTTCTCCTCGGTTTTAGCACGTCAGTTGATTTTTATTCTTTTTTGCACAGTTATTTGTTCCTAATTCTTCAATATTAAATAGGTTCTTAAAATTCAAAAAGGAGTAATGTTGAAAGAGTATTTCTAGAACACAACATGACAGGTAAGGAGTTCTAAGAAACATTTACAAGTTGTTTTTAACCGTGAATGCCTTTTTTACTTCCCACACTCTTGTACAAATGTAGATGGGGAAGGCATTATTTTTCTCTTTAAATAATTAAGAAAACTAAAGCAAATAACATTTTAAATGATGGCTTTTGCAGCATCAAGGTTGTGAAATGTAGACCTCACAGGAGGACTCAGAAATTCTGCCATCTGGATCAAGTTGCCATTCTATTTCTGCAAGGATACTCTCTTGGGATACAGAAACAAAGTTGTTACTATATTTGTTATAAATTTTGATAGTAATTTACTTTCATTGTCAAATAGTAAATATGCTGACTCTTACATAATAAAATTATCTCCTTGATACCATTTTTGAATTACGGTCATTTTCTGGCAGTGCAAACTGTTAACTTGTTTTTTTCAAAAAAGCAAGTTCTATCTAATTTTAGAGTCTAGAGTCTATTTAGACTGATACTAAACAAACAAACACACCCATTAAAAAAATGTCACTTTGTCTGAAGTTGATATATTTGTCCTTGAGTGTACATTTCACCTTACCTTTGTATGACATTTTCTTTTATGTTTTTTTTTTAAACTGCGTATAGCTGATTTTTATTCACAATCTGAAAATATTTGTATTTTAATAAGGGCATTAATCTATTGACTTTTACTGTCACAGCTGATAGGCTGTTATGTTTGCTGTTTTCATTCCTGCCTTTTATTTTTTGTGTGTATTTGTTTATACATTTGTTTTGTTCTTTTAATATATGGAATTTATTTTCACTTCTTTTTTTTGTCTCTAATGATTGGGGGGAAGTTTTAGAAAGATTTATTTTCCTTTTCAAATTATCCTGTTCCGTTTCAGTTTTTTTGTTTGTTTGTTTTGTTTTTTCTTAATACTTGAACCTATATTTCTCTGTAATGTTAATGAGGAAATTATATCAACTTAATGTATGTAAAATAGGGAAATTAGTACTCTTTACTTCCCCTATCCCCTTGACTCACTTGTTTCACAGGTTTTGTTGATATATCCTTATATAAGATGAACTGTTGTATTTTTATCTTTGAGTCCAAACTTTCTACAATTACATTTTGTGGTGCACCCTATTTGTGACAAACATTGAGAGAAACCTCGGCATTTTAACTGTTTTCGGCATAGTCTACCAACACTTAATAAACTAGGCCTTCCCTATTACTATCATTTGTTTTATTTATAGGTAGCCAGTGCTCACTTTTGGATGTATTTTTCAGAGTTACATGAAGATATTGTATCAGAAATCAAATTCTTTTGCTTCAGAAACAAATTAAGTATCAGTTAGTTATAAAATTATCCATAAACTAGAGGTTAAAGAAAACTCAAATGCCTACACGGTACAAGCTAGAAATGTAAATTGTGAAATGTGCCTAATGTAAGATCATAGGTAAAGTCTATGGCACGATACAGAGGTGCAGGCCTATTCTGAAGGCATTCATATTCAGCTATGTATTTTTAAGCTCAGATGGAAAAAAAGAAATGACAACAGGCCATTTAGGGTCATAGATAGCTAGCGTTCCTGTAGACATTGCTTGAGTGATCTTTATAATTTAGTGGTGAAGAGAAGTCTGAGGCAAGTTCGATTCCTGATGCACATGACCTGCTTTTCTCTCCCTGACTTTTTTCATTATCCTCAAAGAACTAGAAAAAAAATCCCTGAAATAGGCTTAACTGAAGATAGTTTTTAATTAAGTTGATGTATAATTGATAACCCCTTCAGTTTTCAAGCTTAGCATTCCAAATAAATTATTTAATTTTTGAATGTTATATCTGTGCCATGTGTTCTGCTATTTTCTTTAAGAACATCAATATCCTATGTTTCATTTGCTTCCACATATCTTTATTTCCTTGCATTATGTGAGAGTCTTCTAATTTGTCATTTATGTTGTAGATTTAGTTTTCCACGTAAGGACTTTGTGTATGGCTTCTGATTTTATTTTTGCCATTGTACTTATGTTGACTCAAACTACTTCTTTAATAGCCTGTGCCCTTTATTTGATATATATATACACCTTTCAACCAATATTACTGCCCTTCTTATAAATATGTCTGTGTGTATGTGTCTGTGCGTAGTTCTGCAGTCTCATCTTTTTTTAAATTTTTATTTATTTATTTATTTTTTGAGACAGAGCCTCGCTCTGTTGCCCAGGCTGGAGTGCAGTGGTGTGATCTCAGTTCACTGCAACCTCCACCTCCCGGATTCAAGCGATTCTCCTGCCTCAGCCTCCCTAGTAGCTGGGATTACAGGAGTGCGCCACCACGCCTGGCTAATTTTTGTATTTTTTTTTAGTAGAGATGGGGTTTCACCATGTTGGCCAGGATGGTCTCCATCTCCTGATCTCATGATCCACCCACCTTGGCCTCCCAAAGTGCTAGGATTATAGGCGTGAGCCATCACATCCGGCCCTGTAGTCTCATTTTACTTTATTTACTGTTGAATGAAAAGAGATCTTTCCATGTCTGTTATTTGGATAGTAATTGATTGGGAAAGGTTCTGATTATCCTGCTCTTGAACCCCCAGGGTGCTGTTACAGTTCCTGTATCCAACCTTAAAATAGAAAAGCAGTTGACAGGTAAACATCATCCTTTTTGGATCTTGTTTCTGCATAGGTATAGGTCTCTTGAATTAGGAAATCTCTCAGTTCCCCTCAGTCTGGCTAGGTAAAGTAGAATTTATTCTTGGATAATTTAAGACGGTATTTCTTCCTCTGACATTGTTGATAGAGAAAAGTACTCTCACGTTTTTCATTGCTTCATCCTTGCCTACTGCCAATTTCTTATTCCAACATGTGGCATTCTATTGCCTCTCCACTTCAGCTCAATCCATACTGTCTTTCTGGAAACTGGTGTTCCTGAATAGATGAAAATATTATTTCTCATCTTTTTGTAAATAGGTTGACCAGCGCATCATGATATGTTCAGTGCTCTACTGGTTTTAGCAACCATAAAATATAAACTTCCCAGAGATTGTAACTTCTAGTAGACCATGTTCCTTTTACCCCCATTACTAAAATTATTTGCCTTTTTATTATCAACACTAGCTGAGTTAATTTTATCTTCTGTTGTATATATTTTAAAAAACAGTAAACTATTTTTGCTTTAAAGATATAAGATTAAATTATAATATGAAATGTCCTTGTTCAAACTGTTGGTACCACTCCAAGTGAAGCAATTCTGATACTTGGCTACCCTGTCCTCAAATAATGTAGTCAGAGCAGTGCAAATGGAAGGAAAGTAGAGATGAAATTTGGTCTCCTTGGCTAGCTGTTCTATAAAAGTCCATGGGATCTGCAGGCCCTGTGATCAGTGAAACCCTTGTGCCTTTGACATTGGGACACATCATGATAGGAAGGGTGAGCAAACTTTCCTTTACTTGGATTTAGCTTGAGTATCTTTCCTGAGGGCCCCAATTGCCTTTGGCTTGTGAAAATTTTCCTGAGTTCTACAAATTAATATGTTGGAATGCTGAAGTTTGTGTGTGTGGGAGTGAGGATGGTGTCAAATTGAATGAAAAAGTGGAGGTGTATTAGTTTGTTTTCATACTGCTGTAAAGAACTGCCCAAGACTGGGTAATTTAGAAAAGAAAGAGGTTTAATTGACTCACAGTTCAGCATGGCTGGGGAAGCTTCAGGAAACATACAATCATGGCTGAAGACAAAGGGGGAAGGAACAAGGGACCTTCTTCACAAGGTGGCAGGAAGAATGATGAATGCAAGAGGAACTACCAAACAATTAGAAAACCATCAGATCTCGTGAGTGAGTTCTCAGGAGAACATGAACAGCATGGGGGAAACTGCTTCCATGATCCAGTTATCTCCATCTGGTCTCTCCCTTGACATGTGGGCATTATGGGGATTATAGGGTTACAATCAAGATGAGATTTTGGGTGGGGATACAGCCAAACCATATCAGAAGGGTAAGTCAGTTTCATATCACAAAATGATGCATGCTTAAACTGAAAGTCTTAATTATTTAAAAAACTTATTTCAGTAAATATTTGCAGAATAATTTGTATGTGTAAGCTACTATGCTAGAATGTGTAGGACATAAAATTTTAGATACAGACTCTGCCTTTACAGAACTTTCTTATAGTAAGAGTTACCAAACTCACTGCAGAGTCTGAAATGTCATGTAAAAGTTATTTGAAAGTGCTGAAACAATACAGATTATTTTTGATTGGTGAAGATCATGGAAAAATTAGTTAAGATGATATTAAAAGATATATTGAATTTAAATTGACAGAATTTGGGCAAACATCATCAAACCCTTAGAACAAATATGTGAACTGGGTAAGTTCAGGATGTATTTGGAAATTCAAAAGAACCTGTTTTAACTGGTGCTTCAGATCATTGATGGAAGTTAGTGCAAGTTTTTCTAGAAAGTTCAGTCAGGACCAGTGAGTGCAGAGATTTGAAATCCAAATTTAAGAGTCTGACATTTTTTTTAATCACTTGAATTTTTTCATGGAGAAACTTTTCCGTTTATATTTCTTTTCATTAAACATTGCCTCAGAATAAACAATAAATATTTGTGCAGAAATAAATTACTAATGACATAATTATAGGTGCACATCTGAAATGACTGTGTCCATGTTTACATGCACTTATACAGAGTTTTCCTCAGAAAATTTATTTAAATTGTTCAAAACCAATTATATGGAAATGGATGAATGAATGAGATATTCCATATAATTTCACTGTAGACTAAATTAGAAGATATTTTTCCCTTTTATAGCCAGGAGCATAACTAAGGATACCACTTAGCAAAATTATTATGATTATGAGTAAGGTTTCATTTAAAAATATTTTGAAAGGCATAGACTGAATATCATGAAATAATCTGGGTGATGGTAAAAGAAACAATTTACACAATTACAGGTCCACCAAAGGCCAGAGCTGCAAAGGGTATGTCTGATTGCTGGTGAAGGGTATGATTATCTCTGAGGTTGGGAAGGGTTATATGTGCTGGCTTGTTTGCCAACATCTGTCAGCTGTTTTCTGTGTACCACATTTTCTGTTCTAGTTTTGAGTCTTAATATAAAGTCTTCAAATATTCCTGGCAAGAGTAGAGTTATGTATATGCAAAAATACATTCAGGTTTGTCTCTTAACATATGTTCTTACACAAAGAATAACATTTCTACTTTCTGAACAGCATTTTTAATTTTCTAGCAGAAACCTGTATTTTGCTACTTAACCATTTTCATTAATTCAAGTTGTGTTCTTATATCAAATAACAGGAAAGGGGCTTCCTATGTATTAACTGAGAGTGATTTACATTAAAAGACATTCTAGACTTAAAACCATTTCTGAAGGTTATGCTTCCTGTCCTGAGAACTTTTTCAGTAATTTTGGCACTACTTGATGTCCTTATCTTGGCTGTATCCTTAAAATAGTAGGCTCATTATGCAGCGGTGATAGAGAAAGTAAACTGGACTTAGGTAACAGAAATTTCTCTGAATCAGGGCAATGTTATTTATTGACTTTGTAACTTTCAACGAATGAGTTAACCTCTTTGTGTCTCAATTCACTTTTCTTATTCTAAGGGCCTTACATGAATTAACTTATTTAATTCTCAGACAGCTCTAGGGAATGGTACCGCAATGATCATGCTTACTTTCTTAATTAGGAAACTGAAGTAGAAAGAGGTTAAGTAATTTACCCAGATAGCTGAATGCAAGCATAGGAATTGAATCGGGCTTCTGTCACCCAATCCATAACTTTACCCATGTTCTTCTGTGTCTCACTAATATTATCTACTTTATTATTTTGAGGATTAAATGAGATAATTTCTGGCCATAACAGATGCTTCATAAGCATATTAAACCAATATAACTCCAATATAAATATATTTATTAATTATATTATTTATTATATTTATTAGTTTTTTTACTCTGAGTATAAACTTTGGGGAATTAGAGATTTAAAAAAGTTAATTTTTTTTACAACAAAAATTATTCTTGATAAAGTAAAGAAACTTGCTGAGAAAAAGATTACATAAATAATTTGGTCAGTAAATGCAATTAGAAAATGTTCAGGTGGTTGGTAGAGCCCCACTTTCAGCATGAATTGCTTTATAGAGCATTAGGTCACAGATTATTGAATCTTATAATTACAGAAGAAAATTTATGCAGAATTTCATTGTTTTTGCCTACTTAAATTCCAGTTACAACAGGCTGTGCCTGGAGTTGAAGGGTCATACTTAGAGCAATGACACTTTGACAAAATGAAGCCCCACTTAATTACTTAATGGGACTGGAAAATACCAGGCACAGCCATAAAATGCTAAAGGTTCATAGCAGGAAAACCTTTTGGTGTTACAAATTTTCATCAACATCGTCATGGTGATATTAACATATGCCTTCTAAAACCAGGTCAGAAATTACATCATGCCTGGTTCGTGGCCAATTGTTGGCAGGCTAGAGTAACTCTAGGGCATTAGGCAACAGACACTTGTCATACTCAAAGCATCTTTTCTCTGTGTGAGTCCATAAGCTATCTAACTGGAAAGGTACAACTCCTGAAGCTGCATTGGCTTGATTTTCCCAGTAAAAATTTAAAATAGGCAAAAATGTTTGCTACAAACATCAGTATGTGGATATTTAAAACTTATTTACTGTTTAAAGAACAAATTATTTTGTGAAAAAAAGAACTGTCATTGCTAGGTGAGACTATTAGGATAAAACTGCCTCTAAGCAAGTTGGATAGTAACAGGAAAATATTTCAAGGACAAATAGAAATAAAAAAGGAGTTTTGGACTACTGAATTTAGAATTCTTGTTGGGTATCTACATGAACATTCTAGAAGATATCTAGACATACAGTTCTTGAACTGGGAAACAGCTTATTTGGTGTCTGAAGCCTGGGGACCTGAGGTAGACACATGTACGTAGTGTTGTTTATCAGATTTTCAATAAAGTGGAGGATTGTGGTGGTGGGATTTGCTTGTGGTCCTCTTCCTTTATCTGTTTATCTCATCAGTAATTTAGATGAGCACAGATAACGTGGGTATCTCAGGATTTCAAAAATCATAAAAATGAGTGATATAATTAATATACAACAAAATCAGAATTCAGTAAATTTTATTTGACTAGAATCAGTGTCAACAAAGTGAAAATTTATAGGAATAAATATTAAATTCTACATTTACGTTGAAACAGTAAATACAGTCCTACAGAAAAACTAGTGAAGCCACACTCTAAAGTGCTTAGTTGAAGATGAACTAGGTGTTCTTTCGTTTACTTTTTTTTTCCTCACAGGTGGCTTCTACAACTCCTTCTCCTTGCCCAAATAAACAAATTGCAGTATTTGATTGTATCAAAAAAGGCATTCTCTCTATAATTTATGTCTGGGACTTCGCATATTGTTTCTGATTCTCATTCTTAAGATTGTAATACAGGCCGGGCGCGGTGGCTCAAGCCGGTAATTTCAGCACTTTGGGAGGCCGAGGCGGGTGGATCACAAGGTCAGGAGATCGAGACCATCCTGGCTAAACATGGTGAAACCCCGTCTCTACTAAAAAAAATACAAAAAACTAGTCGGGCGAGGTGGTGGGCACCTGTAGTCCCAGCTACTCGGGAGGCTGAGGCAGGAGAATGGCGTGAACCCGGGAGGCGGAGCTTGCAATGAGCTGAGATGCGGCCACTGTACTCCAGTCTGGGTGACAGAGCGAGACTCCGTCTCAAAAAAAAAAAAAAAGATTGTAATACAGTCAGAGAAATTACAGTAGTTTTAATGATTCGAAAGTAGATGATTTGCTGTACAGATGATATAAAGATGGTTTAATAGTTTTTACCAAGGTGATATTGGGTGCATATAATTCAAGTATTGTTACTGTATTGCCTTTCCCCACAAAGTCACTTTTTAACATTTTCCCACAAACTCATTCCCATGATGTCTTTCACAGCTCAGCTCTAGAGATACTTTGTCTGTGAGGACTTCCTCGATATTCCCAGGTATGAACCCCTCCCTCTTTTTGTTCTCTTTGTGTTTCTGTTCTATCTTTATTGTTTGAGGACTTACCACATTGAAAGACACTAATTTATCGATACTTGTGTCTGTCTCCGCTAGACTACAGGGGATGTGAGAATGCAGACCTCATCTTACTAACATGTTATTTATGTCTGTGGCCTAAGTCTTAGCTCGTTTCTGACAATATGCTTTTGTACCAAATTGAACTGGGGGTGTAATAGAAATGTTCCATCGTTCTCTGGAGGAAAGAAATAGGGCCAGAGGGCAGAAGTGACAAGGACACAGATTATTTAAGCTCATTACTAATAATTAGAGCTGTCTGAAAATGAAATGACCCGCCTTTACAATGTAGGTCAAGCACAAGGTGAATGATAATGCAGAAGAAATGTTGCATAGCCTGACCTCTAAATTCCCCTCCAACTTCTGTATCCCATGCCTTACATTTTTCTCTTGTGTCATTAACTACCCTCTTAGGTAGTCTTCAGAAGCACTTTCATATATGTTATCTTATTTATTTGAACAAATTTCCTGTGATGTATGTAGGGACAGGTATTATCATTCTAATTGTTCAGTAAAATGAGGCATAAAGAAGTTAAGCGACTTGAACAGGGATACTCAGCATTAAATGTGAGACCAGAATACAATCTTCCTCATGGCAGTTCAATAATTTTTTTAGATGGACTATGTGAAATTATCAGATTTTCACATTTTGGGGGACATAGTGATTCAGATATTCATTAAATAATGTTTTTCCTGATTATGCTTGTATACAGGGTTGTGTTTTTGTGAGCGAACTACTTACTATCTTTTTATCCCACCTTTAATTTTCATACTTATTGATGATTCTAAACAGCCAGAAAAACAACAGAAAAGTGTATAAAACTTAGTGCCTAAAAAAAGCGGTGATAACATGCTGTGTGTTTCAGCAGTCTAGTAGTGTGATGGAAGCTCATGTGAATATACACACTGGGTTCCCTTTCTAGATACGCAAGAATGGAGACCAGGCTGTTGCAATTTACTCATCAGATTTAGCAGGGATTTCTGAGTTCACTGTATTCCCTGGAAAGGCCAAAGATACAGAAGAGTCATTTTGGCTTGCATTAAAAACTGACTGTGTATTTTATTTTATTATGATCTATCTGGGTCTGGTCTGGCAGCTATACAAGAAAGATTGCACTTACAGTTTACATATTTCCTGAAGAAGAGTTAAGACCATGTGAAAAAAGTTAACTGATTATTTCTGATACTTTTTTCTGTAAAAGAAACAACATTAGCCCCAGAAACATGCAATTTATCCTTGAAACAAACTTACACATATGCCTCCAGAACCTAAAATAAAAGTTGGAAGAAAAAAACTAGAAACTGCCTTAGAATTTAGTGGCTTAGCAAACTGGCACTTATTTTTTCTCATGATGATGTGTATTTATTATTCCTGTCCCAGGAACAAGACCACTTAGAGTGGTCTCAGGTGTGATCACTCATGCAGCTACAGTCAGCTGGTGGTCGAGCTGGGGTGTCAGCTGAAGCCCCTTTGTTCTCCTCTATGTGGCCTGCTCCGACAGCTAGTTTGTGCCAAGTTCTCAGAGAGAGTACGTGGAAGCGGCCAATCTGATTAAGACCCAGACTCTGAAGTACAAGAATGTCACTTTAGTCACGTTCTCTTGATCACAGCAAGTCAAGTCACTAGCCCAGCTCAGATGGAAGAGGAGGAGAAATTATCTTTTAAAGACAGGAGCAATATGCATGAAAGGGTTAGGGAGAATTGATGGTGGCCGCTGTTGGTGACCATAGTTGCATTTGGCTATTACCATGACCAACCAGGAAAACAGCAACATTCAGAGAGAAAGATCTGAGTTCTGGAATTGCACTGCTAATTTTTCAAGATCATAGAGCTAGTTACCTAAAAATCATATGAATGGTGTTCCTCTATATGTTGATTAAAAACCCTAACAATACCAAATTTCTTGGAGTAAACCAATTTGTGATTAATTCTGTTGTTACAATTATGCTTTACCATTTATGTAGCAATTTTTGTAATTTTGCAGTGTGATAAACGTTTTCTGAAAACTAGCAGATGACAATTTTGGGATCTTGAATTTCTGTGATCTATATATTTATTGTTTAACTGTTTCTTCTGCCTTAAGATACTTAATTATGTTTATACTTTGTCCCACTGACTTTGTGTAAATACAGTAGGTTATTTACAGTTTTTTGATAATTTAGTTTTTCATTAATTCCTAAGTTTTATTCAGGTAGAATTAATTTTTAATTAATTTTATGATTCCTTTAAAAATATCTGATTTAGTTATAAATTATATCAATAAAATCATGAATTGTGTTTGTTTTTACCACTTCTTATCAATGTTGATAGAGTTTGCCTGTGTCATCGCACAAGTCTCGTCTTTAATTGTAGTTCCTATAACCCGCACGTACGGTGGAAGGGCCCAGGTGGAGATCATTGAATCATCCAGGTGGAGATCATTGAATCATCCAGGTGGAGATCATTGAATCATCCAGGTGGAGATCATTGAATCATGAGGGCGGTTTCTCCCATCCTCTCCTCCTTATAGTGAGGAAGTTCTCAGGATATCTGATGGTTTTGTAAGGCGTTTCTCCCTTTTGCGCTGCACTTCTCCTTGCATCCACCGTATGAAGAAGACACGTTTGCTTCCCCTTCTGCCATGACTGTATGTTTCCTGAGGCCTGCCCAGCCCTGCAAAACTGTGAGTCTAAAACTCTTTTCTTATCCAGTCTCAGGCAGTTCTTTATAGCAGCATGAGAATGGACTGATGTAAATATTTAACAAATGTTCAGTTTTTTTTTTCTGTAGAATACTCTTTTGAAATCTGAATATATGGCTCTGCAATAGTAGTCCAAATCTTCTGGGCTTGCTTTTATTAATTTTACCTGAATTTATTCATTTTCTAGACAATCAATGTGTGCAAATTTTTTAAATGTGTTTTATTACTTTATTTGTGATATGGAATTAGAATAGCAATCTTGATGTTTTTAAGATGTATATCTTAAAAACTTTAAGCTGCATTTTTGAAGTTCATCACATTAATTCAGATTTTCATAATCAAAAAAATAAAATGCACTATTTATTTCTCAATTGCCTTGCAGTAGACTTCACATATAAAGACACTTGACAGAGAAAATTTTGTGTCATCACTTATTAAACTCATAGTTATTTAAAAATGTTCTTCTACTACATCACTACCATACTCAGAATATTCTCATGACAATAAATTCAGCTCTGTTCTGTTGATTGGAATTTGTATGACACCAGTGAATGTGGAGTCATGGTTCCAGAACAGAGATTTTTGATATGTTTCCTGTTTGTAGATGTTATTAATTTTAGTGTTTAAAGCCTAGTCCTCTGATTTAACATTTCATTCTGGCAACTGTGTTATTTCACAAGTGGAAAAATATGGTGCACTTTTTAAAAAAATCATGGCTTTTATAGGCATAAGAGTGTTCTGATTCACAATGGAGACTGAAAATAACATTTCAAGTTTACTTATGTGCAAAGACTATTTACAAATCTAAACTGAAAACAGTCTTTCAATGTGTTATCAAAATGTTTATAGTTTCTTTTTCTGGAGACACCAAATGATAATTATTGAATAAAAGTACATTCTGCTTCTTGAGCATTTCTGTAAATAAAAAGCCAATAAAACTAGAATTTATTGTTTTTAATAAATGTTTTTATAATGAATGATAATACACTTACATATAATTTAATGAATTGTCCTATCCTGTTCTATAAAATAACTGGCCTGAATTACTTTTTAGACATTTGATAAATAGAAATAATAATGTTTTACATTCTTAGGTGAATTATATAGAATATTCTGCAACTAGAGTTGTCTAACCTGTTGGTGATCTATTAATGGGTCATGAAATCAACTTTGTTGGTTAAACTTGGAATTAACAAAAAGGCATCAAATTGACTAAAATAGATCAGAGTGAAGAATAGTAGAATACGTAGGTGTGCAGTGAAGAGTAGATTTTATTTCATGAAGATTTTGTTTCAGTTTTATACATTTATGTGTGGCTGGTCACTGTAAAATATGCCTCTAGCTAAGGGTAACGGTCAAATCAATTGGAAAGGTACCTGTTGAGAAGTGACTCTGATTTTTTTAATAACAAGATTAAATTTCATTACTGAACTAAGTCTAGTGTCTCTAGCTGTAATTTGATGAGCCACAGACTATTTTAAAATATTCTATCCTGACTTCTCCAAAATGCAATATATGAATGTAGCAAAATTCCACTTATACCTTATGAATATATGCAGATAAAATAAAGATTAGCTATTATTAATTGGGAAAAGTGTGAAATTTTCATCTTCAAAGTTCAAAGTAAATATTTGCCTCCTGTATTAAATGCTTTCTTTAATACTAAAATGCCTGGCACTCATGTTTTGATTTACCTCGAATTTCTCAGTTTATTATTCATAACTGTAGGACAGTTGTCTGTCATACTTGAAGTATTTTGACAGAAAACTTTCCATGTGTAAGAGTTAATGTATTGACTTACACAACAGGAAGTGTTACAATATTAAAAATAGCAGATTTCTATTACTTGTATGTTGTGACATGACAAGTTACTTTCAAAATGAGGTGAGGTATAATATATAAAAAATCTATATAGTAAAAATGTGAATTCCCTCATTCTGAATGCAATTTAAATAATTATTGTGTTTAAAAATCTGTAGTTGTTAATCAAAGGTTAATCTATTAGGTTAGTATTGAAGACTGATTATTTTTTATTTTTATTTTTAATGCTGGGGTACATGTGCAGGATGTGCAGGTTCGTTACGTAGGTTATCATGTGCCATAATGGTTTGCTGTACCTATCAACCCATCACCTCAGCTATTAAGCCCATCATCTATTAGCTATTTCTCCTAATACTCTGTCCTCCCCCCACCTCACCCCAACATGACAGGTCTCAGTGTGCGTTGTTCCTCTCCCTGTGTCCATGTGATCTCATTGTTCATCTCCCACTTATAAGTGAGAATATGTGGTGTTTGGTTTTCTATTCCTGCATTAGTTTGTGGAGGATAATGGCTTCCAGTGTCATTCATGTCCCTGCAAGGGACATGACCTCATTCTTTTTTATGGTTGCATAGTATTCCATGGAGTATATGTACCACATTTTCTTTATCCAGTCTATCATTGATGGGCATTTGGGTTGATTCCTTGTCCTTGCTATTGTGAATAGTGCTGCAATGAACATGCATGTGCATGTATCTTTGTAATAGAATGATTTCTATTCCTTTGGGTATATATCCAGTAATGGTATTGCTGGGTCAGATAATATTTCTGGTGCTAGGTCCTTGAGGAATTGCCACATTATCTTGCACAATGGCTGAACTAATTTACATTCCCACTAACAGTGTAAAAGCATTCCTATTTCTCCACCATCTCGCCAGCATCTGTTGTTTCTTGACTTTTTAATAATGGCCATTCTGACTGGTGTGAGATGGTATCTTATTGTGGTTTTTATTTGTATTTCTCTATTGATCAGTGATGTTGAGCTTTTTTCATATGTTTCGTGGTTACATGAATATCATTTGAGATGTGATTGTTCATGTTCTTTTCCCACTTTTTAATGTTCTTTTTTTTTTTTCTTGTACATTTGTTTGAGTTCCCTGCAGATTCTGGACTTCAGGCCTTTGTTGGATAAATAGATCGCAAAGATTTTCTCCTACTCTGTTAGGTGTCTGTTCGCTCTGGTGATAGTTTCTTTTGCTGTGCAGAAGCTCTTTAGGTGAATTAGATTTTTTAAATTCTTAGTAATTGGTCAGTCATATAATTGTACCTTGGTTTATTCTGCTGAAAGGTGTATTCTCTCTTCAAGAAACTAACATTTTAGTTGAGGAGATAAAATAAAAACTCACAAAATATGTGAGCTCTTGAAATCAACAATGATGTTTATATTTATAACTCTTATATCTGCAGTAGTTTCTTTAACAAAACCTCAGTATTGTTGAATGAATGGATTATTGAATGAATTGATTTACATGATGTGGGAAAACTGTGGTAATGTCTAAAATTTAACATGTAGTTAGAGAACGAAGGAGCTAGTATGATCTCAAGTTGTTGGAAAAAGTATTAAAGGCAGTCGGACTAGATCTGAATGCTGATGACTAGTCTGATGTGTTCTAGATTAGGGGGAACTTCACAAGCAAAAGTGCTGTCATGAGCTAGACGTGCTTGTAAAGCCTGCCCTAAGCTGCCTCTTTTCTTTTTCTAGAGAAAGATAATCTTGTTCATAGTCCTTGTTGGTGTGCACATATTAACAGCCCCCTAAAGTTGTCTGTACGCTAATCCTCAGGACCTGTAAATGCCACCTTACACACAAACGGTAATTTGAAGATCTGATTAAGGATATGGATGTTGAGATGGGTAAATTATCCTCGACTATCCAGGTGGGCTCAGATGAATCACATGAGTCCTTAAATGTAGATAATCTTTCCAGTTGTGACCAGAAAGAGATACTATGGCAGAGGGAAGAAAAATTCAAACTGTGAGCGATACCCAACCTGCCATTACTGGCTTTGGAGATGGAGGAAAGGGCCGTGAGGCAAGAAGTGGTGGGTGGCATCTAAAAGCTGGGACAGGCCCTCAGCTGACAGCCAGGAAGGAGACAGGGACCTCAGTGCTACACCCAGATGAAAGTGAATCCTACCAATAACCTGATGAGCAAGGAAGTGGGTCCTCCTCTAGAGCCACCCGAAAGGAACACAGCCATGTGAAACTCATTTTAGCCTGATGAAACCAATGTCAGACTGTGATATGCAGAACTGTAAAATAAAAAAATCTTGGATTATTTAAAACACTAAAGTTTTGGTTAATTTGCAATAGCAGCATGTACCCCATCACAGTGATGGTTCAGACAGCTGATGGTAACTCTGTGATTGGTTTGATAGGTACTATTCTTTACCTAATCATTCTTGAATCTGTCACTCACCACCTTCTATATGCAAACATATAATTTTTTAACAAGTTGAGATATTGCAGTCTTTGAGTCGTTCCAGTTCTCATATTCATCCCTTTCTTTCCTTTTGTGTACCCACAGTCCTAATCCTGGCCTCATCACATCTAGAGTTGCCAAGTACTTGAGCCTCCTTTTAAATAATTTTTTTTAAACTCCTTTTGATCTTGTTGCTTCCCAAGTCAAAAACTTGAATTGGTTCCTTGACGTTAATAGCCTCTGTAGTATAGCTTTCAAGGTACTCTGCAGCCTGGTTTCAACTTACATTTATTATTTCTCATATCTCATTATATTTCTACAAAAATCATCTTACCTAGCCAACGTGACTCCTTCAGAATTCCCCAGATATACCTCTTGGTTTTTTGCCAGTGTGATATTTTTGCCTGTCTCATTCCTCTCACCTTCAACATATTTACTCACTGGCATACTTTGCTAATTCAAACCCTAGTTCTCTTTTGTTTAGTGTCTTTCAAATTAGCAAATGCTTTGCCCCTGCAATAGATTATGCTCCTATTCTTTTAAAAACAATGAAAAGGAAACTTCAGAGCTCCAAGAGAATGAGACCAATGAAATCATATTCCTTTCTTCCCTATCAAATGTAATCTCAGTATTTTGATTTTTCCAAAATCATTTTCCTGTTTAGTCCTGAAGGCAGGAATCTGCAAATATCAGACTATCCTAGACTTCACAGCTGGGTCAGATAGATCAGGCTAGCCCTCTGGCAAGGAGCATTTTGACCCTTCGGTTTTCATTGTTTCCTAGACAGAGATTGAGAATTCTGGTGAAATCAAATTACAACCTCAGTAGGTAAATGCCAATCCTTTAAATTGATGTGAGAAACAAAGGGCTTCCTATCTCCCTGATGAGTATTCAGGGACTTATACTGAGAGAGAGTATAAACATGAGGCCTTAAGCAACAGATGTGCTCATTATTCACTCTCAAAGCAGAACTGCAGGAATCTTAACAGGAAAGGGCACAGAGATCTTGCTTGGCAGTCTTGCTAAAGGAAAATGACCATAATCTATTCTTTGCTTCTTTCAAATAAGAAAGAAAAAATATTTGTAGTGATCTATGAGTTTTAGGATGCCTTTATTTTCCTGAGAATCCCTCAAAATATCCAGTTCAAATATTAAATATTTTGATCCCTATTGTAAACTCCAGAAGCCTCTAATACCTGAAGCATGCATTGATGAATGTAATCGTGAATTGACTGATGAGACTTATTCATGATCTTTCATTCTTATTTAAATTGTATATTGTGTTTTAATTATTATCTCCTTTTGTTACATTTCCTTAACCAAATTATAAGTTCTTTGATGGTAGCACCTTATCCTTATTTTTTGCTGTATTCATAAAAGTGCACACAGAACTATCATTCAAATAATGTTTACTGAATATTTACCTCAAGTCAAACACTCTTCTGCCTGTGTTATGCCATGTCTTGCCTATGTTAAGTTCTTTTTCCCCTGCCTGGAATACCATTTAAAACTACCTACTACCAAGAAAGCCACACCTTTCAGCAGACCCAGAGAAATACAACCAAAAAAAAGAAAAAAAAAAAAAGCAAACTGTTTATTATTTGAACGTTTACAGACATCTTTGCACTTGATTCAATACTTTATAAAATCCTTGGTTGGTCTAAAATAGTTTAAAATTTGGGCACAAGAATTGAGAGGTGCTTTTAGTTGTTGTTGTTGTTGTTGTTCTTAAAACAGGGTTTATATAAACCCTATCACTGCAACTGAAATCAAAGTAGAGAAAATTCCAAGAACATTGACTATACTAGATTCAGTATCAGGCAGTCTAGGCTATCCTATCGTTTTTTTTTACTGAATGCATGCTAACATGACTATCAGTGTTAATCAATGTTAAACTTGCTCCATTTGTTCAGGTCATTAAAAAATAGATATTAAACAATATAGTTTCACATGAAGAATAGAGAATAACTACTTCACTTTTAAAACTCATCAGCAATTTAATATGTAATATGTAGGTTCAATTCTAGTGTTTCCAGGAAATAATTAGGGTAAATTTAGTCTAAAGTCAGATCAAATCAAAGCACATAATAAATAGTAGTATTAATAAGAAAGTAATAATAGGTGCATTGTTGTGTCGTTTTTTGTATTGCTTGGAATATTTTTTTCTTTCGGTGCTCATTTCACCAAAACACAGAAATACCTCTTTTACAAATTAGTTAAGAAACGCTAAACTACATTAAAGTATAGCTACTATTTTCTATATTAATTGGAGGTACAAGTGGAGACAGAGGTCATTTTAGGGTTACTCCTTTCTACTGAGGGTAATGGTTTTATCCAGTCCATTCAAGCAATTTGTATAACAAAGATGTAATAGCTGCCATGTGCTATAGCCTTCTCAAGTAAGGAAGAAAACTCAATGGGTCTTTTGGTATCTCATATTTAATTAATGTTCATTATTTGGAATGTAAGTTCCCATAAGGCAAGGGAAGCATATCATATATGAGAAAGAGAATTTTAAAAAGCTTGAATGTTATGCGATAATCTAGTAGCATATGCAGTCAAATTCAGGGTATCTTTAAAAGTCACTATAACTTGCCGGCTACTAAATACAGTAGATCTAGAAGATAAAAGAGTACTGAGTAGTAAGCACTGAGCATAAATGGTGAAATCACATTACATTTATAGATGTAATAAACTTCTAGTGTTGCTTCTTTTTAGGTAATGAGCTTGTAATTTATGATTTTTCTAAATATTTTAGGTCTTTCAAGAGCAATACCTCTTATTTTACTCTATTGAAATTATATAATTAATATGGGAAAGAATGATTCAACTGCATATTGATACTAGAATTATACTGGTGAATATAGGTTAAATTACAAACTAATTAATTGGAAATTTATGGACTGGTGGCCACTAGTGCCATGGCACACTGAATGCTTTAGTAAGCAATTGCATTATTCAACAGAAGTCTTAGTGGGAGTGATTGACAAATGTGGGATGCATGTCTCCTATTATGAATACAGATTATGAATCAGAGGTAGCATTTTTACTTTATAGTTAATGATTGTATCTTGTGAAATATATTCTTTGTTGTCTAATTTAAACCTGCTTTGTTTTGGCTCTCTGTTCTTTCAGTTTCAATTCCATTATCTACTTTAAGTTATTTGGGAATTATAAACCACATGCTGTCAATGACAGGAAAACACTGCCCATTAAGTTTAATTAATCATTCAGACTGATTTGCAATGGCTGAGTAATATCAAAATGGCTTCAGTAACGTATGTAATGTGTAGAAAATCTAATTATAATTTTTAAGAAAGATCATCAACTCTGAGTGTGATATAATACTGTATGTATGGTTAATTTTTTTTCTGTTTTTATAAATATTTGCTAGGAGAAATAGGTTCTAATATTGTGGATCATAGGAAAAAATCCAAATATATTATTAGAAAATCTATTTAAAACTAATAATATAGAAGTTTAATTGAAACTCATTATTCGATTATTAATATTTTTAAATTATAGTAGAAATGTTTATCTTTGACATTTCCAAAATTTTAAAGAGTAAATTAGGGTAAAGAAACTAGTTTTTGAGTGTATAATTTTACTGTTGGAATGCCTCAATTGTAATAGACATATCCTTATTGTTCATAATAATACTGCTATGAACAAAAGCCACAGGCAGAGTGTTGACTTCACATGAGCAGTACTGAGTGAAGGTAGGACTGAGTGCTCCCCAGCCAGGGACTAAATCTTTGGATTCTTCACAAATCCAAAGAGCAAATTGTCTTTTACACCTCCACATATGAGGACCACCTCTAAGATATGCGTTGTGATCAATGACAGGAAAGTAAAAAACTAGTCACTCTGTGGGAAGGAAGAGGGAGCACAAATAATGGTCAATGGACGTGGTGATGGTGGAACTCATTATAAGATACAAGCTTCAAAGGTGCTCTTTGAAAGGTTTTTGATAACACACACAAGACAAAGGCAAATATAGATTAGAACAGAGTTTAAGATGTATTTGAAAGCAAAGATCTTCAAAGTAATTATTCAGAGAAAAAAGGGGAGAATACTGATATAAGAGCTGTAAGGAGATTCTTATGTTCAAAGGAGTGCAACATGAGGAAACTTTCGGCTTGAGGTTTCGATTAACTAGTGATATGAAATTTGTGTGTGTATGTGTGTATATGTGTGTGTGTGTGTATAATTTTCACATCTTTCTATAAAACATTACACATTGTACTGTCCTAAGGATGACACTGAGACACTATAATATTTATACTGCATGTTTTGTTCCACACTTTTTATTCCTACTTTTTAGTATTAAAAATGGGGAAGTGAAATAAATTTCTTACACATTTCTTAAAATTTTGCCAATAGGTAAGTAATGTTAAAAAGTAAGTAAATGTTAAAAATTTAAAATTAATTTGTCCTGAGTCTAACAAATTATAGTGAATAGATTAACTTAGTGGTAGATCAAGGGATCTGCAATAACATCTAAAAGACATGAATTCAGAAACTAAAAGTATGAAATTCTTAAAACATAGAGAATATTTATAATCTGCGAATTACGGAAAGATTTTTTTAAGAACAAGAAAGTGTTATAATGGCAAATAGAACTTGATCAAATTAAAAATATTTGCTCTTTACAAGATACCACCAAGAAAATAAAAACAAGCTTAAGAGTGAAATGAAACATTTTCAAAATGTGTATCTGATAACAGACATTAAAAAAAAAAAGGTGAAGAGCTATTGCCACTAAAATACAAAATGATAACACAATTTAAAAATGGGAAAAATATTTGAATAGGCCTAACAAAAATATACAAATGGCAAACAAACACATAAAGTGTACTCAACATCATTAGGCATTAGGAAATATACATATTAAATTCACATTGAGTTACAACTACAAACCCATGAAAATAGCTGAAATTGAATACCAAGTATAGGTGAGCATGTGGGGAAACTAGGACCCTCATGCAGTATTGGGAATAGTGTGAATCTGGTAGCCACTTTAGAAAATAATTTGTGTGTGTGTGTGTGTGTGTGTGTGTGTGTGTTTAACATTCTATCCAGCAATTACATTTCTAGTATCTAGGCAAGAGAAATGAAAACACATGTCCCTACAGCATCTTATAGGTCAATGGAATAAACCTACATGACCATCATCTTGTGAATGGATGAATAAATGTGGTGTATCCATATGATGGACTACTACGCAGCAGTAAATGGAACGAACCACTGACACATGCGACAACATGAATGATCTCAAAAGTATTATGCCAAACAGAGGATGCTAAACACAAAAGACTACATAGTACATTATTCCACTGATATAGAAGTTTTAGAAAAGACAAAGCTATAGAGACAGAAAGCAGATCTGTGCTTGGAGTAGGAGTGGGGAAAGGCTGTAAATGGGCACAATGCAATTTGGGGAGTTATGAAAGGCTTTTAAAATTGTATTGTGATAATTATTGCACAACTATATTATGGTACTAAAATTGAATTGTATGCTTAAAATAGATGAATTTTCTGGTAGTAAATTACCTCAGTAGAGCTCTAAACTATTATTAGGCTACCACTATAATGAGAATCTGAGGTTATTTTCTTTTTTTAGTGAGCAAAGTGTGTACATGTTTTTTTGTTTCTTTCTTTTGTTTTGTTTTTGTTTTTTTGGAGATGGAGTTTACTCTTGTCGCCCAGCTGGAGTGCAGTGGCTGAATCTCGGCTCACTGCAACCTCCGCCTCCCAGGTTCAAGCAATTCTCCTGCCTCAGCCTCCTGAGTAGCTGGGAATACAGGCGCCTATCCCCACGCCCAGCTGATTTTTTGTATTTTTAGTAGAGATGGGGTTTCATCATGTTGGCCAGGCTGGTCTCGAACTCCTGACCTCAGGTGATCCACCCGCCTCAGCCTCCCAAAGTGCTGGGATTACAGGTGTAAGCCACTGCACCTGGCCAAGTGTGTACATGTTTAATTGAAAGAGACACACTGAAAGGAAAAGCATCCATCTGGAGAGAAGACTAGCAGGCTGCTGTTACCTGCGAGATTTCAGAAAGTGGCATTTATTAACTTGGTAAACTTACTGTGATGGAATATCTGTGTGAGAAACTTGATTTTTGTCAGCAGGATGAGAAATACCGTTGTCACATGGGCCAGGATACTAGTGTACATGTATTAGTTTTAGTGCTGATAACGGAACTATATAGCAAGTAAAGTGAAAATTTCATTTATCAATCATAATGAAACACATTGATATATCTTAGATAATAGCAATGGCAAAGTCAAGAATGTCAACCCGTATGAATGGCTCATAAAATACATAAAAATTAGCACTTCGCTTGATAAGTTCAGACTCACAGCTAGGGCAGTTAATTAGATAAAGTTGACATTTTCTGGAACCAGGATACAATAGATTGGTTTCTTTATTCCACAGCAAGGATAGTATTTTTCCATGGCTAACCATCCCCACCAGAGATATATACATATAGGTGTAGATACGTATGTAGACATGTAGAGATAGTGATATATATTTGTTAGATTGATTCCTTTTGTTCTAGCAATTATTCAGCCTACTTAGATGGATTTGCATTTTTCAGCACTGAAAATTTATGTTGATCATAACATTTTATAGTCAGAGGACAAATTTACTGCTTTTTCTATTAGTTATCTATTACTACATAATCAAAACTCAGCACTTGAAAACACCAACCACTTATTATCTTACAGTTTCTGTAGATCAGACATCCAAAGTCTTAAGTGCTTCTAACTCAGGGCCTCTTACAAGACTGCAATTAAATCAGCTCAGGGCTCTAGTGAGAGAGCATCAACTGCCAAGCTCACGCATGTGTGGCTGTTGGCAGGCCTCAGGTACTCTCTGGCTTTGGGCCAGATACTCGCCACATGGGCCTCTCTATAGGGAAGCTCACGACATGGCAGTTGGTTTCCCTCAGAGCAAGTAACCAGAGAGCAAGTGAAGGCACGTAGGTGGAAGCCACAGTCTTTTTGTAAGTTAACCTCAGAAGTAAACTGTCACCCCTGCCACACAGTTTTCAGCAGAGAAGGGTCATTAAATCCCCAGTCAGGGATATAGGATTACACAAGGACATGACACAAGGAGGTGGAGGTCATCATATCATCTCAGCCATCTTCAAGGATGCCTACACATCTGTCTTTATGTATGTTTTGGGAGAGACTTCACTTTAGCTGTTAGTATTACTTGACATGTCATCCCTGGTGAAAATATGTAATTTGTACAAAGAAAGTCCGGATTAAATGTAGGTGTAAGACTCCTTTGTTAACAGTTGAAGGGCAAGAGGCTTTTTATTAAAAATCAGACAATATAATGATAAAGGCAGGAGGAAATATATTTTGTCTCAAGGGGAGGAATGAGAAGTACAGGGTTGCTTGAAGAGCATACAAATCATGCTCCCATATAAATTGTTACTGTCTGTTTTTTCACTTAGCATCAATCTGAATGGAGACAAAAGAAAACTAGGAACCATTTAAAATATGTCTTTTATTCCTCACTTGTCCACTGCATTCTTCTTTTCTTTTTTCTCATTTTAAAACTCATACCCACCTTTAAATTAAATTGGCAAGAACACATTTTTTTTTAAATCAACCTTTTGTGATGTCCCCAAACTCGGGGTCAGGATTATACGCCTAGAATAACATTTTGCTTCAATGTAAAAGTGAAATGTGAACTTTAAAAAACCATAGTACTTAAATGTGGTAGCGTTGGTGGTGGTGATACAAGTGTGTGCCTTAGTTTAGGAAGCTATTGATAAATGTTACAAGTCTAGCAAAATGCCTTTACTTTCATCCTTTAATATGTTTTTAATGTATTTTATTTACTATTATCTTTGTTTTTCTTTTCCATTTAATGAATTTTATTAAACACAATAATCAAGAGATAAAATACACTAATATTCGCTCTGGTTCACTTCAGGAAACTGAGCTGTGTATTCTGACTATAGAGTACTCAGCATAATCAGTACACAGTGCCCTGAAACTAAGTTATTCATTCTTAGGTAATGTACCTAAGAAGAAAGAATAATGTTTTCATCTTTAAAGTAAAAGGAGAAGCACAAATTTTTGCCCCTGAGTCTTTTTCAGACAATAAAGCAAATCAAAAACATTTAAATAAATATCAGAGATGACATCAATAAAACTATTGCTGACACCATAAGAGACGGCTCCTTTGGTGTTGGCATTTTTGTATAATTCAGGAATTGTATCTCTCTAAATCATGAAAGTCTAATTCAAATGAGCACAGGCAAAATTGTTGTTTTATTGAAAGGCTCCTATATTACTGAAGAAAAGATTAAAAACTAAAGCTGTGTAAATGTCTAGAACTCTGCCAAGACTCTGTCATCTCTTCTTATGGTAGGTTTTTGCCATATGGCATCTGAGAGAGAGAGTCTTCAAAGATCTGTAACTAGCGCTCTACCATCAGAGTGAAAAATCCCAGAGTTATACTTAGATTTGTCAGGTTTGGGTCACATTTCCACTCTGGAAACAATCGGCTGAGGCCTGAGAGTCAAGATCCTGTGACTGACTGTATTTGCATCTGGTATTCTTCTTTTACCAGTCAACTACAGTCAGCATGTAGGGCAATACGTAAACATTGTAAGTTCCAAATCATCATCTTTCGGTCTCTAAGCTTAATATATTTTCCTTATTTTTAGAAACTTTTCGATAGAGAATTCTATTACAAGTGTACCAAACACTGATTCAACTCTCTGTGCTTGCATTAGAGCTATTGTCATCTCTAAACCTCTAACGTTTTTGAAATCTCAGCCTATTTGTTGAGTATTTTATGCAAGTATATTAAATATAATCTAACTTGTTGGTATATTTCATAACTGCACTGAGAAGTTGGAATTATACATGAATTTGATGCCAATATTAAATTTGGAATTCATATTACAAGCAACTTATATTTGTAAAATCAGTACTAACTTGTTATTGCATTTTTAAATTGATAGACAAAATTGTGTATTATGTACAGCATGTTTTGAAATATATATACATTATGAAATGGCTAAATCTAGTTAATTCATATAGTTATCACTTTCATGGTGAGAAGCCAACATCCACTCATCATTTTTCAAGACAGTGTATTGTTATTATCTATAGTCATGATGTTCTGCAACAGATCCATTGAATTTATTCTTTCTATCAAATTGAAATGCCATATTCTTTGGCCATCATCTTCTCAATATGCCAGCCTGCCCAACCCTTGGTAACCAACATTCTACTTTTTGTTTTGTGAGATCAACTCTATTAGACTCAGTTGAATATTCATTTCTTTTGCAAGGATAGCCTTTGGAAAGATGAAATAGCTAACCTAGTCAGTTTTAAAAAATTTCTTAGCAAGTTCTTTACAGATGTCATGCTTGAAATCAGTTAACCAGAAGTCGGTACCCTTGAGACGTTTTTTTGTTTTTATATTCTATAACGCAAAAATTAAATTTACTTTGGTAAACTAATTTAAAAAAAAAAACTTGATCTCACAAGCCTGCACTCAGTGGTGTAGAGAACATCACATTGCTTTTTTATTATGCTTTTATTCTTAAAACATGTTAACTGTACTTTTGCCATCTATACATGTTATTGATGTATGTATCATAACCTTTGAAGTCAAAAAACTCCATTGGTAATACATTGTCTTATTTTTTGTTTGTTTCTTAATAATCTATGGTGTTTTGAAAAGAAGAGCTTTGGAGACTGACTGAATCTGAGCTCTGACACTTATTAGCTAATACGAATGTGGTCATGATTCTACTGTTTTTGAACCCTAAATTATCAAACACTGAAATGTGTTATTGGGAAGGTTAAGTGCTCCAGCACGTGTAAGGCACCTTTATGGAACGTAATGTGGCTCAGCAAATGTGATTTCCCTCCGCTGTCTTTACTGAACCTCACTTCCAGTAGTCTTTATTATTTTGCATTTTACAAAACATTTTCTTCTAATTCGTGCTTTTTGAACCATATAACATCTTCCTGTGGTAAGAAAGAAAGCTGTTATCTCCATATTGCAGTTAAGCAAACTGAGAAGCAAAGTTGAACGTAGAAGACATAAAGTATACTTCTGGAAAGTTTATTGAAAGGCATCAGAACTAGGCCTGCTACAGTCATCCTATTGACTCAGTCCTTGTGTCCTTATAAGCAGATAACAGTCAGATGAAACGGAATTTAAGAAGAATCCCTGAGAACAAGGAAAGGACAGGAAAGAGTTGTATTGTGATTGGAGAATAAAACAAAATTATTTAATATTTGTACTCTAGAAAAGTTTAGACTTTTCTTTTTTTTTTGAGACAGAGTCTTGCTCTGTCACCCAGGCTGGAGTGCGGTAGCCAGATCTCGGCTCACTGCAAACTCCGCCTCCCGAGTTTACACCATTCTCCTGCCTCAGCCTCCCGAGTAGCTGGGACTATAGTCGCCCACGACCTCACCAGGCTAGTTTTTTGTATTTTTTAGTAGAGACGGGGGTTTCACCGTGTTAGCCAGGATGGTCTCGATCTCCTGACCTCGTGATCCGCCCGTCTTGGCCTCCCAAAGTGCTGGGATTACAGGCTTGAGCCACTGTGCCCAGCCCTAGACTTTTCAATGAAGCATTTACAATGACTAGATTACAATTTTATGTGAAAACATATTGTCATCATTCTGTCTTCATGTCAGGGATAATAAAACAAACAAACAAACAAACAAAAAACCCAGATAATTGTTTTCCCTAAGAAAAGCGATGCTGATGTAAGGTGAAGAAAGCACACAGTTGCCATTGCACAAGGTTTGATGCTCATCTCTGTGTATTTTTGTATATCTACTGTATCTTTGCCTTGAACCTTTAATACTAATGTAGCATTTACTGTATTAGTCTGTTCTCATGCTGATAATAATGACATACCGGAAACTGGATAATTTATAAAAGAAAGAGGTTTAATGGTCTCACAGTTCCACATGGCTTGGGAGGCCTCACAGTCATGGTGGTAGGCAAAGGAGAAGCAAAGGCACATGGTGGCAGGCAAGAGGCCTTACGCAGGGGATAAACCATCAGATCTTGTGAGATTTATTCACTACCATGAGAACAGTCTGGGGAAAACTGCCCCCATGATTGAATTATCTCCACCTGGTGCTTCACACGTGAGGCTTACTATAATTAAAGGTGAGGTTTGGGCAGGGACACAGCAAAACCATATCATTCTGCCCCCAGCCCCTCCCAAATCTTATATCCTCACATTTCAAAACCAATCATGCCTTCCCAACAGTTCCCCAAAGTCTTAACTCATTTCAGCATTAACTCAAAAGTCCACAGTTCAAAGTTTGATCTGAGACAAGGCAAGTCCCTTCTGCCTATGAGCCTGTAAAATTAAAAACAAGTTAGTTACTTCCTAGATTCAGTGGGGATACAGACATTGGATAAATACACCCATTTTTAAATGGGAGAAATTGGCCAAAACACAGGGACTATGGACCTCATGCAAGTCAGAAATCCAGCAGGGCAGTCAAATCTTAAAGATCCAAAATGTTCTCCTTTGACTGCATGTCTCACATCCAGGGCATGCTGATGCAAGAGGTGTATTCCAACAGCATTGGACAGCTCCACCCCGTTACCCTGCGGGATACTGCCTCACTCATGGCTGCTTTCATGGGCTTGCATTGAGTGTCTATGGCTTTTCCAGGGGCATAGTGCAAGCTGCCAGTGGATTTATAATTCTGGGGTCTAGAGGATGGTAGACCTCTTCTCACAGCTCCACTAGGTAGTGCCCAAGAGTGGGCTCCAACCCCACATTTACCTTTCACACTGCCCTAGCAGAGGTTCTCCATGAGGGCCCTGCACCTGCAACAAATTTCTGCCTAGATATACAGGAGTTTCCATACATCCTCTGAAATCTAGGCAGAGGTTCCCAAACATCAATTATTGACTTTTGTGCACCAAGGCTTGGTGATTGCACCCTCTGAAGTGATAGCCTGAGCTGTATATTGGCCCCTTTTAGCCACAGGTGGAACTGAAGAGGCTGGGATGCAGGACACCATGTCTCAAGGCTGCATCAAGTGAGATCCCTGGGCCTGGCCCAATAAACCATTTTTCCTCCTAGGCCTCCAGGCCTGTGATGGGAGGAACTGCCATGAAGGTCTGTGGAGACATTTTCCCCATTATCTTGGTGCTTAACATTTGGTTCCTTGTTAATTATGCAAATTTCTGCAGCTGGCTTGAGTTTCTCCCTAGAAAATGGGTTTTTCCTTTCTGTTGCATTGTCAGGTGCACAGTTTCCAAACTTCTATGTCCTGCTTCCTCTTGAATGCTTTTCCATATAGAAATTTCTTCTGCCATATACCCTAAATCATCTTTCTCAACTTCAAAGTTCCACAAACCTCTAGGGCAGGGGCAAAATGCTGTCAGTCCCTTTGCATAGCAAGAGTGGCCTTTATTCCAGTTACTAACAAATTCTCCATCTGCACCTGAGACCACCTCAATTTGGACTTCATTGTCCATATCACTGTCAGCATTTTAGTCAAAGCCATTCAACAAGTCTCTAGGAAGTTACAAACTTTTCCACATCTTCCTGTCCTCTTCTGAGCCCTCCAAAGGGTTTCAACCTCTGCCGATTACCCAGTTCCAAAGTTATTTCCATGTTTTCAGGTATCTTTATAGTAGTAGCCTACTCCTGGTACCAATTTACTGTATTAGTCTGTCCTCAGACTGTTAATAAAGACACAAATAAGACTGGGTAATTTATAAAGGAAAGAGGTTTAATGGACTCACAGTCCCACATGACTGGGGATGGCAGAAGGCAAGGACAAGCAAAAACATATCTTAGATGGCAGCAGGCAAGCGAGCATGTGCAGGGGAACCCCATTTATAAAACCATCAGATCTCATGAGAACTTACTACCACGAGAACAGTATGGGGGAACTGCTCCCATGACTCAGTTAGCATCACCTGGCATCACCCTTGAAATGTCGGGATTATTACAATTCAAGGTGAGATTTGGGTGGGAACACAACCAAATGATGTCACTTACTATGTTTGGTTTGTTCCTCCAAGTTCTGTGGTTTCTGCAGCCAACAAGGTAGGTAATTTTGATGTCCATATTAAAGAGTTTATATTCAAAATTGGAAAGATATATTTATGAGATTCAGAAACAAGGAAATTTCAGGTACAGGTAAATGTTATTAAAGAAAATAAAAATGAAGTATATTAATCTTCTATTGCTATTAGTGGCTTAAAGTTTCTAATAGAAAATTTCTAATAAAAGTTCTAGTATTAGAATAAATGGATTCTCTTACATTTCTAGAGGCCGGAAGTCTAAAGTCAGGGTGTTAGTAGGGCTATGTTATTTTTGGAGGCTTTAGGGGAGCATCCACTTTCTTGCTTTCTTCAGATTCTAGAGGTCCTTCCCTGAATTTCTTGATTTATGACTTTTTCCTTGTATCACTGCAATCTCTTACTTTTTCTTTTTTGAGGCAGAGTCTTGCTGTCTTGCCCAGGCTGGAGTGCAGTGGCGTGATCTCGGCTCATTGCAAGCTTTGCCTCCCAGGTTCGTGCCATTCTCCTGCCTCAGCCTCCTGAGTAGCTGGGAGTACAGGCGCCCACCACCACACCTGGCTAATTTTTTTTTTCTTTTTTTTTTTTTGGTATTTTTAGTAGAGACGGGGTTTCACCATGTTAGCTAGGATGGTCCAATCTCTTCTGTCATGATATCTTTCACCACAAATTTTTACCTTCTTGACTCCCTCTTACAGGGACTCTTGTGCTTATACTTGTGGCCCACCCAGCTAATCCAGGATAATTTCCTACCTCAGAATCCTAAATCTCATTTACAGTGTACTTTCACTAAACAAGATAACATATTTACAGGTTCTTTTTATGAGGATGTGGACATCTTAGTTGGGGGGAGTTTTTCAGCCTACTTAGTGAATATAGGTAACAGAATAATCTTGAGTAGACAGGGCATTGTCAGTTTGGATGTTCATGGTAGGTTTATTTGAAGTAGTAGCAGTTCAACTGAGGTAGAAATGCTGAAAGAACTGCTGTAATGGCTTTCTCTGAAAAGAATTATCAGTACCTATGAGATGATACAGTCTACTGATTCCATGTGACTATACCATTACAATCATATTTCAATTATGAATATTCAGTAATATATTTCCATTTGCCCTTGAAAGCTTTTGACAGCAAAATGCTTAAATTTCAGCAACTTGTGATATCTTTAAGGTATCTAGACGAGAACTCTAGAACTTCCTCATAGGTTAGAAAACATACCAAAATTTCTACATGGGAAAATATTAATTTACAGATATTTTAAAAATTTCATTGAAAGGGAAGATATAATATATCCACCTACTTTCCCAAAACAAGTGTGTTACCAATTTTTATTTTATTTACAAAACTTGCACAAAACTAGTTTATATTTCTAATTTAGGGAGTTGAACAATTTCAGACAGAGTTATTTCCTGTTAGAAACAGTAATATATTTTTATTTCTGGATTTAACACCATATGCACAATACGTCACCATACCATAATAAAGGTCAACAAAACATTCAAAGACCCTGACTTTATCTTTGCAGCAATTATTTTGCCTTAAGTACATCATAGCTTAGCTTTGAATTCACAGTACCCAACAAGAGTACATGTATGTCTCTACATATACATATATATAAACATATATATAATATACATATATATGTATACATATTTTAACTGGAAGATGGGTAAACTCTTACCACTCATAAATGGTTAGTTGTGTGAAAATACATTTTTGATGAGGAGAGAGTATTTTTTATTGTTATCCCATGAAGTAAAAACATGGAGAGTAATCAAACTGACTCTCTTGCTTATTTATTTTCCACATTTAAAACTCTGTGATGTTGTGAGCCTGTGTTTTCACACTTCGGTATGCATGAAGAGGAGGTGCATTATCACCAGGATAGATGCTTGTGTGAATGAGCAGTCCAAGCTGATAACTATGCAGCACTTTCATTAGCACTGGAAAGGGGTGTTAGCATGCCTATACAGAGATTTTTTATTTGGCCTGACTCCTGGCTTGCTTTTTGACTTTGATTCTGGATAGAAGACTCAATTTGTGGTGGGACATCTAAGTGGAGTAATTTCCTAAAATCACTTGGGATAGTGGCATATCTCTGGATGCCTAAATATCTCTGGGTAATTTTAGATACATGAATAAACATGAGATTATTTTTAATGTTGATTTTATTGTATCAGTTTTGCTAAGAGTCATCTCTTGGAAGGAAAATTGATATGGAGTACTTTATATCTCCTCACTTATCAACACTAAGATGCTTTTGTGGAATTTTTTTTCTCAAAATGGATAAAAGATGTAAGGTTTTACAACATATGAATGAAAGAATTGAATGCTGGAAGCTAAATATAACTCTACAGAGAGTGTCCTCTCTTGCGCATATAACACTGTTCATTCACTTGACACTTCCCCTGCCCTCCTTTCCAGAATTATCTTGTTCTAATTCCAGTATGTGAAATATTAAACATGTTTGGAAAAACTCAGCAGAAGCTAGTCTTCCCCAAATATCTATCCCTAAACTTTTATTTTTCCTTCTTTAATCTACTCACCTGAAAGTAATACGAAAAATTATGTGCATATGTATATGTGGATATGTGTGTGCATGTATATATGTAATCTCTATGTAAGTGTATGTACGCCCAATGACTCCCCGTTTCAGTTTGAACGTATGCCTGAATTCTACCATGATCTAACCCCTGCCTGCTTTTCACACTTCATGTTAATGCTACCCTTCTCTCTGTACTCTGTGATTTAGCCATTAATGTCCCTTTCAGTTCTCTGAGCATGTCACGTTTTCTGCTGCCTAAAGAAATTGCACATGATAGTCTTGGTGGAAATCTCTTACCCCTCCTCTGTATTTGCCTGTCTTATTTTACATGAGTCTTTGTCTCAAGATGTACAAGCTCAAAGAGAATTTTCTGTCCTGGGAATTTTCTCTAAGTGACTTCCTTCTTTTATTCTCTATCACTATAGGTATTATCTGACATATATTTACATATACCATTGAAAACTTATAATTATGTGTATGTATTTGTTTAGTTGCTTATAGTCTCTGTTTCTCACTAGATTGTAAGTTCCACCAGGTCAGGGGTCCTTATTACTTTTGTTCTCCAGTATTTACCCAGTGCTTAGTGGTATGGCTGGCACATAGTAATTGCTAAAGAATATTTGGATGAACTTATGAGTAAATAAAACAATATTTCTATTTTTATTCCTGTTTGCTCTATATGGTCATTCCTTTCAAAGTGTGAACCTTCTGAACTACAGGGAGTGAAAATGCAGAAGGAGGTAGGGATGAGGGGTGGCTCATAATTTCAAGGCTCTCTCTTGAGCTGCACAAAGACCCAGACAAAATTTTGCAAGGTCCTGTTTATTCATTTGTTCTGCCCTTTTTGTTGAGGTTTTGGGATTGTTCAGAGGAGAATGCTATGGTGATAATTGAGGAGCAGATATCTAAGCAAGAATTAAAAAGAAAACGTGTGTGTGCATATATATGTATGTATATATATCTGTATCTATCTATCTATATAATTTAGATCTATAAAATCAGGTGAGTATATACGTATAGGTCACCCAGTCTTTTGGGGCTAGACCAAACAAAGTGTTGAAACTTGACAGAATGGAAAAGCATGTTCAACTAAGTGGATTGTCTGCATCCTTCCTGGTTGGAATACAAGTAGGACACTGCTCCTCCCTGTTTTAATGGCATTATGATAAGATAATCCACATGGAAATGTAGTAAACACTAATTAGAATAATTATACTAATTAGAAATGTCATTATGGCTAGCTCCTTTTCAAGAAAAAAGGTTTAATGAAGGAATTTGAAAAGCATTTGGTTTTTTGGTTTTTTTTTTTGGTTCTTTTTGAGATGGAATCTCACTCTGTCGCCCAGGCTGGAGTGCAGTGGTGCAATCTCGGCTCACTGCAAGCTCTGCCTCCCGGGTTCATGCCATTCTCCTGCCTCAGCCTCCCAAGTGCCTGGGACTACAGGCGCCCACCACCACGCCCAGCTAATTTTTTGTATATTTAGTGGAGATGGGTTTTCACTGTGTTAGCCAGGATGGTCTCAATTTCCTGACCTCGTGAGGTCCTTGGCCTCCCAAAGTGCTGAGATTACAGGCATGAGCCACCGCACCCAACCTTGAAAAGCATTTGTACCATAAAGAATAACGTAATGATGTGTGAAACATGAGTTATGTATAGGAGTTGTTATGTATAAATGTTGAGTTATGTATAAAATAATTATGTATGAAAGAGTTAACCTGAGTTTGCTGTTGGATAGGCTTCCTGGGCATTGCTGACCTGTTGCCTTTCTTTTGCTCTAGTCAAGTCATTGTAGGCAAAAATCATGTATTTGCACATTAATGGAGTCTTTCTGCTCTGTTTCTCAGCATCATTACCTAGAAATAACCATAAAAGGAAAACAGGCAAAAGCTCTCTTTCATATTAAAAGATAGTCCTATAAGGAGAAAATGATTTCCCTTGTTCCCTCTTTCTTCCTGTGATGCTGGTTTCAGGCTATAATCCTGGAGAGGTAGCGTCCATTTGGGGACCATCATATAATTAACATGGGAAGAAATCCCAACGTGATGCTGTAATTAAATAAAACAGACTAGGTCCTTATTTAATCACTGAAGGACCCCAGAAAACCAAACACCATTTTAGTGATCAAAAACATTCTTATGATTCTGGCCACATTTAGTTGGGTGTTCTATTATTTGTACCCAAAATAATCTTTTACAGATTTTTTGTCTTTAGTATTACCCAATAGATTGGCTTACCCAAGAGAAATTGGGGGAGGGACAGTTAGGGTGGGAAGGTAGCATGTCTAAGGGATTCAAAATTTTCTGGGAAGTGGAGACTTGGAATATATTTATCACCTAATTCTCACAGTCAGTGAGATGGCTGATTCCCAGAAGTGAATACATATCCTAGTGGAATCATAAAAGTTATTGGTTATATGTATTAAATGGAACCTTACATTAGATAAGTAAAAAAAAAATTAAAGCTGTTGTAGAACAGTAAATTAAGGAAATAAATTAAAATGGGATACTGACTATAATACAAACTATAATTTTGTTGTAAAGACTAAAGAAAAGATAGAGCAACAAATCAAATAGGTGGACATAGTTGAAATAGTTGACAAAGTAGTCTTTAGAGAATTATTCCTGTATTATAATAAACTCTGGACAAAGAAAACATTGCAATGAGATGCAGTCTCATTCAATGATAGACATACTGTGTTTCCTTACCCTGGATTACCAGGTGTGAAAATATCTTATTTAGTAATACTGTTTTCTTTCCATTTTCCATTATATAGAAGGTTAGTTATTTTCAGAAAGTCAAGCAGTAATGCATAAAATTGCTCGGTTTGAATGATTGCTTTTTAGCTTCAAAAGTCATCTGTAGTTCAGCATTAGAGAAATGGATGATGTTAGGCTATGTAAAATTCATTTTTATTCTCTTATAATAGTGACATTCGTGTTTTGTTAAACAAGCTAGCACACTTCTAGCTAAATAATGAAATCTTTAGATTCTGAAATAAGTCACTTAGGAACACATAAGGACCAGTTATGTAGCTTTCAATTTTTTCTTGTTTACAAATGTTTTCACCACTTCATAATGGGGGTTGTTCAAGGAAAGCATAGAGCAGTTTTCAATGGAAAGGATTCGTAGACCATTGGCAGTACTTCAGCCTTATCACAGTCAGGCTGGACATGTCCTAGAGATTTTTGGATTAAAGGAGCTCATGAAGTCATTAATTGGAAAGAGACACAGGTTAAAATTCATTTGGCAGGGGTACTTCATATACTCAGTAATAGCAGAAGATGGTTAGGGCCAAGCTCTTTCTTTGTAACTAGTATTTTTTCCATTATCTTAAAATATGTACTTTGAATTCTATTAATTGCAGTGAAGGATATAATAACTAGCAAACCTAAAATTAGTGTCATTTCTAATGCTGGAAGCATATTAAACATAAGGTCTGCTCGGGTGTCTATTTAAACTACAATAGTCAAGTGAATTTTTTTCTGTGGAAAAAATGTGAAATACAAAGGAGGGGTGAGTTGAAGAGAGGACAAGAAGGGAGAAATGAGAGGAGAGAATTATGATTGTATATGATGTTGGAAGGCCAAGGCTTAGTAAGTTCATTTTTTTCATTCAAACACAGTAATGCAGTCCTCCTGAGATTCTGGATGCTGCGCTAATGCCAAACACGGCTCCGTGTCATCACTCTTATATGCTAGTAGCTCTAACAAAACCTGTAATACTTATAATAACTATAAAGATTCACTTCAGTGCTACAATCCAAAAATATTCTTACTAGAGGTCAAAGATCTAAAAAGCCATTTAAGTATATACTCTGGAGTATAGAAAATACATTTTGTGATTTGAGAGTTATCACTCAAGTAAAAATAGTAAGTAACACCTACAGGTCTAATTATTACTGATAATTGTTAACAAGATATGCAAGTCTTCTGACTTTTTTAAAGTACTAAGCCTAAGGACAAACATATTAATGGGAGAAGCATAATTTAAAAATTATGTGATGGATGGTTATAAATGCTATGGAACATGGAAGGGGGATCAGGAGTGCAGGGATGGTGCAGTGGGGCCATTATCATTCTAACTATCATTCTTGACTTAGACAATAACATTTGATAAAGGTTTGGAGGAGTTGAGAGAAGAGTTACAGGGATGTCTTGGGAAGAGGAGACTACGTTCGAGGAATAGCAAGTGTAAAGGTTCTGGGGGAAAGCGTGCCTAACATGTTGGAGGAACAGAAAGGAGATTGGTGTAACTAATGAGGAGTAAGCAAGGGAGAACAGCCAAAGGAAGTGAGGTCAGACTGAACAATAGAGAAGATTGTAGTCAGTAGTGAGGACTTTGCCTTTTACTGAGTGAGAGTGGAAGTCATTGGAGGGTTTTGAGTAGAGGAGTAACATGATTTGATTTATAGTTTAGAAGGACCTCTGGGTGTTTTGTTGATGGATGCCTTAGGGAGATCACTGAGAAGGCTATTGTAAGAAACATATGAGAAATTTTGGTGGTTTAGATCACCTAGATCACAGTATTAGAAGGGGGTCATGACAAATGATCAGATTCTAGATATACATTGACAGTTTAACTGGTAGGGTTTGCTGATGATTGAGTTTATGGTATGAGAGAAAGAGTGAAGCAAAGGATGACTTGAATGTTTTTTTGAGACCTCATGATCCGCCCGCCTCAGTCCCCCAAAGTGCTGGGATTACAGGTGTGAGCCACCGTGCCTGGCTGAATGTTTTTTGTTGTTGTTTGTTTGTTTTTTATTATAATTTAAGTTCTAGGGTACATGTGCACAACGTGCAGGTTTGTTACATATGTATACATGTGCCATGTTGGTGTGCTGCACCCATTAACTC
>NW_012114710.1:12812470-12817533 GCF_000951035.1 Colobus angolensis palliatus | reverse complement strand
ATTTTGTGAAGAAAGTCATTGGTAGCTTGATGAGGATGGCATTGAATCTATAAACTACCTTGGGCTGTATGGCCATTTTCACAATAGTGATTCTTCCCTTCCATGAGCATGGAATGTGCTTCCATTTGTTTGTGTCCTCTTTTATTTTGTTGAGCAGTGATTTGTAGTTCTCCTTGAAGAGGTCCTTCATATCCCTTGTAAGTTGGATTCCTAGGTAATTTATTCTCTTTGAAGCAATTGTGAATGGGAGTTCACTCATGATTTGGCTGTCTGTTATTGGTGTATACGAATGCTTGTGATTTTTGCACATTAATTTTGTATCCTGAGACTTTGCTGAAGTTGCTTATCAGCTTAAGGAGATTGTGGGCTGAGATGATAGGGTTTTCTAAATATACAATCATGTTATCTGCTAACAGGGACAATTTGACTTCCTCTTTTCCTAACTGAATACCCTTAATTTCTTTCTCCTGCCTGATTGCCCTGGCCAGAACTTCCAACACTATGTTGAACAGGAGTGGTGAGAGAGGACATCCTTGTCTTGTGCCAGTTTTCAAAGGGAATGCTTCCAGTTTTTGCCCATTCAGTATGATATTGGCTGTGGGATTGTCATAAATAGCTCTTATTATTTTGAGATATGTTCCATCAGTGCCTAATTTATTGAGAGTTTTTAGCATGAAGGGCTGTTGAATTTTGTCAGAGGCCTTTTCTGCATCTATTGAGATAATCATGTGTTTTTTGTCTTTGGTACTGTTTATATGTTGGATTACGTTGATTGATTTGCATATGTTGAACCAGTCTTGCATTCCAGGGATGAAGCTCACTTGATCATGGTGGATAAGCTTTTTGATGTGCTGCTGGATACGGTTTGCCAATATTTTATTGAGGATTTTAGCATTGATGTTTGTCAGGGATATAAGTCTAAAATTCTATTTTTTTTTATGTGTGTCTCTTCCAGGCTTTGGTATCAGGATGATGCTGGCCTCATAAAATGAGTTAGGGAGGATTCCCTCTTTTTCTATGGATTGGAAAAGTTTCAGAAGGAATGATACCAGCTCCTCTTTGTACCTCTGCTAGATTCGGCTGTGAATCCATCTGGTCCTGGACTTTTTTTGGTTGGCAGGCTACTAATCATTGCCTCAATTTCAGAGTCTGTTATTGGTCTATTCTGGTATTCAGCTTCTTCCTGATTTAGTCTTGGGATGGTGTATGTGTCCAGGAATTTATCCATTTCTTCTAGATTTTCTAGTTTATTTGCGTAGAGGTGTTTATAGTATTCTCTGATGGTAGTTTGTATTTCTGTGGGGTTGGTGGTGATATCCCCTTTATCATTTTTTATTGTGTGTATTTGATTCTTCTCTCTTTTCTTCTGTATTAGTCTTGCTAACAGTCTATCTATTTTGTTGATCTTTTCAAAAAACCAGCTCCTGCATTCATTGATTTTTTTTTTTGAAGGGATTTTTGTGTCTCTATCTCCTTCAGTTCTGCTCTGATCTGAGTTATTTCTTGCCTTCTGCTAGCTTTTGAATGTGTTTGCTCTTGCTTCTCTAGTTCTTTTAATTGTGAATGTTAGAGTGTCAATTTTAGATCTTTCCTGCTTTCTATTGTGGACATTTAGTGCCATAAATTTCCCTCTACACACTGCTTTAAATGTGTCGTAGAGATTCTGGTATGTTGTGTCTTTTTTCTCATTGGTTTCAAAAAACATCTTTATTTCTGCCTTCATTTCGTTATGTACCCAGTAGTCATTCAGGACCAGGTTGTTCAGTTTCCATGTAGTTGAGCGGTTTTGAGTGAGTTTGTTAATCCTGAGTTCTAGTTTGATTGCACTGTGGTCTGAGAGACCGTTTGTTATAATTACACAACTGAAAGGATGGAGATGCATCAGCTGGGACCGCTATATCTTTCTCTCTGGTCATGTTTGGTTTGTGCAAGCAGAAATAAGAATATGGTGAGTTAGATATATCCAAGACTGATCTTTTTTCATGTGGTTACACTGAGGCAAGAGAGTATTAGGGAGTGGAGTATACATGCAAAGAGCTACCATTTTTGTTACCGAACTGAACTTAGGTCCACTTGTCTGATGCAGCAAAGCTAAACATTCACATGAGGATTGCAGCAAGAGAAACTGTGGCATTTATTGCAGAGCATCTAGCAAGGAGAATCTGGGAGCTCATGCTTAAAACCCGAATTCTTAAATGGCTTATAGATAAGGAGGTTTAAAGGCAGGAAGGCAGAAGTTGTAGGTAAAGTCATAAATCAATACATGGAGACTGTATATTGGTATGATTTAGAAAGGTGGGACGTCTTGAAGCGAGAGCCCACAGGTCTTAAATGGATTGAAAGATTTTCTGATTTGTGATTTGTTAAGGAGGCAAAGCTTTATCTAAAACGTTGGGATTGACAGAAAAAATTGTTAGTTCTGGCCTCTGGGTGTGACTTCCTCAGGCCCTTCAGAAGGGGCCATTTAGAGCAAAGAATGACAGTCAGAGTTCAGTCGTCAGATCCTTCTTATCTGAGGTCTATATTCCAACAAATCCATTTAGTGGGGGCCCTGGTTTCTGGAGAACAACTTAAATATGTAGATTAACATGTTATCTTTAGTTTCCATAGAGGATCAAACTTCTAGTGGCTGTGACTTTCTTGGCTACTGTTTTAAGCTACTGTTACTTTCTTGCTTATCAGATTGCTCATTGACTTCTCAGGGCTAGCGAGGTGCCTGGAATTTCCTTTGAAGGAACTCAAGATGTTATTTTATTTTATTTCCATGCTTGGGAGTGAGGGTCAGGGAGTAGGCCTCTAAGAGGGATCTCCATTCCATCTCATTATGATAGGCTAAACAATTTAATTTGGATAATAAAGAGGTGAGGGTGTGCTGGGGATAGTAGTGGATGAGAGAGACATATGGAAACTAAGTGCTCAGGAAACTACTGGGCCAGGTTATTAGGAAGATCATTGAAATTACCAAAATCACTAAAAGTTACAGTTAGTTTGGGAAAGAGTAATAGTAAGTCATGATCTGAAATCCTCAAGGAATGAGGGGAATTGCGTGGCAGTTGGTAGAAGAATAAAATGAAGAAGGGTTATGGGTGGCATCTTGTTACATGAGAATCGAAAGCAGAGAGTGTAGGGAGAATAGAAGGAAACAGTCTGGAAGTGGCAAACAGAAACAACCCATTGATTCAAAGGCCGTGGGAGAAAAAAAGCCCCGCTTAACAGGGCTATAAGAAAACTACTATCCTCTGTGGCCACATGGGAGTAAGAAGATGATGGAAATATTCAAAAAGAGTGTGTAAAATAATTTTGCTGATAATTTGATGATTAATTCTAGAAGATCCAATGGTTTCAGGAATTGGAGAATGGTTAGAAATGGGGTCATTTGGGGGATGTAGAAAGATATAAAATATTTTCATGGGGGTTGAGATATAACCTTGGAGTCTAGGACTCTCATGATGGCTGAAGTACAAACAATCCTCATTTCTCCTGGTTCTGTGATTACTGAAATCAAAGCATGTTATTGTCAAATCTGTTATCACAGAGCTGTGCACAGAAAGAGCTATAAGTATTCTGAAATAAACGGAATGAGATTGATCCAGCTGTAGTGAACAAATAAAGCCCACAGGCTGAGCGTCAGGCTGGAAGTCAGGCCAGTGTGCACATGGAAACAGAGCTGAACACTGGGGGACTTATGCAGAGGACCAAGAGTGTTGGTTACAGAGGTGGTTCTCTTGTGTGGGTTTTTTGTTTGTTTATTTGTTTGTTTGTTTTTTTCCTGTGCCTTAGAAATGTCTGGTTGCTTTAAAAAATCCCGACACCCAGGCCACATCCCCAGGAATCAGTATTTTAAAAAATTCCCGAAGTTGATTCCAATGGGCAGCCAATTTGAGGGCCACTGTGCTACAGTATCCCTTAATCCTATCATATGCAAATCATTGAAGGCATCTGTCATGTCATCATTGCCGATTTTCTCTTCTTCAGTTGTATCTATTCAAACTGTGACAGGGCCTCATTTTTCAATGGATTAGCTTGTTATATAAGTAGTTGCAGAACATCACATTCATCAATTACATGAAATTCTGTGTGGAAAATTTTTAATGTCATGTTGTATCTTTTATTTATTTATTTACTTTTTGCATTTTTAGTTGTATATTATTGTTCTATTGAATTTTATTACCCAGTTTGAAATAATGATTCACTATCAAAGATGTTAACCCCATGAATGGGAAGAGATACCAGATATTTTCATTTTGCAGTTTCTTTGCTTTACTACCTAAAAACCTGTATATAGAGATTTGTAAAAGGAAAGATATATTTTTCTCTGTGCATTTTATTTGCTTTACAATATTTATACTTTAATTAGTATAATTAGATCTTTAAAAGTTCTTTTTGGCTATCATAAATAATGCATTAATAAATACAATAATATATACCTTTTTATGCTGTGAAAGCACAAATTGCCCTGAGCAAAGTTGAACGGCGAAGGAGACTTTATTTAAAGCTGTCACAATAGGAGAGAGACCAAAATGTAGTCTGAACTTGACCGTGTCGAAACAAAGGGTGGGAGGACTTTTAAGTGCTGGGGTGAGCTGGAGACCAGAGGCCATCAGTGTTTGCTAGTTGGCTTCACCCAAAGGAAAAATAAATTTTCTCCTATTGTTGTGACAGGAGGTAGTTTCATAATTAAAGCAAGGCTCCAGCAGAAGTCAGGCTTCTGCCATCCCACAAAATTGGGAGACAGCAGCACTATCTCCCTTGATGTTTACATTTGAAAGAGATGACTTCCAGGTCCTGGAGAAAGACATTCCTGCGTTGTAAAACTGGCAACAGGCTTTTAAAAATATTTACATAGGGGCATAGGAAAAATTTACTATTGCAAGTTGTTTAAAGTAAAGAAAAAAATGCTGTAAGAAAAGGGAAATCAGGGCATAGAGTCAGAAGGAAGCAGGTATGAAGTTTTTCCAAGCTAAGGAGAACCCCAAGGTCGTTTTGATCAATGCTTATTTCTCATTATATAAGAAGAGTTGTAAATGGCAAGGTGAGTGCAAGAATGTTTTATTATTATTATT
>NW_012114710.1:12810380-12812015 GCF_000951035.1 Colobus angolensis palliatus | reverse complement strand
AAATGAAGAATGGAATATTTCACTTCCAATTACCAGTGAAATTAAACTTTAAAAAATATATTTATTATTCTTTTGTAATTCTTTTTCTGGGAATTGCCATTTTGTAAAGTTTTCTACAATTTTTCTTTTATACTGTTTATATTATTTTTAAAGAAAACTGTAGTATTATTCTGCTTACTGGTTCAGAAACAGGAGAAAATCTGTATTGTACCAAGAGCTAATAAAACCTGGGTATTTGTTTTTTCCCTGGAAATTTCACGCTTTTGTTTCCACTAGATTCCTTAGTTTTGAATAAGAACAACTGGGGTAGGAGACTGTCTAGTTTAAGGATATTTTCTCATTTTGGCTTCAGGCAAAAGGAATTGCTGTATCTTATTTTAATAAAATATTAGACACTGATACCACTGTTGCATAGAGACAATCACTGCTTGTTGGAGAAAAGAAAGTAAATATTTTGCAGTATACATCAACTGTTAAACAAAATATCATGAAGGAAAGACAAAACTTCTTTCATGTGGCATCCCAGCCTCTCTCCCAGCAATAACCACCCACCTACAACACAGCACACCAAGGTCCATATCCACCATGTTTTAATTGTTATATTAAACATTCTTGGTTGTGGCACTTTGCTAGTCACCTCTTGTTTATATACTTTGGCCTTTTTAAGCCCCCCTATCTTTATATGTTCATTAAATTCTGAAAGCTTCAGTGTTTCTCAGTAACAGCCATAAATCTTTGGAGAAAAGTAGTATATTGAAATTACTATAATACTTTTGATATCTTTCAGATCTCTGTAATACTTTTGATATCTTTCTATAATATTGATATCATTCAGATCTCTTTCTTTTCCATGTCTATTACTTTTATCTCCTCCTTTCAAGTAAAGAATTGATTGCCTATTCTAAAATAAACACTATTCTATACTGTTGGAATACTGAAATGAAGCCCTACAAGCTCATTGTAAGGGAACAATCTTAAAAGTGTGTAATTTCAGTGAAGTATATTGGAACATAGGCTTCATAAAAGGTGTAAACAGAAAGAAGTAAGGGAAAAGAAGACGGTGAGACTGAAGTTTACTGAGTGATTTCTAACTGCTAAGCCCTGAGAGAAATCCAATCTCATTTAAAAAAGAAGCACTATTGGCTGAAAGACTTGTGAGAAACCCTGTTTCGTTTATACTTTTGCCCACTTAGAATTTACCATAGGATCTGGCACATAATGCTGAGTAAAAATGTACAGAAGTTGGGAAAGCTAGGGACATTTGATCTAGTTTTAAAAGATGTTTAGAATAAATGGGCATTTAAAAAAACTTAAAAATTCTTTGTACAATACATGTTAATAATTATATGGATATTAAAAAAATCAGTTGAATTATATTTTTTCTAGGAAATGTTAATGGTCAAAAGTTAAATTTTTAAAACATTGCTTAAGAACTTAAGCCAACATATTAATGACTGGTGAGTACCATGACTATTGCTGATGAGAATAATTAAAGCTAGTTATATTATGTATATTGATTATAAAAATGTGCTTACTATAGATTTAATTGTCATCCAGTCTCAAGAAACTAATTGTTTTAATGGGAGGTCCTGTATTTTTTTAAAAAAGACCATTTGATCTTTTTTTTTTTTTTTT
>NW_012114710.1:12620853-12805824 GCF_000951035.1 Colobus angolensis palliatus | reverse complement strand
ATCTAAATATACAAAGATATTAGGAATGTATTAGGAATATATATTAGCTATATATGGAATATATATGCAGAATATACATATACATGTACTACTCAGAAAAATAATGTTACAGGTTGTTTTGCTTTAAAAAGTCAGGCTTGCTGAAACAAGAAAAATGGAGAATTGAATTTTGGATACAGTAAAATGTGGAGAAACAAATAATAAGAAGAACATGAAGTAGTGAGAAAGGTTTCAATGCTTGGAGAGTGTAGTTTGTGAATCTCAACCATTATCATAAAAGGTGAGGAGTAGTTTTGTGGAATAGATACACATTTATATTCTTAACAGTTTGCAATCTCATTTACCCCAAACCTGCAAATTCCAGTTACAAGTGCACAGCATTCTACTGTTCTCCTCATATTTCTGTGTTGAAATTTGTTTCTCACAGATTTTCTTTAACCTACATTAGATTATTAACAGAGTACACACAGATCCCTTAAAAAAGGGAGGGGAGAAATGTCAGGGGTGTGTGAACCAGAGCAACTCCATCTTAAATAGGAGTGGGGTAAAATGAGGCTGAAACCTACTGGATTGCATTCCCAGATGGTTAAGGTATTCTAAGTCACAGGATGAGATAGGAGGCCAACATAAAATACAGATCATAAAGACCTTGCTGGATAAAACAAGTCGCAGTAAAGAAGCTGGCCAAAACCCACCAAAATCAAACTGGCGACGAGAGTGACCTCTAGTCATCATCAGTGCTACACTCCCACCAGCACCATAACAGTTTACAAATGCCATGACAATGTCAGAAAGTTACCCTATATGGTCTAAAAAGGGGAGACATGAGTAATCTACCCCTTGTTTAGCATATCATCAAGAAATAACCATGAAAATGGGCAACCAGCAGCCCTCAGAGCTGCTCTATGGAGCAGCCATTCTTTCATTCCTTTACTTTCTTGATAAACTTGCTTTCACTTTGCACTGTGGACTTGCCCTGAATTCTTTCTCACATAACATTTCTTTTGGTCTCAATCTCCAGTGAAATAACTCCTCACACATTTCTTACTTTCCACATCATGCTTCCACCTTCTGAATATTGGTAGTGCTAATGTATTCCTTTTAAAAATTACTTCAGTATTACATTTGAATATGTAACATTTAAATTACATAATATGGTAATGGAAAACGTGAATGGCAGAAATGAAAAGGAACTACTACTAAGTTTAACTACTTTTTTAAGTTTAAAACTCAAAGCAGAGAAAAAATGCCAACAGACTGAGCAGTAGGGGACATTTTTCAAAATAGGAAGACAGAGCGAGATAAAGAACAACTTCATTTTTTAGTCCTATTAATGTTCATGTGACTACAATAATAGAACCATCTATCCCTTAGATGTTGGTTGCCTAGATGTTCCCAAATCCTCTGGTCCTGAGGGATTATTCTTCTTTAATAAATAATTAAAATTCATGTTGGTTTCCATCCTAATGATTATAGAAAAGCCAGCATTTCCCTGACACCATCTTTAGGAACACTTGGGTTCTGCATTTCTCCAGATCACCTCTTGACCTGATTTCACATGGCCATTGAATTCTCTCCTGTGGCCTGTTTTCTGTATTCTGTGTTGATGTAAACACCTATGTATTTTTTCTTTGATACTCCAAACCCATTGTGATCACAGAGCTCTTGAATTTAGCATAATCTTTCTAAATCATTTTGAGTAGCACAGCATAGAAAACAATAACAAATTGAATACTAGACTGTTCTTATTAATAGAATATTATTCTTAACAGTCTTTCATTCACACTGTTGGAATTCCTCACAGGCTGTCATTTGTCATCAAACATCCACGTCCTCATCTCAACTTTTAGGATAAGTGTTGGGATTCGCAAATGGCACTCTCCAAGCACTGAAACCTTCCTTACTAAATTCTTCTTCCTCTTGTTTCTCCACATTTTCTTATTTCTCTTGTTGCAGCAGTCCTTTACTTATAATACCAAAACAACCTGTAACGTTATTTTTCTGAGTAGTCATCCACCCTGGAGAAAAATTATGTGCCTCTCTTAGAAGGCATGTTACTTGTTTTCTCTTTATCCTGCATGAAGAACTGTAGGGTTTTCCCTCTCCACTCTAAGCAAGAAAAATGATAATTTTATAATCCTTTATATTCTACTTTTTAGTTTATTTTCATGCCTGATAAAAAAGTACATACTTAGAAAATGTGGTTGGCATGTAAGAAGGGTTTAAAAGATAATAAAATCGACAATTTAGGATTGTTGTAAGTGGTGCTGAAGTAGAAAAAAGTGAATTGTGCTCATCTAAGTACATGATAGCTAGACGTGGAATTAGAGGATGCAAAATGAGGGATGTAGAAAAGTTATTTTTTTTTTAAGTGGCATGATTTGAGGATGACTTTTATACCTGGATTAGATTAAGTTGTTCAGCAATGCTTGCTTATTGGTGTCTTCAGTTTCATAAGAGGACAACAGTCGTATCCAGAATTCAGCTATCCCTGAAACTCTTGGCTGGGCAGGGAGTTTACTAATTCCCATTAAAAACTTGACTGGAAAATTAGTAATTCTGAAAAACATGCTACCAATTCATTATTTTAAAAGCTTCTCCTGTATTTTTCAAGTCCTCTTGTCAAAAGCTGCCTCCCATAGAAAGCAAGGAAGGTCACCAAAATGAGAGCAAATAGAGGCCACTCAATCAGACCTTGTTATAACAAAGGTCACCCACCTTCACTTGTGTCTGACAGAAACTCAAAAGTAGACAGAGAAGTGGGTTAACTTTGTACTATTAAAAAAAGAATCTGGGAAGACCTCAGTTTTGCTCTGATTGGAGGTTGTTGGCATGGGGAAGCTGTAGGTGGGCCACCTAGAATGGGAGGCATCTTTTATGTTTGGCTAGGGAGCATAATTGACTTTCTCTGGGGTTGGTCCTGCATTCAATGCAGGGGCAAAAATCAGGGAAGCTGACAGTCCTGGACGAGTCCTGATTCTCCTGGATTGATTGCTGCAGATGTTGTGCATCAGAGTTCTATTGTCATGTGTGGTCTCTCACTCCCCAGATGTTACCAGTGGAACCTGTTGATTAGACAAACCTGAATGTGTTTCTCATCTGGGTAAGAGAGAATGCGATCTCACAAAGCTATGACAGTGGACTGGGGTGGGGAAAGTTAAAGTCAGTTTGTTGAGAATTGGAAGTTTGATTTAAGGCAAGTCTTTCAAACTGAGAGAAAATTTGATCAGAGTTGGGTAAGGATAAAGACACAACTAAGACAGTTTGAAGCAACAAGATAAGGATTTTGTGGTGAGTGAGTCAATGCCTATTGATGTTTGTCATTGAGGAGATCTTTAAGGAAGTTCCTATAATGAACAATCAAACCATTTTACTTGGGCAGGAGACTCCTGCAAAAAGAGTCATGCTATTGACCAAATAAAAGTAAACTCATGTTTATAGAGACAGTGTGGAATTGTTTTGTTTTACTTAGTATTTATATTTTCATTTTTATAGAGATGGAGTCTTGCTATGTTGCCCAGGTTCTTCCCAAACTCCTTTGCTCTAATGATCCTCCTGTCTTGGCCTCCCAAAGTGCTGAAATTACAGGCATGAGCCACCACACCCAGCCTGAAGTGTGGTGTTCATTTTCAGTGTATAGACCAACTGTGGGAGTAGACAATTTTTGCTGTTTTTACTTGAACCTTGTCTTCTTTCTTCCCCTTAGATAACATTGTCCTGTATTGAAGCTTGCACAATATATGAAATAGTCATGTCAAATTCATAATTTATGTGAAGAAATCTTTCAGAATTATACACCGCATTCTATTTCCTAGTAGCATTCTCTACAAATACTGTTTATTCTTCCTAAAGGTGTTCTCTGTGGGTCTAAGAATCCTTGTATTATTTGGAACTTGACGTTGTTTGCTTTTGCTGACTGTGGAAGGGACACTACCAGGACACTTTGAGCTAATGGGGAAAAGCTACCGAGTTGGGGAAGCAGTGCTACTTCTGGTGAATAGGGTAATGTAGTAATTTAAAAATAATGGCAAAAACACAATTATTTTTGCACCATCCTAATAGGTATTGCCCTTGAGGAGGATTAAGGGAGAGTGGCTCTAGGATGTCTATGTCGTACAAGATTTTTTAAAGAAGTTCTGTGTGCATGAGAAACATGCACTCTATATTGCTGTATGTGTCTTTCAACTAACTTCAGGGTGTATAACCACTAAAGCCATAACTTGACACCTGCTATGGGCTGAATGCAGATTTTCTCAAAGGTAGCAATTATTCAAGATGTGGAAATTTTCCTAATGATAGACTTAGATCAGAGAATTCACAACTAAAAGATTCCCAAGACAGAAAATTATCTTAGTGATCCGTGCTTTTAGATCACATACGTATATCCCAGGACACATCTTTCTTAGGTCTGTGACATCTTACCCTGTTCACCATATTCATCTTTCCTTTCCTTTGAAAATGCCCCAGGCTCCTTATGTTAATTATTCCGTCCAGTTTTCTGAGCTTTGCATGCAAAGATGTGACATACTGAGTCACAAAAAAGGCCTGTTTTACCTATTCCCTAGAGCAGGAGATATCTTTCTCTCTCTTGCATTTTTTTTTTTTTTTTGACTGAGAGGTATATCTCTCAAGGAACATGTAGGAAAAATGAAATCTGCTCCATGCTTACTTGATTTTGCACAAATCTAGAGTAATTACTTGTTTCTTTTGCTTAAAAATGATCAATCAATAAATGGAGTAGTAAGCATCTGGTGGGGACATGCATGTACTCCTTCACAAGTAAATGCATATGTAAGGCTGATCAGCTGTATTATACTTTGATTTGTTACCTAAAGAATCTTAGAAATATTGGCTTTTTTTCTTTTATCAGGTAAATATATATATGAGAGAGAGCTGAATAAGCACCTTAAATTCTGTATGTGACAGATGAGTTGGTCCTGGAAGAAACTGAAAAACTTTGAAGAACAATGTGTTGTATCATTAGAATTAAGAAAGCATAAGCCTTTCTTAATTTTTTTTTTTAACTTTTAGGATCAGGGTTTCATGTGCAGGTTACATAGGTAAACTGCATGCCACAGGAGTATGGTTTACAGACCAATTATTTCATCACCCAGATGATAAGTATAGTACCGGATAGGTAGATTTTTCCTTCCTCACCCTCCTGCCACTGTCTGCCCTCAAGTAGGCCCCAGTGTCTGTTGTCCCTTCTTTGTATCCATGTGTACTCAATATTTGGTTCTCACTTATAAGTGAGAAGATGTGGTATTTAGTGTTCTGTTTCTGTGTTAGTTCACTTAAGATAATGGCCCCCACCTCTATCCATGTTGCTGCAATAAACATGATCTCATTCTTTTTTATGGCTGCATAGTACTATATGGTGTATATGTTCCACATTCTCTTTATTCAGTCTACTCTTGATGGGCATTAGGGATGATTCTATGACTTTGCTTTCATGAATGGTGCTGTAATGAATATGTACATGCCTGTGTCTTTATGGTAGCATGATTTATACTTTGGGGGGTATATACCAAATAATGGGATTGATGGGTCGAATGGTAGTTCTAAGTTATTTGAGAAGTCTCCAAACTGCTTTCTACAGTGGTTGAATTAATTTACATTCTAAGCAACAGTGGATAAGCATTTCTTTTTCTCTGCAGTCTTGCCAGCATCTTTTGCCTTCTGACTTTTAAATAATGGCCATTCTGCCTGGTGTGAGATGATATCTTATTGTGGTTTTGATTTGCATTTCTCTAATGATTAGTGATATTGAGCATTTTTTCATATCTTGTTGTTTGTGTGTATGTCTTCTTTTAAGAAGTGACTGTGCACTCTGCCCACTTTTCTAATGGTGTTGTTTTTTTGTTTGTTAAAGAGTTCCTTATAGACTCTTGATAGTCCTTTGTCAGATGCATAGTTTGCAAATATTTTCTCCCATTCTGCAGGTTGTCAGCTTACTCTGTTGATACTTTCTTATGCTCTGCAGATGCTCTTTAGTTTTATTAGGTAAGATTTGTTGATTTTTATTTTTGTTGCAATTGCTTTTGGCATCTTCATCATGAAATCTTCGCCAGGGCCTATGTTCAGAATGGTATTTCCTAGTTTTCTTCTGGGGTTTTACACCTAAGTTTTAGGTTTTACATCTAAGCCTTTAATCCATCTTGAGTTGATTTTTGTGGATGGTGAAAGGAAAGGACCCTATTTCAGTCCCTTACACAAGGCTAGCCAGTTATCCCAGCACCATTTATTGTAACATAGAGTCCTTTCCTCATTGCTTGTTTTTGATGAATTTGTTGAAGATCAGATGGTTTTAGGTGTATGACCTTATTTCTGCACTTTATATCCTATTCCATTGTCTATGTATCTGTATTTGTGACAGTACTATGCTGTTTTGGTTACTGTAGCCTTGGGAGTATAGTTGGAAGTTGGGTAGTGTGATGCCTCCAGCTTTGTTGTTTTTGCTTAGGATTGCTTTGGCTATTTGGCCTCTTTTTTGGTCTCACATTCATTTTAGAATAGTTTTTTCTAATTCCTTGAAAAATGTCATGGATGGGTTTATTAGGAATAGCATTGCATCTGTAAGTTGCTTTCGGCAGTATGTCCATTTTAACAGTATTTGTTCTTTCTATTCATAAGCATGAGATGTTTTTCCATTTGTTTGTGTCATCTATGATTTCTTTCAGCACAGTTTTGTAGTTCTCCTTGTAGAGGCCTTTCGTCTCCCTGGCTAGCTGTTTTCCTAGCTTTTTCTGTGTGTGTGTGAATGGGACTATTGTGAATGGGATTGCATTCTTGATTTGGATCTCAGTTGAATGTTACTGGTGTGTAGAAATGCTACTGTTTTTTTGTACATTGATTTCGTATCCTGAAACTTCGCTGAAGTTGTTTAACAGATCTAGGAGCTTTTGCGAAGAGACTGTGGAGTTTTCTAGGTATAAAACCATATAATCTGCGAACAGACAGTTTGACTTTTCTGTTTCTATTTGAATGCCTTTTATTTCTCTTGCATGATTGTTCTGGCTAGGACTTGCAGTACTATGTTGAGTAGGAGTGGTGAGAGTGGGCATCCTTGTATAGTTCTGATTTTTAAGAGAAGTATTTCTAGCTTTTCCTCATTTAGTATGATGTTATCTGTGGATTTTATTGAAAGCCTTTTCTGCATCTATTGACCATGAGGTTTTTGGTTTTAATTCTGTTTATGTGATGAATCACATTTATTCATTCCTATGTGTTGAACCAAACTTGCATCCTAGAAATGAAGCCTACTTGATCGTGGTGGTCTAGCTTTTTGATGTGCTACTGGATTCAGTTCGCCAGTATTTTGTTGAAAATTTTTTGTGTCTGTGTATATCAAGGATATTGGCCTGAAGTTTTATTTTTTTCTTGTGTCTCTACTTGTTTTGATATAAGGATGATACTGGCCTCATAGAATGAGTTAAGGAGGAGTCCCTTCTCTTCAATTTTTTGTAACAGTTTCAGTAGGAATGGTACCAGTTCTTCTGTGTAATTCTGGTAAAATTCAACTGTGAATCTGTGTGGTCCAGGGCTTTCCCTGGTTGGTAGGCTTTTAATTATTGATTCAATTTTGGAACTCATTATTGATATGATTAGAATTTCAGTTTCCTTCTAATTTAAACTTGGGAGGTTGTAAATAGCCAGGACTTATCCATTTATTGCAGATATTCTAGTTTGTGTGCATAGAGAGTTTGAAATGGTTTCTGCAGGGTTTTTTGTGTTTCTGAGGCATCAGTGGTAATGTCCCCTTTATCATTTATGATGGTGTTTATTTGGATCTTCTCTCTTTTTCTTCTTTATTAGTCTCACTAATTGTCAATCATATTTATTCTTTCAAAGAACCAACTTCTGGTTTCATTCATCTTTAGAGTGGATTTTTGTGTCTGAATTACATTCAGTTCAGCTCTGATTTTGGTTTGGGGTTGATTTTGCTTTTATTTTTTGACTTCCTCTAAGTGTGATGTTAGGTTGTTAATTTGAGATCTTTCTAAATTTTTGATGTAGACATTTAGTGCTATAAACTTTGCTCTTAGCACTGCTTTAGATGTACTCCAGAGATTCTAATATGTTGTATTATTGTTTTAATTAGTTTCACAGAATGTCTTGATTTCTGCCTTAATTTTGTTGATCAAAAAGTCATTCAGGAGCAGGTTGGTTAATTTCCATGTAATTATACGGTTTTGAGTGATCTTCATAGTACTGACTTCTATTTTTATTGCATTGTAGGCTGAGAGTGTGATTGATATGATTTCAGGTTTTTTTTTTAATTTGCTAAGAATTGTATTATGACTGATTATGTGGTTTTTAGAATATGTACCATTTACAAATAATAGGAATGTATATTTTGTTGTTTCTGGTTGGAGAGTTTTATAGATTACTGTTAGGTCCATTTGGTCAAGTGTCAAGTATAGGTCCTGAATATCTTTGTTAGTTTTCTGCCATGGTGATCTAATAATACTGTCAGTGGGGTGTTGAACTCTTTTACTATTATTGTGGGGTTATCGGTGTCTCTTTGTAGTTCTCTAAGAACTTGCTTTATTAATCTGGGTGCTCCTGTGTTTGGTACATATATATTTAGCAGTGTTTAATTTAATTGAGCACTGTACCATTATGTAATGCCTTTCTTTGTCTTTTGTGCTCATTGTTTTAAAGTCTGTTTTGTTTGAAATTAGAGTAACAACCCCTGCTTTCTGGTTTTGCTTGGTTTGGTTTTATCTTTGCTTTGACCCTAGGAGTGTCTTGAAGACAGCATACAGTTGGGTCTTGTCCCTTTATTCAACTTGCCAGCATACCTTTTAAGTGGGGGCATTTGTCCTATTTATATTTAAGATTAATATTGATATATGTGGATTTGACCCTGTCATCCTGATATTAGCTGGTTATTCTCCAGACTTGATTGTGTAATTGCTTTATAGTGTAAATTATCTATATATTTAAGTGTGTTTTTGGTGGCTGGTAATGGCCTGTTTCTATATTTAACCCCTGTGTAAGGGACCGCTTATAAGGTAGGTCTGGTGGTAACAAACTTCCTTAGTATTTGTTTTTCTGAAAAGGTTTTTATTTCTCCTTTGTAGATGAAGCTTAGTTTGGCTGAATAAGAAATCATGGTTGGAATTTCTTTTCTTTAAGAATGCTGAATATAGGCCCATAGTTTCTTCTCACTTGTAGGGTTCCTGATGAAAGGTCCACTGTTGGCCCAATGGGATTTCCTTTGTAGGTGACCTGCCCCTTCTTTCTAGCTGCCTTATTTTTTTTTTTTTTTTTACATGTTGACCTTGGAGAATATGATGACTATATTTCTTGGGAAAGTCATCTTTTATAGTATTGCACAGGCAGTCTCTGCATTTCCTGAGTTTGAATGTTGGCCTATGTAGTGAGATTGGGGAAATTTTCATGGACAATATGTTCAAGTATCTCATCCAACTTGCTTTCTCTCCTATTTCTTACTTTTAACCATAGTGCAAGACCATAAAAATGACTGTATGCTGAAACTCACAAAGTGATCTTGATAATCAATGGGAGAATTATGATTGCTCTGTGATCTTTAAATTTTTGTCAAAGTATTTAAAACTCTTTTGCTTTAAATTGTACATCCATAGGGGAAAATAATAGCAAAACTTCTATTTAGGTGCTCTAGTTGTCTTATAAAGTAACTAGATAATTTTACTAGTAAACGAATATTATTTAGTGCATTGTAATTTAAACATTAGAAACATTGAGAAAGTGTTTTAATTTTATATGTAATTTAATAATCCTAATTATAATTAATATTATATAAAAATTAAGTACTTGTCTTTCTCTTCTCCTTGTATAATTTATATCTAATGAGCATCCTTTCTACTCATTGGAAGCAATTTGGAAAGTGTGTCTTTTGGTAATACAGGTTTTTCATTTCTTCAATTTAAAAAGTCATAGTTTGGGTAATGGGAATTAAAAATAATCTGCACCTTAATTACAAATCAAATATATGCAAGCATATTCATGATATATACAAGTCTTTATAGAATTGTCATTTAGCCTTTTGAAGTATTAACCAATGCAATATTTGAAATGTGGAGCAATTGCTGGGCTGTATCAAAGATTATCATACAACTGAGACATAGAAGGAATGTGGAGTCATCCCATCTTTTCCTCAATGTAGGGATTATCTTTTTAAAATTTGTGAACATTCTGATACTTTTGAAAGATTGTTCCTTAAGAGAGCTTCACATTATATCTACTACAGTGATCACTGAAAAATTTAGTCTTGTTAAGTCAAAGACTTCTCATTAACTTTCCTTGGTCCCTTATTCTTTTCTCTAGATCTTAAAAACTAAGCCCACTTGTTGAACAGGATACTTGCTAAACATTCAAAGAGCTTTCCTGCTCATGTCCCTCTTTTCTCTAGGTTGTAGTTTATTCTAGTGCCTTCTGATTTCTGAAAACCTAATAGGATAATTAGTTCCACCCTCTTTACTCTTTTTATTGTGCCTATCCCCAAGAGAGTCTATTAATTTGGAAATTTTATCCTTTTGGTAATCCTGATTGCTGTAGTGCCAAAGAGCATAGTAGTACATCTTGGGAGATGGAATGTTGATTTTGATCCTCAAGTCAGTGGAAAGCCATTTAAGGGTTATAGGTAGTAGGCAGAGGTGTGAGATAAGCAGATTTGCATCTCTATGAAGATCCCTGTGCAGCACTTTAGGAAAAGAAATGGAGTCGATGAGGGACAGTGGGATCTGCAGGGGAGTTTAATTATGAATTGAGCAGGGTGAGTCTTTCAAGTACCTTTCTGTCAATGAGCATTTATAAGGTCTCTCCAACTAGTTCTGGGAGTCTTTCTATTTCTGCTCAGGCAGAGTAAAAGTAGATGATTAGTTAAGATATTATGTTAGACACCCAAAGGACTTCCAGAAATAGTTGGTGAGACTTTGGGATGGAGAATCTTAAGTCTTATAGTTATGTAGGTAGGAGTTTATGTACTAGAGAATTTTAATATTAATATTAATATGCTTTAATTTTTACCAATATGCTGTTGAGGTTAGGACACATTCAGGGTACATTTTCAATTATAATAAATTAAATTATTCTCCATATGTGTCTGTCTCTCACTAGACTGTTGTCTGACTGATGTTTGAGAGACTGACATGTTAATGTTTGTCTTTGTAAATAGCAGAGCATCTGGAACATACTAGAAAAAATATAAATAAGTAAATGAATGAATTATAGACATAATGTGTAGTTATTATTCAAATTATGTATTTCGGTGAGTTGGATAAAATTTGTTGTCTGTTATTTACCTTGTTTAAAAATAAATTGATGTGAGTTAAAATTTAGTAATGAAGAGCAGCATTGTAAATACTACAAAAAACATTTCCAGATAACATTTAATAGCTTTACGAGTGTCTTTAATGAACTTAAGATATAGCTTCCCCTGTAATTGCTGACAACTGTGTTGTTGTAGGCTGAAGATCACACATGCTTATCAGAGGTACTATTGACTTATACTTGTTCTGTTTATTGATTACTTAATGAGTTTTCTAAGATAGCTAATCAGAGAGAGATGTAGGTATTTAGGAGTCTTTCATTAAAACATGCTAAGAAATTTAAAACAGAAAGATGTGTGACCTGAAAGGAAAGCTCAGTAAAGGCAGAGTTCTTGAGGACCTTGGATATAATATAATGTACTACTGTAGGTAAAATTGGTATAATTTCATTTCTATTTTCTTCTTCAGAATAATGATTTTTTTTGTTCCATTGGTTAGGGAAATATATCACATGCATGCAGCTATGACTTTATGAGTATTTCCATTTCCATCTGAATTGTAGATTAGCAAAAGTAAGTGCACATTTCTATGACCTATATATTAAACACATTTAACTTTAGACACTTTCTCTTTTTATTGGAATTCTATTGATAAAATATAAAACTCATCATATTTCATTATTTTTTAAAGGTTTATTTTTTAATCCAAATCCATTTTGTGTTTCTGTTCAAATACTAATATAATATGGGATATTAGTGAAGTCCTTCATCTAACAATTCTTTAGCTTCAGTTATCTTCTTTAGAAAATGAGTTCTCATCCTCTTATTTAAATTAATTAATAAACACTAGCACTTTTACATCATATCCTGTGTTTTATGTAAAATAAACTCATAAAGTTTACACTTTTTTTTAAAGAAGTGACTTCTAATGCTATACTTTCCTCACAATCAGAGTTATTAAAGAAGAGTCATAGGAATATTTTGCTCTTTCTACATATCTGTACATTTTATAAGTTGGTTTGCTATCATATTTTTCTTAATATTAAAGTTGACGAAAACAAATCAGAATAGGTAAGATTGTACAGTACTGAAAGCTGATTGTTAATGACATGTCCTTAAATTGAGCCTTGCGATAATTGAGATAGGAAGGTTTATTCTAGAGAATTCTAGATGCTGCACTTATGGTAAATTCACTAAACAGTTCTGATCTTGGAATTTTTACATAGTAGTGTGGAAGGCTTTTATTGTTCAGTTATATCATCATTTTATTAAAACTGTTTATTCATATGACTTTTACGAAACGTTACAGAGCTGGTTTGTCCGAAGTTCTTTGCACCTAACAGAGTGAGAAATGAGATGATAAAATAGAATACAGTTTTATTTTTTCTGTTTTAAGCTTAAAACTTAAAAGATATATGAACTATTAAGTAAAAAAAACACTCATTTATTCATTCTTTCATCCAAGTATATAACCAATTTATTAAGCATATATGTGCTCATGTGAAAATTGAATCAGAGAGCTTTTTGTTTCAGAGCAATATTTTATTAAAAAAATTCTAGGCCGGGCGCGGTGGCTCAAGCCTGTAATCCCAGCACTTTGGGAGGCCGAGATGGGCGGATCACGAGGTCAGGAGATCGAGACCATCCTGGCTAACATGGTGAAACCCCGTCTCTACTAAAAAATACAAAAAACTAGCCGGGCGCAGTAGCGGGCGCCTGTAGTCCCAGCTACTCGGGAGGCTGAGGCAGGAGAATGGCGCAAACCAGGGAGGCGGAGCTTGCAGTGAGCTGAGATCCGGCCACTGCACTCCCGTCTGGGGGACGGAGCGAGACTCCGCCTCAAAAAAAAAAAAAAAAAAAATTCTTAACGTAAAGTAATAAAAGACTCATCTATACCTCTAGCTTTCACTGACTCCTTGCTTTAATCATTCATCTAGTAATTCAACTGATATTTATTCAGCAACAGCTGCTCATTTACATAAAATAAGAAACAATATGTTCAGGAATTGGAGGATATTAAAAAACAGTTATCTCAAACTTAATTTTGGAAAAATAATGTATATAGAGGAGTACTTAAAAAATTTGTATAGATTTAATTGTGTAAAATGTGAGAAAAGGGAACAAATTGCAAATGAAACAAATGAAGAAAAAGTACATGTTTTCCATCTTTCTTCAATTGCTGTTTTTTGTTTATACATAATTTAGAGTCATAGATTGGATTAGTAGTGTATCATTTTTCACATAGTTTATTTGAAAACTTGTATTCCCTCTTCTGGTCTCATCCTCTATCTTCCCCCACTAATGGTAAGGAAAACAAGCTGGTTGGTAATTGAATATAATAGTGAGCATTCATCCCAGCAAGTTGGATAGTCTCCTCTACTGCAATAGTTCAACACCAGTGGGATGATTTGGATTAGAAAATTGAAGGTAAAATGAACTATTAATGTAAATGAAGGAAGGCACTATGATTTGTTGAGGAAGAAAACAAAAAACCAGTATGTGGCTCCAGTGTCTTAAGAGGCAAAGAGACTTTTAGAAAACCCTACCCCTATCATGAGGTCAGGAGATCAAGACCATCCTGGCTAATATGGCGAAACCCAGTCTCTACTAAAAATACAAAAAATTAACCAGGCGTGGTGGTGGGCGCCTGTAGTCCCAGCTACACGGGAGGCTGAGGCAGGAGAATGGTGTGAACCCGGGAGGTGGAGCTTGCAGTGAGCCAAGATGGCGCCACTGCGCTCCAGCCTGTGTGACAGAGCGAGACTCAGTCTCAAAAAAAAAAAAACAAAAAAAACAAAGCCCCACTCCTTTCAGTGCAAAACTTACTCTAACAGCGTTCAAAATAAGTCTCAGGTACCTATGACTATACCAAATTGGGTTCTTAGGAAAATATTTTTGCTGCTGTTAGTTTTTTGGGGGATGCTTATACGTAATTAGAATGAAGAGTATTATTTCCAAAGTGATCTTTTGGGTGAGTCTGCTAACTATATAGGTTCTGGAACCACGTCGATCAGGCAAAGTGTTTTTAAACCGTCTTTTGATAAGCATAGGTCAGACTTTGGTGTTGTCATGGATTCATTGGCACACCTCCCTGATTCCTCTTCAGGGCCAATACACCCATCCACAATTACCTGCAGTGCCTGATGTGCCTCACTTCAACTTCAGGAAACTGCCTGGGCCAAGGTCATACTTCTCAGGGGGCAGCCTACAACCACTGACAAACTGATGCAGGGACACAAAGGCTGGGCCCCCTTGTCTCACTTCAGGACTGCTCTGCAGGAACTGACACTGCTTGACAATGAAGATCCTTTCTGAAGTGGCCACTCAGCCCAATGATGTGAGGATAAAGGGATTTGAACAAAGATGAGGTTAAAAAATTCCCATAACTCTGGGTAACTTATTCTACAAAAGCAGAATCTTCAGCCTGAAATAGTCAAGTTGAATTGCTACGGTTCTGTATCCTGGTGTTTAGATTAGGATTAAGAAAATGGCACAAACATTCTAAACTACCTGGAGGGAATGTTTCCCAGTCTTAGCATGTGCATTATATGGCATGAGCTTTTACCAGCAAAAAGCTCTCTAATTCCTTACACTTGGAGTGGATGTGGAGGGAATGACAAGTTCTACTACAGAGAGTATGTGAAGCAGGCAGGCTTATATTAACTGCTTAACTCCTTTAGAATTAACAAGTGAGGCTGGAGGGTTCCAGTGGTTGATTCACACTCTGAGCTAAGGTGATGTTTTACATTAAGTACAGAGGGAGGAATAGTGATCTTCCTATGAGTTAGGAAGAGAATAGAAACCCCATTCAGAAGTTCCTCTGTGTTTATATGGAGAGTAGACTTGCCTTTATTCCTTCTCTTTTTATTCAACCATTTATAGGCCCACTTCACCCTGGTTCATAGCATAATCAATCTCAAAACCTATCTTGGCAGGTATATTTGCTTTAATATCTCAGAAAACACAAACAACGGATCTTTTATTAATATCATGAATCAGGGCTTAAAGGTTAGCTCAGATGAAACAGAAAATTACAGAGACATTAAATAGTTTGCCCTCTCTTGTCAATTCCAGCTTATATCTTGTCATTCTTCATAGCTAAGTGAAGAAAAAGAAAAGCACAATCACGTATATTTTAAATTATTTCATTGATTAAAGTAGTATCAATTCAAAATGGCATCAAAACCAAAAATTTCCTCTTTGTCGTTCTGAAACTTAGTCAAGGCGAGAAGGAGAATAGAACACAGACCTTTAATATTTTTGGTGACAAGAAGTTTGAAGGGCTGCTAAACATAAGAAGGAGCAGGGGTGAATGGGGAAGACAGAGGAGCAAGGACCACCCCAGTTGCACATCTGAGAAAACCAGTCCAGTTCACTTTTCAAGATGCAGGGCACAAATTGAGACACAGGACTACATCTTTTATTTGCAGAGGTCAGAATGGGGTTATTAGCTTGAATCAGGAACTTTCCAGACTATAGTTTGTTTCTCACAAACAAAGGGCTCAGATAAATAAGGAATGGTCACCAAAGCTGTAATTTCAGAAAGTAGCTGGAAGTCCTTGAGTTGTAAAAAGCAAATTAGTTTCCTATGTCCATTAGCTGTTAAGAAGTAAAGGCTAATTGAGCTGCCACTCAAAAGCCTAGGTCAGAAAAAAAAAAAAAAAAAAAAAAATCCCTGTTAGACTATAACTCTGATTCTTTCTAAACAAAAGCCACATATAAATAGATCACCAAGAAAAAAATTAGAAACATAAAGGTTATGTAATCAAAAGGGAACCAACAAAGACAGAAAAGACAAAAAAAGACAAAGAGCAGAGAAGAAAAATACTTACAAAAATAATAAAATTTAGCCATGGAGCAGATAAAAATAAACCATCTTGACAAAAATTTAAAGTTTGTATGCTTCTATGAAACATGTACCAGAGTAAAACAAGTGCTTATAGAGAATATAGAGACATAAGAGCCTTATTATTATGTATCTTAATTTTAAAAAAAAATTCACTTAGAACACTCTGCACTCCCAAGTTTTTTCATGCCATTGATTTGTTGGATGCTGGCACTTTCTAGGTCTCTTTCTCAAGCAGTTAATAGAATATTTCAGACAAATAACCAAATGACCCACAAACAGATTGTTGACCACGGATATCCAGTCATGCCACTTTGAATAACATTGAGGCCACTTCACTTTTTAGATAGTTTATGCATGCTAGGCAGTGAAGTTGTAATAACTTCCAGTAGTCAAAAGCAATTGTAAAACACTGAAAATTGTATTACCCCATGGATTTTAATAGTACATCCCAATTTCAGAGTTGTTAAAAGTGTGAAAAAATGTGCATTTTTAAATTTAAAGAATAGATTACAAACTACTCTCAGAACTAAGACGAACATCGGTAATACAAATAAATAAAAATGGGTTGAGTTTATTGAAAGAAAAATGTGTTATATTTAATCACATATCAAAGTCCAATTTTGTTCTTTCAACAACAAGTATTTCTAAAATAGGACATTCTTATAGATTGATGAAAACATGGGCAAAGTTATAAAAGGAAAATGCTAATATATATCAAGGGTCATGATAATTATATCACCATATGTTGAATTAAGGCTAAGAATTACTAATTTACATAAAATTATGCTAAAGTATATACTATACAATTATGTATAGCAATTATACTAAATTTGCATGCAAACAATATATCAACATCCATGAAAGCAAAAACCATAGGAAAACATATTAAATAGAACAAAATCACATTCTTCTTATAAGTAAAAACCTTTAATTTGCCTGTCTTAGACCGTGACAGATTTAAACAAATAAAAGTTAAAAATATAAATTATATAATTAATTAGGTACATTAATGTTCTATAATGCTATAACCTGAAAAGATCAAATACATATTATTTTTCATATCAATGGAAAATCCACAAAAATTGACATCTTAGATTGTAAAACAGTCTCAATTAAGCAAATCAGAAGTAGTATAGAAAACATTGCTATACTGAATGTATACTAATAATGCACTGAAAAATATATTAATAACAATATTTAATAGATTCTTACCACTTTGATATTAAAAAATAAAAATACTCTCTACAACACTTTTGTTAAGTAATTCCAAAATATAACATTGTAGTAATTATAGAAAATTAACGTAACAAAAATGCTAAATATCCAGATTAGTGAAATAGAGGTAACAGTGCTCAGAAATATGTTCATAGACCAAAACTATCTTCTATTAGTAAAAAAGAAGTTAAATGAATTAAGCATATAATTTATGGAAACATAAGCCTATCAAAACCAGAAAACGTTAATAAAGGTACCAGTGGAAAAAGCTGAATCAAAAAAAATAAATAAATAAATGAAAAGCGAAACAGTAAAAGACTTTACAAGAAAAGAAATCTCAGAGCTGAATGAGTGTTTTTTTTTTTCTTCTTCTTCTTCTTTTTTTTTTTTTTGAGATGGAGTCTCCCACTGTCACCCAGTCTGGAGTGCAGTGGCGCCATCTAGGCTCACTGCAACCTCTACCACCATGAACGGCTAATTTTTGTATTTTTAGTAGAGACAAGATTTCACTCTGTTGGCCAGGCTTGTCTGGAACTCCTGACCTCAGGTGATCTGCCTGTCTTGGGCTCCCAAAGTTCTGGGATTACAGGTGTGAGCCACCACGCCAGGCCTCTAAGTGTTGTGTTTTCTTTTCTTTTTTTCTTTTTCTTGAGACAGAGTCTCGCTGTGTCACACAGGCTGGAGTGCAATGGCTTGATCTCGGCTCACTGCAAGCTCTGCCTCCCAGGTTCAAGTGATTCTTCTGCCTCAGCCTCCCAAGTTCCTGGGGTTACAGACACATACCACCGCACCTGGCTAATTTTTGTATTTTTGTAGAGATGGGTTTCACCATGTTTTCCAGGCTTGTCTTGAATGCCTGACCTCATGATCCACCTGCCTCGGCCTTCCAAAGTGCTGGGATTACAGATGTGAGCCACCGTGCCTGGCCTACATGTTTTTTTAAAGAAAAAAATAAATTGGCTAACCCAACAGAGAAAAATTGAATATATGTTAATTTAATAGTGGTAATCATTACACAATGTATATATATATCTCAAATAAAAGATGAAAAAGCAAAAAGAAAAATGGAAGACTACAGTAAATCTGAAAAGAAAATAAGAAGGAAGGGAAGGGAAATGAATGAAAGGGATTAAAGGCAGGAAGGAAGGAAGGGATGAAGGGAGAAGAGCAAAATAATATAGACAAGGATGAAGATGGCACAAATTTTGTTCAGTCATATTCAAATGTGAAATATTAATTTGAGGAGAAAACATACAGTTAACTGTGGATTGTCATAACAGCATTTGATAGAATTCTTGGTAAGGCAGAAGTAAATGGCTAATTGTAATGTATGATTAAAATGTTTGTATATTAGTGTATAGTATAAATATGTAAAACATATACAGAATGGATATTATGTATAATCAATTGTGAAAAGAATGTGTCTATCAACTCCTAAACTAAAATTATGCTTAATGTAAGAAACCTTTACAAAGTCCCATTAAATTCAGAATTAAAGCAAGGCTATTCATTATCACCACTACTATTTAATAAAAATTCAGTTAAAGAAGACATTGAAACAGTAAGTATAAAATTGAAAATGTTTTCCAGGCATACAATCATTATCTTATCCAATAATAATCAATTGTCTGAAAAATAAAATAAACAGAAAATCTATAAACAATAAAGTAATTCAGCAAGTTAACAGCTTTTCCTATTCATAAATGACAATGCTTAAACATAGAATGGGAGAGAAGACTCATTTTTTACTATGGTAGCAAAAACAAAATACTATAACTAAACTTGAAGAAATGTGAAACAGCTGTATAAAGCTCTATGGACATGGAAGACTGAACTCTTATCCAAAAGAGGATCTGTTACCTGTAATCTCTGGAATTCATAGGATCCCAGCAAAATACTGTAGAGATTATTTTAGTACCTTATGTGATGATTTCTGGATAAGAAAAAGGAATAAATAACTAAAGTAATCTGAAAATGAAGAGTAATGAAGGGAAGCTAGCCATGCTAGATATTGAAATTTATTACAATGTTTCAATCATTTAAGAAGCATGGTACCGTGGTACTATAAATATACTTAGAAAGAGAGATAGAACAGCAATACCAAAAACAAATACATAAAGGAATTTAGTTTAAGAGTGATAATCAAATCAGATAGATTATACAATAAACAGTGTTGGAACAGTCTTGTATTAGTCCATTCTCACACTGCTGTAAACATACTACCTGATACTGGATAATTTATAAGAAAGGTTTAATTGACTCAGAATTCTGCCTGGCTGGGGGAGGCCTCAGGAAACTTGCAATCATGGTGGAAGATGAAGGGGAAGTAAAGACTTTCTTCATAAGGTGGCAGGAGAGAGATAGCAAGGGCAGGAGAAATGCCTGACATGTACCAACCAAGCAGATCCTGCGAGAACTCCCTCACTGTCAAGAGAACAGCATAGGGGAGACCGCCCCCCCATGATCCAGTCACCTCCCACCAGGTCCTTCCCTGAAGACATGGGGATTACAATTCAAGATGAGATGATTTGAGTGGGGACACAGAGCTAAACCACATCATTCCACCATGGCTCCTCTCAAATCTCATGTTCTTGTCACATTTCAGAACCAGTTATGCCTTCATAACAGTCCCCCAACGTCTTAGCTCATTACAGCATTAACTCAAAAGTCTAAGTCCAAAGCTTCATCTGGGACAATGCAAGTTCCTTCCACCTATGATTCTGTAAAACCAAAGGAAGTTAGTTACTTCCTAGACACAGTGGGACTACAGGCATTGGGTACCAAATGAGAGAAAATGGCCAAAACAAAGAAGCCGCAGGACCTATGCAAGTCTAAAACATGGTGGGGGCAGTCATTAAATCTTAAAGCTCTGAAATGATCTCCTTTGACTCCGTGTCTCACACTCAGGGCTTGCTGATGCAAAGGGTGGGCTCTTATGGCCTTGGGCAGGTCTGCCTCTGTGGCTCCAGATGGTACAGCCCTGGTGGCTGCCTTTCCTTTCCAGCTGGCATTGAATGTCTGTGGCTTTTCCAAGCATGTAGTGCAAGCTGTCAGTGGATCTACCGTTCTGGGGTCTGGAGGACAGTTGCCCTTTTCTCACAGCTCCACTAGGCTCTACTAATGCCCTCGTGGGGACCCTGTGTGGGGGCTCCAACCCCACATTCCCCTCTTTATTGCTAAAGTAGAGGTTCAACATGAGGGCTCTGCCCCTGCAGCAGGCTTCTGCGTGGACATCAGGTGTTTCCATACATCCTCTGAAATTTATGTGGAGGCTGCGAAGCCTCACTTCTTGTCTTCTGCACACCTGCAGGCCTAACATCACGTGGAAACCACCAAGGCTTTGGACTTGCAACCCCTGAAGCAACAGCTTCAGCTGTACCTTGGCCTCCTTTAGCCATGGCTGGAGATGGAGCATCTGGGACACAGGGCACCAAGTCCTCAGGCTACACAGAGGACTGGGGCCCTAGGCCCGGCCCACAAAGCCATTTTTCCCTCCTAATCCTCTAGGCCTGTGATGGGAGGGGCTACCTTGAAGATCTTTGACATGCCCTGAGACATTTTCTTCATTGTCTTAGCTGTTAAATTTGGTTCCTCATTACTTATGCAAATTTCTGCCCCAGCTCGAACTTCTCCCCAGAAAATGGATTTTCTTATCATGGTCAGGCTGCAAATTTTCCATATCATTATGCTGTGCTTCCCTTTTAAACGTAAGTTCCAATTTCAAATCATCTCTTTGTGAACACATATAACCATATGCCTTCAGGAAAACCAGATCACCTCTTGAATGCTTTGCTGCTTAGAAATTTCTTCTGCCAGATACCCTAATTCATCACTCTCAAGTTCAAATTTGCATAGATCTCTAGGTCAGGTGCAAAGTGCTGCCAGTCTCTTTGCTAGAGCATAGCAAGAGTCACTTTTGCTCCACTTCCCAAGAAGTCCCTCATCTCCATCTGAGACCACCTCAGTCTGGACTTCATTGTCCATATCACTATCAGCATTTTGGTCAAAACCATTCAACAACTCTATAAAGTTCCAAATTTTCCTATCTTCTTCTGATCCCTCCAAACTGTTCTGAGGTCTTCCTGTTACCCAGTTCCACAATTTATTCCACATTTTCAAGTTATCTTTATAGCACTGTGCCATTATCCTAGTACCAATTATCTGTATTAGTTCATTCTCGCACTGCCATAAACATACTACCTGAAACTGGGTAATTTATGAGAAAGAGGGATTAATTGACTCACAGTTCTGCATGGCTGAGGGAGGGCTCAGCAAACTTCCAATCATGGTGGAAGGTTAAGGGGAAGCAAGTACCTTCTTCACAAGGCAGCAGGAGAAAGAGCGCAAGTGCAGGGGAAACACTGAGCACTTATCAAACAACCAGATCCTGTCAGAATTCCTTCATTATCAAGAGAACAGTGTGGGGAAAGCCACCCCCATGATCCAGTCACCTCCCACTGGATCCCTCCCTTGACATGTAGGGATTATAATTTGAGATGAGGTTTGGGTGGAGATACAGAGCAATACCATATCAATACGGAAAAAAAATAAATTTTGCATTATATATAATACCTTAAGAGCTCAATAGTTTAAATTGAGCAAATAGAAGAGAAAAGATAAGGGAAAATATTAAAAGAAGATAATGACTGTAAATACACAAAAATATGTGTATTTATGTATAAAAATATGTGTATTATATATATACATATCATATATAAAAATTATCGTCTCAATAAATATAAAACCAAAACCGAATTAAAATAATATGTAAACACATCAAAAAACATAGTTGAGCATTGTGGCACATGCCTATAGTCCCAGCTATTCAGGAAGCGGAGGCGGGAGGATCATCTGAGCCGCAGGGTTTGAGGCTGCAGTGAGCTATGATTGTGCCACTGCACTGCAGCCTGGGCAACAACTGAGCGAGACCCCATCTTTAATCAATCAGTTTTAAAGACAGAGTCACCACAAGCAAAATATAACAAAATGACAGATTTTGATATGTATCTTCTTAAGATATTTATAAAGGGCTTTTTAAAAATATAAATTGATAAGAAACAGTTCAATAGGAAGTAAGCTAGAGATCTGACCACACTGTTCACAGAAAATAAACAGCTCTTAAACATATCAAATAACCTCAAGGTCACTCATTGGTACATAACTTTGGAGAGACAGGTGTTCCATGCATAGATGAAAAGTGGTTTGACAACTGTTACAGAAATTACCATGCGCATCTGAAAATTTTTCTGTGGGTACATTCCTATATGTACAAGAGGATATAGATAAAATTTTACCCAATATTATTTGTGATAACAGAACATTGGAAATAAAGCAGATGTGCTTCAGGAAGCCAGAGGTTAAATAAATTACAGCCCATATACACAATCCATGTAAAATATATTATATATTCATATTCCCATATGTATAAGAGAACACTCATTAAATAATTTATATTCATCCACACTATAGAATCAAAAGCAGCTTTCAAAAGGATCAATGAAGTCTCTGTGTACTGATGGGGGATAATCTCCCAATTATCTTAAATGATTTGCCAAGAGTGTGCTTACTTTAATTTTTAAAACTATTTGTATATAAAAGAACAAAGAACACTTGTACATATTTGTTGAATATGCAACATCATATACCTACATACAAGAGACTGATAACAATTTGCAACTTTTAAGAAAAGGAATTGTAGGTCTAGGTGGGAATTATAGGTTAAGAAACTTTCACTGAGTAACTTTTATATGCTTCCTAAATTTTGAACCATTCAAAAATTTTTAATTTCAGAAGCATCCACACATCTTTCAAAATTGGTTGAATAAACTGCCAAATTTCTTGTTAAAGTAAGCTCTGTTAAGTAGATTTAATACAGTACAGTGAGGACTCATGTACCCTTTATAAGAATGTAGCCCAAGTGCATAGGAAAATCCATTAGCTGCATAATTTATAGCCAATTTAAAATATTTAATTTGAGCAAGAAATTGACACTCTATGATCCCACTGCCTGAAAAAAACTTTCTGAATCAAGGACACAAATATTACAATTGTATTGAACATGTTATTGAATTTTTAGCCTAAATGAAAATTACAGGTTGCTTTTGTAGTAACGACTGAATAAAATTTAGGATAAGATGAAGCTTTAAGTGCAACTGATGCTATTTAGTCCAATTACTTAACTGAAATACAAAGAATGTAACACTTGGTAAAATTATCTTTACTTAGGGGTAAAAGTGTCTTCCACTTTTTATTAACTTAGATTCAGATAACTATATATTTGGAAAGTCCTTAAAGCTCATGTTTCCATCAGGATTTTACAAAGCCATCTTTACTCTGATTTCCCAGAAATAACAACTGTGTTTGTTAACCATTTACTCTTTAGCATCTCTACCCAAAGTCGGCCTAAATCCCTCATTTGCAATTTACATTTGTTTCCAGACGTTCTGGATGAGAAAGACATGGAAAATTTTGTACTAGTGGTATTTCTTTCTATAACAATCTTTCATATATTCTAAATCATTTATTATACTTCTCTCAAAAAGTATTTCTATATTATCAGGTTTAAAAAAAAGGAAGTTAAATTACTATATTTCCATAAGTGAAGTCATCATTAATACTTACATTATAATGTTTTATTAGTTGACATAAAAATTATACAGAAAATAAGAAAAGGTACTTTTCTTTGTTACATGTACATTCTAATAGGTGTGATTAAATCTCAGTGATTTATTATTTTGGTTTGTATTCTTTCTACTGTTTGCTTAAACGTTGTTCATCTGTAGTTGTTTTCCTGGCAGATCTATTTCTTTTTTATTAAAGCATGTTCAAATGTTTGTTCTCATTCTGCATCTGCAAATTCAGTGTTTAAACTTAGCGGCTTCCTAGAATTTAAATTTAGAAGGTTACCCTTTTTAACATCCATGATCTTTATCAGTCTCTATTCTGACCAAATAAGAAATAGACACATATGGGAGGTTTTCCATTTTAGTAGAAAAACGGTATACTAAATCTTTTAAAAAATAAAACATATTTGAAGTCATAGAGAGCTACTGCTTCTTTTTGTGTGTGATCATTTGCTTAGCACTGGTTTAGTTATGTATCTGATTAATTTTGAATAGCACACATTAATTAAAATTTAATAACACTTCATTTAATTAGGTTAGGTATTCTCAAAAGCACTCCTGAGCTAGATTTCGTGATTCATAGAAGCAAAAATATCCACTTCTTACTCAACATAATGATCCCGTGTTAAAAGGAATATAGTCAGAGCAGCAGGGATGAAGCTCATAAAAACTTGCACTACATATTATTTTGTGATATTTTAGTTATAATCCTTTGTTTCTAAATTAACTCATCTTTTGTAATATGAGATGCAGCAAAGAGATGGAAAACATTATGTTAGATGCTGGAGGGCAAAACAAAGATGAATAAAACAGTGTCTGACCTTAAGGATATTAAATCTAAAACTGAATTTTATGATTGTACTTTCAAATTTCTGAAGTAGATGATCAGAGGCTGGGTGATTCAGCAACTAAATACGGATTTTTACCATCTTGCTGCCCTGTTATCCTGAGCTTGTTTCCTTCTGGATGATGTCAAGGTAGCTGCCTCAGTTCTAAGGTCATGTGGCAAGCTCAAGTGGAAAAGGGTAAGAAAAGAGACTAGGTAGTGTCTCTTCAGCAATGAGAGAATTTTTTCAGTAACCCTTACACAGACTTTTCATCAGTCAGAATTGTGCCGCATACCACTGCTTCTAAAGCAGTAACCAACAGGGGGAATGGGTTTGCCATGATGAGCTTAGTTGAGCACGTGGCCCTGTAAAAAGAAGTTTTGGCAGAGCAAAACTGGGCTTCTGCTAGCCAGGAGGGAAGAGGGAAGGGATGTATAATCTGTAAGCAACTATTAGTGTCTGCTGTAAAATTGAAAATTTTTGAAGAGGGAAGTGTCATGATCAATCTGTGCTTTTTTGTCTTGGCAATTAAAATGTACATTGACCTACTTGGAAAATCACAGTACTAGGTTTCACGGAAACTGGCTGTTTTATGCTTCTTTTCATTCTTTCTTTCTCCCTTTTTTTCTTTCTCTTCTTCATTATTATCTTAATTTTATTTCAATTATTAAATTTTTATATCTATCACCAATCTTTTCTGTTTTTCCTCTTAAATGCCATTACCTTCTATATTCACCTTATTCAGTTCACATTATTTCTTTCGTAGACAACTAAAATAGCCATAAACCATGTCTACCCTAATTTACTATTATCCCTCTATGGTAGGACTAGCTACATCATTTGTAGCGTCTAGTGTAAAAATAAGACTTGGGGCCTCTGTTCAAAGACGTATTAAGAACTTCAGTGTGGCAACAATAGAGTATCAACTCAAGTGTGGGACCCTGTGGGACTGCAGAAGCTGCATGCCTGTGAAGCTGGGCCCTGCTTTCCAACTTGTCCTTCACCCAGTGCCCCCAAATATCTTTTCTATTGCTCTCAGAATGGGGATCTACATCTTTAACATGAACTAAATGTTATCAGTTTAATTATCTTATCTGCATCTACAACATACCAGCCCCTGTTCTTACTTCTGTGCTCTATCCATAGTAATCTTTCACTGACTCTCTTTTATCAGCATACCACTAGGCATTTGCAAATTCTGTTTCTGTCATAACATTCATCACATCCTCTTTCAACCTTCACTGACTTCATAAATTTGACAAATTACCAAGTGATGTTTTTTTGTAGCCATTGTAATATAAATTGCAATATTTTTGCACACTAATTTTCTTTTCCCTTCTTGTTATTGGGCCATTTAGTCAGGAAGATCAAATTTATTTGTAGATTAAAACCTTACTGCCTAGCACAGGGCCAGGCCTGTACAAGAGTCTCAAAAATACTCATCAAGTAAATGGCAGTATTGGAGTGAAAAAAGAGTTGAGAGTAGGACAAATGTAGTTTTTGTTACCATAATGTCTACAATATAGGAAAATTAGCAGGTGATTCTGTGAAGCATGTCCATTAGTTTCAGTATCTGTAAAATATTTGAAATTAAATCAATGTAAGATTATTCATTAATATTTTCCTCCTCATAAAAGTCTTATAGGCTTTATTTCTGGAGAATAGAATGGCCTGCCAACATATGCTGTGTTTAACATGGATAACACTGCTTTGCCTAGGAATGGACATTAACAGAGTTGCATGAATTTAAGTATTTAACATACTTTTTCCATTGATACTCAACCAAGAGCTATTTTCCTAAATAAATTTGAAATATACATATGGCTTACCCATGTGACTGGTTCTCAGCCAACTATATATTGGCATCAGGAACTGGAACAAGCTTGGTGGGTAACTTGAAGGTTCATCTCCCTTCAGTATTCATAGAATAAGTAACTTGGTTACATTTATACTTAAAACAACAGAATTATTGTACTTATTCATAATGCTAAGAGTGTTTCAAGTGGTCTAGAAAGCATTTCTTAATGTTATGTTCTGTCTTATTAGTGAATATAGATGGTAACATTTTTCAAAGAAAAGTTTGATTTTTCTAAAGGGTCCTTGAATTTTGTCCTTGGTTTGAAAGTAGTTTTGATAGATCTATTTAAAAGAATCTAAACTGCATTTATTTTGTGAATAGATGACCAATTTCATAACCTTCTCTCCTATCAAAAAGAAAGAGTAGTTGTTCTTTTTCATTGATGTGATAGACAGAGGAAGCCTTCTTTAAGTTCTTGTTAAAGTTGTTGCAGATACCAGAAGATATGCTCAAAGAACTTTGCTGGTTGTCTTTTTAACTTTCCACTTCCTTAATCATAGCTAGCTGACAAGTCTTTAAGAAGTCTTAATATTTGCTAAATGTAAGTAAAGCTTTCATTAATGATTCTTGAGTTATGGGTGCACAGAAGAGGCTTAGAAAAGATGAAGCAATTTGAGGTGAAGAAAGCAATACTTTTTCTCCCCATCATTCCATCACTTAAATATATTAGAATATGTTTCTGTTAACCTTCCAAGGAAAATGTATCTTCTGAACTATAGTCATAAGATAATATTTTTTTCAAAAAATATAAATTCTTTAAGGTAATTTGTAAGACAGAATTCAAATATGTAAATAGTTATGTTTTCTTCTATAACTTATTTTTACATATATTTATGTATAACACTCTGCATTACACTTAAAATACATAAATGGTGTCAGTGTACATAAATCCCTAAATAAAATATTTATTGTAAATATAAGCTGGGTAAATGCTTGCTTCACATTTGAATTCCAGTCTTTATAGTCGGAATTCTAAATTTCTGCCATAGTAGTAATTTGATAGTAAAACACACATGTCTACCAATGTCACAATAGTTGATGTCAGATTCAGATTTACCATATTTTGTTTAGGTTTTCCATAAGGCACATAATAACAACTGTTCTGTGCTGTCTGTGCTGGAGTCATTTGAAATATAGGTGGGGACATAATAAGGGTTCTAAGCTTGACATTTTCATTATGCATTCGTCTTCCTATTCCCCTTCTACCCTCTCTCTCTCACTACATATATGTCTCTCTCTTTCTCACTCACTATATATATCTCTCATTGTATATGTATATATATTTTACTGTATATATACATACACACACATATATGTGATATATGTGTGCATACATGTGTGTGTATATACATGTGCATACATACACACTTGTGTGTCAGTCTCAATTTTTATTAAAACATTTATTGTAATAAAGCTGTGCTCCATTTATAGTTATAGATTTATGTAAGTATATATCATGTATTGGTTATATAACACGATTAAATGCAAATACCAACGATATAGAATTTAACCGTTCTTGCTTTTGAAGCTAAAATGAAATTAAATAATTTATTTATTCATTAAACAAATGGTTACTTAATATCAGCTACATATTAGAGTACGATAAATAACCTTCCTATTCCTAGGCCTCCATTCCCCCAGTGCCTTTTTGGGTAGTTGATTCACCTTTTCTAGTTTGTGCAAATAAGCTACAGTTAGAAAACTAAAATATAATTTTAGATTCTTCATGAATCCAGCCAAGATAGATTATTAGATGTTTTTTTTCTGTTTCTACAGTGCCTCTGAGGCTACCTTAGGACCATCTAGGAGTAAAAGAAGAGCTGATTTCCTGTCATGAATGTGACTCCTACTTGGACTTAGTGACTTACCATAGCACCGTTCTTCAACCTTTTCATTTATTGGCATATTGCAAAATATCTAAATTTTCTAAGGAAATGTCAGGGGTTAGGGAAGACTTCTATTTGTATGGTAGGGAAAAGGTTTTTCTTAGTATAGTAATAGAAAGAAGAAGAGACTAGATGGAAAGGGAAGTGAAGAGAAGAAAAGCAGTTTAAAAGACAGGAATGGTAACTTATATATGTGTATTTTACCTCCATTATAAAAAAAAATGCAAGAGTGGGACTTACAATCTTTGCTTCAACATGCAAAGAAGTTGGAAGTCATAATTCCTGACTTTACAATAAGAAAAAGCTGAATAAACTCAAAATCAATGACATTTTTAGGCACCTAAGAGAAATGATGTCTTGGGGCAGACTGCCATGCTGAAATCTGGAGAGATGGGCTAATCTAGAGAGCCACATCAAAGATCTGCTTACCTGAAGCAGAAGCCGCTGGAGCCATAAGCTGGTAGAGACACAAGCTAATTTTAATAAGTTGCTGGAGCCTATGGAATAACACAAAAGTGAGAAACTTCTTGGGGCTACATTCTTGGTGGGGAGGTCATCATATTTGTATAGGTTTTACTTCCTGTGGAACTGAGAAATGTTCTCTCATAGTTATGGAAGGGGGATTTCTCTGACAGCCCCCTCTATCTTTCCTTTGTCACCTAAGCTGGGAGAAGGGGGAAGCTAAGAAACACTTGGGACGTAACCAGGGACACAGAGCCATGAAAAGACTGAGATTTAACCTTAAGATAGTAGAATCTTTCCCATTCTCCACACCTTACCGCTACATCAACAAGGCTCTAGTATAATAACAATAAATTACAGCTGAAAGAGCTTTAAGACAGACTTAAAGTAAAGAAATGGAGACAAATATACCATGGTCAAAAGAAAGCTGAAGTGTCTATTATGATTTTAGACAAAAATGATATAAGAACAAGAAAAATTATCCGAAATAGGAGAGACACTACTTAATAATAACATGCACGTACCTAACAACAGAGTATCAAAATGTGATAAAAAAATCTGATAGAATTGAGAGGAGAAATAGACAAATTCACTATTATAATTCGAGTCTTTAATACTCCTCCCTCAGTAACTGATACGTAAAGCAGACAAAAACTCATTGGCAATATAATTGACCCAAGTAGCAATATCAATCAACTTCATCTAATTGATCTTTATAGAATAAAAAACAACAGCAGAGTACACATTCTTCTCAAGCTCACATGAAATATCCACCTCAGCAGATCCTGTTATGTGCCCATAACAGATCAGAACAGAATGCAGATAGGGAAAGTGATACAGTTGAAAATTTATCTCAAAATAATTTTGGCAGAAATAAAAATTATAGGTAGGAGGAACAAAGAATAAAGCTAGGAAAAGAGTAAAAGTAAGGAATACCTACCACCTCTTACTGAGCTTTTACTGTGTATAGGTGGGTTGTGTTCCCAGCTCGTTACATACATGACTTCATGTAATCGTCACCTACTCTCATCTGGGCTTTTGTCATCATTTGCAGATGAGGAAACAGACTCAAAGAATTTGAGTAATTTCTAAGTGACAGAGCCAAGATTTAAAGCCAGAGACCTAACATTAACCAAAACTTGACTTTGTTAACTCTTTAAATACGGAGTCAAGTCTACCTTTTGTGAAGCTGGGTTGAATGGCTTAATTCATGAGTAAGAGTTTTAGAGAGTGACCAGTGCCCGGTAGAGTATCTGCATTTTTCTCAGGTCCTATTTCTCATCAGTCTCAAGCTTCCCTACTTCTCAGCCAACTGTTCTTGGCTCTCATCTTCCTACTAATAAATCTTGTTTTCTTCTGCAGATCAATTGATTGCTGCTAGGATACTTTCATCAAATATCCCACATTGATCACTTCGTATTATTTAAAATATGTATGTGAAAAGACTATTATAAGATTGGTGACTTTGCAAATAGAAGTCACAAGTATATATTATTCTTGGGTAATGGGATGAGGATTGAGATAGAAGTAAGATAGAGAAGATTGTTAAAATCAGACAGCATCTTTTTCTCTCCTGAATTGTGAAATAATATTTTTCAAAGAAAAGATATATTATGTTACAGTTATATTTCATAAGGGCAAGGACTATAACTTATTCAACTTCGTTTCCTCCAGCTTGGGTCTTCATAAATAGAAGTTGTTTTAATAAATGTTAGATGAATTGTAATCTTTAATAATTATTTTAAGTAATAAAACATGCCTCAAGTTTTAGGAAAAGCTCATAAATATAAATATATTGTATATAAAATTAAGTATATTTTATACAAAGGAATGCAGTATGCTGTACATACAGAACATAAATAATATAGCTCTAAAGTATCATACATTTGGTCTAAAGCTAACAAGCTAGCTGTAAAAAGCATTTCCAATTTCTTGTTCCTTTAAATTTAAGAAAGCTTGTTAGAAGTGTTAAGATGAACTAAGTTTCTATAAAAGGCTGACCTTGGAACTTTGAGTTATACTTTCCTTTGATCTCAGTATATGTCCTTTAACAAGCAAAAAATCATTTCATTTCTCAGTCTAGAGATGAGCTCTTCAGAATAAACAGTCTAGTTTATTCTGTGCAGTTCAATGCACAGTGTTAAACTGGTAAACCAGCACATCAGTAGGTAAAGGCACTTGAAATATTGTTCTAGATTAAATATCTTCAGATAAACTAAATGAAGAAAATTATGGATTTCCTGTATGACCACACATATTAGATTCCAGGGTGTTACTATGAAAGGAACTTTTTCTTGGATTCTGATTTCCTTCCTTCCTGATCAAACAAGTATTTTGTCAATTAAAAATTTAAATATGATGTCTTACAATGGATGAGTGCTACAATATGACTCAGTGCAGAAATTATTCTTTAATCACAGGGTTGAGATATTAGAATGTGTTAAAATACATTGGAATGTCACTACAGCAGTTATATAATTATCCTTTAAATGTTTTCTTTTGAGTCTCTTGTATTATTATAGTTGAATCATGTAATATAGTTATTAGTGTATGTGAAACAATACAACAGTGCTGTACTAAATTTTGAAGTATACACAGGTGTGTGTTTGTGACAGTGTGTGGGCTGTGAATAATAATACTTTGTCTAATATACAAGTATCTAATATATCTTAAAAGGTCTCTTTATTTTCACTAATTGGTTGAAGAATGTGTGGTTTGAGCTATTCACCTAAGTAGACTGGTTGTTTGACTTTGAGTATCTTGATTGTTTTCCTGTTGTATCAATCAATTGTTTTGATTCCATACAGAGTTAATTTCTTTTCTTTCCTTCCTTCCTTCCTTCCTCTTTATGACTGAGGATAACATTACTCACTGTCTTTACTTCAAACAAAATGAACTTTGAGTGGTTGTGTAGCTTAGAGTCATTTACTAGTGACCTTTATAAATCATACTGCGCTTCAGTTTCCTCATTTAGAACCAACCTCGCGGAGTTCTTTTGAAGAATGCATTAAACATATTAAAGTTCTCAATATATTGAGAACCCATTCAAAGGAGTTTCATTACAAGGATTATATTCCTTAAGGAATCTTTCAGTTCCCCGTTTATATTTTTTCAGCAAATAGTTGGGAGGTTTTTTTGTAAACTTTTCCAGGTTTTATTACAAAAAACAAAAACAAAAAAAAACCCAATAGTTTTTGGTTGCTGGAGTGATACATTATTTAATAGAAATATTATGGAATTATTACTACTTCCCAAAATCCTGCTCCCTTCCCACTCCCACAGATCAGTGAAGGTAAACTTTTGGAAGATTTATCACTTGAGGAATCAAGTTTTAGCTACTGTACCTCCTAGCTGGATTATGAAGGTCTTGAATTCATAATTCTGTTACTAATGCTTCCCTCCTTCATAACCATAATAATGTGCTTTCATCAGGAAGCATCTTAAAATATATCATGTAAAGGCCCTTGTTATTCTGTACCTCCCACACTATCACTTCTGTGGTATCCTTAGTTCTTTGAAGCTTGAATCATACTGTGTATACATCTTCCATTCCAGCCTCTTAATCACCTTTCTCATTGTGGCATAAAGATTATTGTACTAGTAGAAAAGAAGTTCCATTTCCCTTAATGTTTCCTATGTCCACAATTCTGTGAAACTTTTCAGCGGAGGTCACCAAGTTCACTTTTACAGATTTTCTGTTATGGGGAGAGGGCACCTCACAAACAACTTGCTCTCGGATACCATATTCAAAATTTCATTATCATCAGGAAATATATCACCAAGCCATTCAGTTGTAGTTGTTCTCAATAGCCTAGTCAATTTCCTTCACTGAATTGTAGATTTCCCCTATTCTTAATAAATGTAGTAATTGTACTTTCCTCCTAATGCCCTCTGCTATGACTGTAAAATCACTATTTATAACTGATAAAATATGCTAAACTCAGTTTCCTGATGTACTAAACTCCTCTGGATTTTGACATTTCTTCATTTCAGCCACCCAGTGGCAATGCCAATTCTGCAACAGTGTCATCTCTCAGAAATTCTCCACCTCTGATTTGACAGTCTCAAAGATAGACAAGGACTGCCTCTCCACTTTTTTGACAAGTGACAAACACTGAGCTGACAACTGATAAATTTGTACCTGAATCTGGTCCACCTGTATATTTTTTATTTGTCCACTTCTGTTGCTAGGTTAGAGATGAAGACAATTTGTTTCCGCGCTGCCTAGTTAGTATCTGAGATGACCTGACTCTTAGCATTCAAAAGTCTCACTTTGCTATCACCATTCTACATGGGTAGCAGGTAACTTTTGGTCTGTGTCTCTTATGGAAAATCCACAGAACAAGAATAGTTGTCACTTATTTATTAAAAAATAGGCTGGGTGCAGTGGCTCATGCCTGTAATTCTTACACTTTGGGAGGCTGAGGCGGTTAGATCTCTTGAGCTTAAGAGTTTGAGACCAGCCCCATCTCTACCAGAAATATAAAAACTTAGTCGGGTGTGTTGGCCCATGCCTGTAGTCTCAGCTACTCGGGATGCTGAGGCAGGAGAATCGCTTGAACCTGGGAGGTGGAGGTTGCAGTGAGCTGAGATCATGCCACTGCACTCCAGCCTGGGTCTCAAAGCAAAACAATAAGTAGTAAGCACTTATTACAAACTACTAGATTTATTCACTATTAACAATTAAATATACATATATGAGTGTGCACATTATAATGCCATGTGTAATGTGTATGAATAACAATGCCAAAAATTTAATGACAATTCCACTTATTTATTACTCTAATCCTTAGTATACTGTTTTAGATAATATGTCTCTTATGATCCATTTTAAGCTGTTTCAGATTCCAGCCTTTCTTGATTGCTTCTTTGCTGATGACCACTTATTGTCCCAATTGGACTGTTCACTCCTTCTCTAGGAGATTAAATTAGAGTATTTTCTCTTTGCACTTAGCTAACAGCCTAACTTTCCTTAATTGAAGTAATCCCTACAATGGGTAGACAGTTTAAATATTATTTGTTTAGTTTATGCCTCAAACATGTTAGCTATTTTTCTTTTAAAATAATATAATGAAAAGGAATATTTTAAAATAACGTTATACTAGCCCAATAAATACATATGTTTATATTTTTGCAGCAACATGTTTCAAGATCAAAACATAAACATTAAATATATTTATTGTTACTGCATTAAGTATATTTTTATACAATTAAGGTAAAATGCAATTATTTGTGACAGATATCAAAATTAAAATGGTTTAAAAAGACAATTTCTTTTCCCATATAAAAATCCATGTCTTTTTAAGGGCAATACTCAGAATCTGCATGTAGTATTTCTGTCTCAATCTTATGGGATAAAACTTATCAGCAAAGCAGGCTTTAAATATAGACTTTATTCTAGGCATCCATGTACTTGACTTAAAATAGGAAGTTCTATGAGTAAGGACTGAAGCCTTAATGGACATTGGGAGGCAACTAGCAATCTCCACCTCTGATATTCATGAGATTTCTGTAGTCATATTCCAAAAACACTTGGTTGACATACCACCACATGTTTGATCCAGAGAATATAAAAATGAATGAAATATGGCCTTTACCTGGAAGATTATAAGCAATGTGAAAGGGGATGGTAGAACCTTGGAATGTAGTGCAGTGAAAACTCAGGAATGGAAATGATTAACTCAGTTTGGGATGGAGAGGGGAAAAAAAGCATTTCAGAGAAGACCAGGCACTTGTAAATGACTTTGAGTTTAATTAGGAATTTTTCAAGCGAAGTATAGAGTAAGATATTCTAGGTAGTCCGATACACAAGAAAACAAACTCTGTTATGAAATGGCACAATCTGGAGAACAGGCACAATTCCACAGTGGCAGTCTGTGGAGTCTGCAGAGGGAATGTGGTAGGAGATAGGTCTATAGAGGCAGGTTGTGGTGTGATGTAATGGGTCATGTATGTTTGAATTTCAACTTATAGACCAGCGTCTTGTAACCTAGGGTCACACAGGCCATATCTGGCCTGCCACCTCTTTTTGGAAATAGTTTTGTTGGAACACAATCACATCCAGTTGTTTGCCTTATGTATCTATGGCTGCTTTCCTGCTGCAATGGCAGAGTTGAGTGGTTGTGACGGAGACGGTATGACCCACAAAGCCCCAAAATACTTTCTATCTGGCCCTTCACAGAAAAAAAAAAAAATTGCCATTCCCCTCATCTCTCTCATCGGTTGTTCTTGGAAGCTTTAAAGCAGTAGGAATTCATTAATGGGAGTTCTTTTTAAAAAGTTGGATAACAGCTCATTTATTTTGAATATCTTCCTAGTTTTTCTGTTTTGCACTTTTTAAAATTTTTAATATAGACTATGTTTAGAAATTAGAATTCGAAAGAATCAGAAGAATATGCACTATAAATAGTTTATTTACCACCAGTATAGAAAGCAAACTAAAAAATATGATTAAAGAGTTTGCCAAAAAGGTATTAAAGAATTTGCTTAAGAAGAGAAAGGAGGACCACACTTTCACAGTGAAAGCATGACTGGGCTTTGGTTGCTATTTTAATTAGTTTTTGAGGCTGTCTTTCACAGTCTTTCACTTAGAACTTATCACAGTAACATTAATTATTGGGAATTATATTGGCTGTGTTCATTGTTATGCCAACACAACAGGAAGTGCTACAGTACACCAGTCTGGGCATGACAACTACTGAACAACTGCAGAGAACATCTGGGTCAGCTCACCATTTCTAGACCTAGAAATCTGTCAGTTTTAAGAATGACTTCTTTTCAAAGCCAAGTCATCCTAGGTTTTCTTAAACTTGAAGCTTTTTAAGTGCTCTTCATGAAGTTGTCATACAGTATGAATACACAATAAGCGTCATTCATTAACTCTACATTAATCTGACAGACATTGTACTTCACATAATTACTGCCTACTGCATTACCTTTGTCCTTTGTAAGCTTTAATTTCACATGTCAACAGCAATCACTTTAGAGTGTTATATTTGTAGATACAGAAAAAGACTTGCCAGGGCAAATGTGTACTTGAAAGGTAATGCCTTAAGCCATAAACTCTTGCACTTTTGTTTGCCTCCTAGCTTATTATAAGGTTTTAATTTAATTTTAATTTTTATAATTTCAACTTTTAGATTCTGGGGTACACGTGCAGGTTTATTACATGAGTATATTGCAGGATGCTAAGGTTTGGGATACGAATGATCCTGTCACCCAGATAGTGAGCATAGTACCCAACAGTTAGTCGAACTTTGTCCCCCTCTCTCCCTCCCTACTCTGGGAGTCCCCAGTGTCTATTGTTATCAGCTTTATGTCCATAAATACCCAGTGTTTAGGTCCTACTTACAAGTGAGAACACGGAGTATTTGGTTTTCTGTTACTGCATTGATTCGATTAGGATGATGGCTTCCAGCTGCATCTATGTTGCTGCAAAGGACGTGATTTCATTCATTTTAAGGCTACATTGTATTCCACGGTGTATATGTACCCCATCTTATTCATCCAGTCTACAGGTGATGGACACCTAGGTTGATTCCATGCCTTTGCTACTGGGAATAGAGCTGTGATGAAGATACAAGTGCATTTATCTTTTTAGTGGTATGATTTTTTTATATATATATAGTCAATAATGGGATTGTTGGGTCAAATGGGGGTTCTGTTTTAAGTTCTTTGAGAAATCTCCAAACTGCTTTCCAGAGTAGCTGACCTAATTTACATTCCCACCAACAGTATGTAAGCATTCCTTTTTCTCCATGGCCTCGTCAGCATCTGTTGATTTTGACTTTCTAATAATAGCCATTCTGACTGGTGTGAGATGGTATCTCATTGTGGTTTTGATTTGCATTTCTTTGATGATAGTGATGTACAATATTTTGTCATGTTTATTGGCCACTTGTATGTCTTTAGAGAAATATCTGTTCATGCCCTTTGCCCACTTTTTATGAGATTATGTGTTTTTTGCTTTTTGAACTGTTTAAATTTTTTATACATTCTGGTTATTAGACCTTTGTTAGATGCATAGTTTGCAAATATTTTCTCCCATTCTGTAGGTTGTCTGTCTGCTCTATTGATAGCAACACTAATCTACTATTTATAAGACCATAATTTTTAGTTTTTCTGAAGGAGTGTTTAACAGTATGTACCACATCTTAAATCTTATACTATTTACAAACCTATTTTAGTAATATTGCAGGAATTTATGCTAAGGAAATAATAGATCAAGGGCATAAAGATACGTGCATAAATTTGCTCATCACAGCATTGTTGATACTGTGAATAAACTAGAAACAACCAAAGTTATCATCTGCTAGGAGTTGGCAAAATGCTATAGGATACACTCATAAAATGGATATTATTCAGCTACTATAAGTGACAAGTAAAAGTAAAACATAAAATGTAGTTTCATTTTCAAGTACTCTTCCCTTTGCTTCCATCGCAGCACACTTTTGAGTTTTCTTCTAATGCCTCTAGATTTTGCTTATCTTTGAAGGCTTATTAGCCCCTAACTGGCATTTAAATTTGGCATTTCACAAAGTTCTACCCAACTCACATCCTTTCTCAAGCTTTCTCCTTCAGTCATACTTTTTCAAACTGTGGGTTTTGATTGATTCTTGAGATATTAAATCAATACAATTGAGTCATAATCAACATTCTAAAAATGTATTACAAAGAAAATAGCATGAACAAGGGTACAGAAATGGTGGTGTGTTTGAAGAATTTCATTTACTTCTAGAAAACTGCATTGTGTTCATTTGCACACATTGTAGGACTTGAGCCTGGCAGGAAAAGTCATGGAGAGCGTTGTATGCTGTGAGAAATGGATAGCATTTGGTCTTGGAAATGATGAAGGAACACTGATATTTTAAGGTGGATTTTATTGAAGAATGTAATGTACTCAATCTCTTTATAAGCAGGAAGAACAGTGAATATTCTGCTTATTGGAAATGTATATAAGACATTCTAACATATCCTTAGCCTAAGGTGATATCCTGGCTCATCAATCATCTCCACAAAGACTGAACTTATATCAATAGTCTATTAGGGCCTATTAGAGTAGCTAGTCACCATAATATTGATCTTCACACTTTGAGAGTTGTTGCATTCATAACAGTTATCTGTGTCTTTACTATCAAGGCAATATCCAAGAGCATGTGTGTCTGAGTCACAGAGAAGAACAAGGCTCATCTTATATTGTACAATTATAATGTGTAACACTGGAGCCACATTATCAAATTACTGTGATAATCCTCATGTCCTTGGGATTCAATAAAATCTGATGTTACCTTTTAAAATAATTACTATTTTAGACTGGTTACAGACTCTGGACTTGGATTCCACATTTCTTGAAGCTGTCTTCAGAAATTCCACAAAAGTTAGTATTTCATTATGCATCCAGAAGTGGTTGATCTATGCTCATAGCCAAGGTTCACTGCAGGGACGAGGACAGCATTCTGAATTTAAAAACAAAAACTTATCTGAAAGGCCTATATAAATTAATTTTTTCCCAAGATGTTTTTCATAGAAGTAAATTTAGCTATGAGTAAGCAGTGCATAAAGTAGGTCAGTATATAATTGTCTTATTTTCTCATAAAAATGACAGTGTTTCCATAAATTCTAATATGCATTAAACACATGCTGACTTATTAAGCATAATCTGTAATCAAAACACCTTCTACCTATTCTTGATGGTTCAGAGAAAAATACCTTCTACCTATTCTTGATGGTTCAGAGTAAATATTCTAGTTATGCAAATCATAATAATTCCTTAAATCTCTGTAATATATTATAGTAAACAGGCATATGTTATATTATTTGAATATTGTGCAATTATATGTTTATGTTATAGGGTTCTTAAAATAGTTGAAGTTACATGACCTGACATTTAACAACCCCATCCTGCCAACGTTTTGGGGTCTAGAATCCTCTTTTTAATCTTTTTTCTGCCTCTCACATCTTACAGGATTTTAATTTTCTCTTACTGCTGCAGGCAACATGGCTCCCTCAAATAATGCTCTTTTCCTTGTAAGAAAAATATCATGACTTGTGTGTATAGAAGAGAAGGGCATTTTACTAACATGTCAGTCTGAAGTGTCATCTGACTCTTCTCTCAGCCTTATTGGTCTGATTGCCTCTCACATTACCTTTCTTTGTTTTGGAGGTATCCAGAGCTTGATTCTTAAGAAATAACAGAAAAAAGAAGGTACAGGGGACAGGCAAGAATCCATAGACTGAGAAAGGGAAATGTAAAGATTATACACAGTTTGACCCAATTGTTTAGTGTTTTATTGTATATGTATATACAAGGTCTGACTCAAAAGACAGAAGACAAAGGGGCAGGGGAATTCTTGGAGCATGAGAAATGGAAATACGAGGATTACACAGGGTTGGATCCTTTAAAAAGTCAGTCTTAAAGAAAACGAGAAACCAGTCAATGAAGGAACAAGGTAATAAAGAGAAATCTTAGCTCCATTTATATTTTGTGAATACTGTTATTAATAATATTTTCCCCTTTTTTATGTGTACGAGTTTATAATTTTTAAACTCTTATTTTTCTTTTATTGCCTGCTGCCAGCACCTGTCTTCCTAGTGACCTTTCGAAGAGTATCCATGAGCAGAGAAAGGCTAATGGAAGTATGCCCAGATAATGGCAGCAAAGATGAGCCTCTGCAGGCCATTCTTTGGATTCAGAGAAAAAAAGCTGGAGGGGAGGTGACCTGGAAACTAAACTAAGATTCAGAAGTGAACCCAGACAATTAAATCTCACAGTGGTCCCCGGGTGATTTCCCTAAAAATGTATCAGCAGCCCTGTTATTTCAAGCCACTTAAGCAGGAAAGCAGGCCTTACTCTAGTACATTCCTACGCTAAGAAAGAGAATTTCCAGCATACAAGAATGCAGAAATACTCAGATATTTTACAGAGGATTCATCATAGCTACTTTAGAATCCATTTATATTTGGTTATGTCCTACTTGTTACTTTATTTTTGTTTTTTTGTTTTGCCTACCAAGAGAATGGTCTCAAGTTTAATGTTGAATTATCACTTGGAATAACCAGTGCATGTTCTTACCTTGCTGTGCTAATGTTGGACACCTCACTATATCATTTCAGTTGTTTGTTCAGTCTTGCCATGAGTATAATTGAGATAATGATGAAAGTGCCTATAAAACGCCTGACATGCCCTAGGTGTTCTTTAATATTAGTGGTCTGCTTGCAAATAAAACACACTGTGTTAGGCACAGTGAAAACTATTAAGATCAATTAAAACATAGTCTATCCCTTAGAAACATCTCAGTCTAATAGGGAAAATAATATAGGCATGTAATCTTAGTTAAAATGAAAAAATATTAGATAAGACTCTTATACAGTCTTTTTGCTTTGATTTTGAAATGACCACCCATTGCCCACTCCCCATTCCCTAATAGCAGCCCAAAGGAATTTCCCTTATCCTCTTTATCTGGTCGGATCAACTTCTAATACAGGTGACTTGGCCTAGAAAGCCTGCTGACTCTTCATTTTCAGACATTCTGACATGCTCCCATTTGGATCAGATGAGCTTGGCTTTCTATAATTGAGTCAGAAAGCTTAGGTGAGAGTTGGAGACTGTAATCCCACTTTTTGGACAAGTCAATGGTTGCATATTTCCAGATGTAGATAATCCTCTAGAGTATATACCTCAAATTAATTAATGAATTAATTAGTATTTATTTATTTTGGAATTTGAACACCAGGGGTGGGGACAGCTTGAAAGAGTCTTATTTTAACTTTTTAATTTTTTTCCTTGGGACAGGGTCTCACTGTGTTGCCCAGGTTGGAGGGCAGTGGGGCGATCTCTATTCACTGCAACCTCCATCTCCTGGGGTCAAGGGATTCTTCCACCTTAGACTCCTGGGTAGCTGGGACTATGGGTGCATGCTACCACACACAGCTAAATTTGTATTTTTTGTCGAGATAGTGTTTAGCCATGTTGCCCAGGCTGGTCTCAAACTCCTGGGCTCAAGCAATCCAACTGCCTCGGCCTCCCCAAGTGCTGGGATTACAGGTGTGAGCCACCTCACTAGGCCATGTTTTAATACCAGGCCATCTTTTTAAAAAATCGGTTTTAGCACTTTTATCTCACCATATTCTGTATTTTAAATCAGTCATGTATTTGATCATCAGGAAAAATATTGACAAGTGAAAAGTTGATATTAAATTTTATATCAAATTATACTACATAACTATTATATCAATTATATATAATTTTATATGAGATATAGAAATGAATTTATATGGAGAAATAAATTTAGAGCAAATTACAAACATGTTATTTTATACACATAAATGCTTCAGTATGTATTTCCTAAGAACAAGAGCATCCTTTTACATAATTCTTAAATTATAAATATAAAATATATAATTAAATAATTAGATATTAAAGTAAATTAAAATTGTAACTTCACATTTAATATTATGTGTAATTAAACTACATAATTATAAAAATCAAGAAGTTTAACTTAGCGTATATGTACATTTTATTGGTTTTCCCTGCAATGTGTTATAGCTGTTTTCTTCCTATATCCACAATCCAATCTAGAATCATTTATTGCATTTAATTGTCACTTCTCTTAATTTTACCTTAGTCTGGAACACAACCTCAGCTTTCTAGACCTTTACATTTTTGGCATTACGAAGAATAAATTCTAAAATATTTGATATTTTGTTCCATTAGCACAATCTCTAGTCCAGTCCCATTTAGAGTCAGAATTCCAAACATCTTCTAAATTAAACCCTGTCCTCTTATCCAGCTCAACCCTACTTTGGACTGGATGCCTATCATGGTAAAGGAAGAGGAAGGCAATGTCAGATAGTTTTCTGTTCCTTCCCTCTTTTGTACTTTATCCCACCACTCACTGCTGCTTCTTTGTCGACTAACTCTTGTTTCTGACCTCCTTAGGGTTGGCAGAGGGGAGAGGCAGGAGGGAGGGAAAGCCACACATCACTGTTGTTGCAGTGGATGGCATTGCTCATCTCTGAGTTTACTAAGTTCAAAGAATACTCCAGTGGAGCATCTCCACAACCTTCAGAGATTCCTCACAAGAGCTTCTGGTTACAGTAGTCTCTCTCCTCTTACTGGCCTCTTATGACATATTCTCAGCTTCTGAATGTGATGGATGCATATCCATCTTCTCTCTGCTGATGTTTCCTTGCTCCCAGATGAAACTGTCTCAGTCCGTCAGCATACTGCATGGTCAGTATTTACTCGGTCCATGGGAAGCACTCATCTTTTGCTCTGTTGTCTTTGAAAGCACAGCTGCCTTCTAATATGGCTGTTTCTTTTCCCTCTACAGCTAAGCAGGCAGTTCCATTAAGTTTATCTTAGAATCTTTGGGGGCTATGAGTCAGGAACCTATTGTGCAAACTGTGGGGGATACAAATCAAATCAATACAAAATTTTCTGAATTTTGTGTCGAATTGTCTCTCTTACCTGAGTGGAGGGGAAGGAAAGCAGTCTTCTCCCCTTCACTCCTGCAAGGAGATCAGAAAAAAATACCATGCCATCATTTTGACCATTCCAAAGAGTGGTTTAATATTTCTAACATTTGTCTTTTCCTCTTTTTTTTTTTTTTTTAAACATGAGAAGTTCCAAAGAAACAAGCCTTATTTCCTTTTCATGGTATTAAACAGCTTCTGCCAACAGTTTATATAGAGCCACAACCATCACTGCAGCTGACCCTGAAAACAGAAAGTGAGGGCCATCCATTAAGAGGTCCATGACTGAACTGAGTCTGTGATGCGCAATGTAGTGGAGCAGAAGTGATGCTTGCTGCACGTTTAGTTGAGCCTAGGAGAGCAGGGCCCTCCGTAGACGCTAGTTTGAACATTGCTAGGTTTAAAACGGTTTAAATATAAGATGGAAATCTGTACACTATTAGTGTTTGTTTTCATATTTTTTTATTTGGGAATAATCTGTCTATGTATCTATGTATCTAGTTGCTTTAGTCTTTTCATCATAGAATTAGTTTAACAGTTGGTTATGTATAATAATTATTGAAAAGGGTTAATCAAATTATTACATTTTTACTTGAAGCCTACATCATAACATTACAATGGAAAGCTAGACTGTTACTATTTTATTTTCACAAGTGTTTGCTGCATATTTGATGCATTTCAGAGTTGTTAGAAAATTAAGCTGGTATTATTTTTCTGATGATGTCTCCCATTGTCGTCACTATAGAAATGAGGCTAATAATGCCAGCTCATTCGAGGAATATAGCTTCAGGAATGAATTTTTTTTTTTTCTTTATATTGAAATGGTAGTTTTTTAATAGAGATACTGAATGCTGTATTTCAGATATCTTTAAAGGGACACTTAATTCAGAATTGAGTGCAAAAAAGCTGCAGAAGATCATTCGTCCGTGTAGATAAAATTATATTGTGGTGGATAATGGGTTTGTGTTATTCTTAATGTCTATACATGGCTACAGTAAGACTGAAGTTGTTTTTATAACTTTTCAGTACATTGAACAAAAGAAAGTATGACAGCAGAAAACATCTGATAAATTAAATGTGACATGTTTTTTATTCATATAAAATGGTTTCTGAGCAGCTGGTAATTGTGAATATTTCAGCAGTCATTTTTGATGTGGAGTACTTCTTCTGTGTTCAACACTAATGAGTTGTGAGTTGTACTTCATCAAATTGACAGTTTCCTTACTTTTGTAAATAGGCATTTGATACACCTTGTAGAGGCTTGTAAAAGACACTCATCTAACCTTTTAAATGCATAGAATTTTCTCCTTACTCTCTACATTGTGTTGTCCACTTTTCCTATAAGGAAGATAATACAAAGAAAGGCTACCATTCACTGGGTACTTAATAAATTCCCAGAATCATTCTGGATACCATAATATACACTATCCATTCATAATTCTTACAGCTCAAATTAGCTCAAAGGAAAAACTAAGACTGTACATTGTCTAGGAGAGTAAACTAGTGTGCCAAGAAATTACCTGTACTCAGGTTTTGTAAAGTGTCTTCATGTGAAATAGTTATGTTTCTTGTTATTTAAAATACTAGGTATTTTTAGAGAATGAGATACCTTACATTCCTCCATCTTAAAAAGAAACTTTAAAAAACATTTTTATAACATATTTATAATAATCCTGTGAAATAGGAATTTTATGTACTATTCTCATTTTATAGGCAAGAGAAATTACACGGAGATTAATGTTAGGCACAGAGTGGGACCATAGTGTAGACTCCTGTACTTTAATGTATTACATTGTTTTTACTTAGAGAAATAATTTTACTAGGGACATGGAAGAACATAGAATAAGAATTGTCCAAAGAGAACTAAAAATGTTAAGATCAATTAATCAGGAAGTATATTTTAACAAATCTAAGAGGATGAAATTAGCGTTAAAAAAAATTAAAAAAAACCTCTCAAAACAGATCGAGTATATTAATAATATTAACCCAACCCATTTTTGAGTAGGGAACATTATATATTAAGAACTCTCTTAAAACAAGAATAATATTACCGATTTTGAATGGAAGTATAACTTAGTGCTCAAGTAGCACAACTGAATTAGTACAGCTGCTGCTAGACTTTTAAATCAAACAGCCCTCTTCGGTCTGTTTTATACCTTGGTAATCTATATAATATTTCCATGAGTAAAGAGTTCTGATACTAACACATTGTCTGACATAGTCATCCATATATTCATGTAAACTACACTGATAACAATTTAGAATACCACTAATAGACATGATAATGATAACATCTTATGCTTTTACAGAATAATTATTTTCCAAACGAGTTTTATTTTGATGGTTCTGCCAATATGTCAAAATCAGTAACCTGCAATCCATTCAAAAACAAGTGTATAGAAATTCTAAAAATATAGCAAACCTATTTTATAAAGGCATAAATAAGCTCACAAAGAATCAGAGGTATCCTCAGAAACTAACTACAAACAGGTCACCAAAAGTCAGGGTGGCTCAGACATGATCTGACAATGAGGTTAACTAGAGCTAAGGGGATTAGGGTTAATCTTCTCAGTCCAGAGGCTTCTGATGTCCCCTTTGTACACATGAGCAAATTTACAACTTAGTTTTTTGCATAAATTGGACTACCAAGAGACTGCTGTAACCTAGATGTACTAGAGCAGGGGTTCCCAGTGCCTGGGCCATGAACCAGTACCAGTTTGTGGCCTATTAGGAACTAGGCTGCACAGCAGAAGATGAGTGGCAGGCAAGCCAGTGAAGCTTCATCTGTATTTGCAGCCACTCCCCATTCCTCAGGAGCATTACCTCCTGAGCTCCACCTCCTGTCAGATTAATGGCAGGATTAGATTCTCATAGGAGCATGAATCCCATTGTAGGTTGTACACTCCTTATGAAAATCTAATGCCTGATGATCTGTCATTGTCTCCCAGATGGGACCATCTAGTTGCAGGAAAACAAGCTGTGGGCTCCCACTGATTCTACATTATGATGAGTTGTATAATTATTTTATTGTATATTACAATGTAATAATAATAGAAATAAAGTGCACAACAAATGTAATGTGCTTGAATTATCCTGAAATCATTCCACCCCCCAGTTTGTGGAAAAATGATCTTCCACAAAACCAGTCCCTGGTGCCAAAAAGGCTGGGGACTGCTGGACTTGAAAACGTTTCCCCCATCAGCATAGGGATGTGACAGAAAAATTGGCAGTAAGCTGAAATTGACCTATGCCTCTTCCTGGTTCTGCTCACGGGACAACTTAATACCAAATCTTAGTGCTTCCTCCATGAGTTGTTCTTTCATTTTATAAGGACAGTTATCATATGATATGGTTTGGCTCTGTCCCCACCCAAATCTCATCTTGAAATGTAGCTTCTATAATCCCCACATGTCGTGGGAGGGACCCAGTGGGAGGTAATTGAATCGTGGGGGTGGGTTTTTCCCATGCTGTTCTCATGATAGTGAATAATTCTCATGAGATCTGATGGTTTTATAAAGGACAGTTCTCTTGCACATGCTCTCTTGCCTGCCATCATGCTGGACATGCCTTTGCTCCTCCTTTGCCTTCCACCATGATTGTGAAGCCTCCCCAGCCATGTGAAACATGTATCCTTTAAACCTCTTTTTCTTTACAAATTATCCAGTCTCAGGTATTTCTTCATAGCAGTATGAAAATGGACTAATACATCATGCCTTTGCCAGGTCTTGCCTTTTCTAAACTAAATTTAAAAAAAACAAAAAACACAATGTAAGATCTACTCATTTGATTTTTAAGTGTAAAATACAGTGTTATTAACTGTGGGCACAATGTGGTACAGCAGATCTCTGGAACTTAATCATCTTACATAACTGAAACACCATATCGATTGCACTGTAACTCCCCATTTCCCTTCCCACTAACCCTTGGTAACCACTATTCTACTCTTTATTTAAAAGACGTGGACTATTTTAGATAGTTTGTGTAAGTGGAACCATGCAGTATCTATCCTTCTGTTACTGACTTATTTTACTTGGCATAATGTCCTCCAGGTTCATCCATGTCATCACATTTGGCAGGATTCCCTTCCTTTTTAAGGCTGAATAATATTTCATCACTATTCAAGTCACTATTTGAGATGAATAAATCAATTGCTTGGATATAACACATTTTATTTATTCATTTATCAGTGGGTAGTTAAGGTGTTTCCATATCTTGGCTATTTTAAATGATGCTGCAATGTGCATGGGAGTGCAGATATCTCTTCTAGACCCTGATTTCAAATCTTTCAGATATATATCCACAAGTAGAATTGCTGAATTATATTGTAATTCTGTTTTTAAGTCTTTTGGAATTGCTATACTGTTTTTATACAGGCCACACCATTTTACATTCCTACCAATAGTGTATAATGGTTCCAGTTTTTCCAAAATTTTGCAAGTATTTGTTGTTACTATTTTTTGATAATAATAGCCAATCTAACAGGTGAGATGGCATCTCATTGTGGTTTTGATTTATGTTTCCCTAATGATTAGTGGTATGGAGCATCTTTTCATATGCTTGTTGACCTTTTGTATATCATCTTTGGAGAAATGTCTATTGCAGTTCTTTCCTGTTTTCTAACCAGGTAATTTTTTTTGCCATTGATTTGTAGGAGTTTTATAATTTTGGCTATTAACTATTTATCAGATAAGTGGTTTGCCAATGAGGGACTAAACATTACAATTTTATTGAAACACTGTTGTGTACATGGTCTTTAGTATTAAAATATCATATTCACCTTGCTCTTAACTGGGTGAAGCATGCAGGTTAATGTGAAATTCTGTGCTCAAATTCTAGTTCTTTGAATCTAGTTTCCCTGATTTTAAAATTGAGACGATTGATACCTGAGGTGTAAACAAGGTTAGGAAGCATGTAACCCCTTAGCCCCTGGTACATAGTAAGTACTTAACAATTTCCTTCTTAAAAAGTGTTTGTCTATAATGTATCAGTATTGCATTTATATATCTATAATTCTGTTATAACATTCCATTTGTATCTAAACTAATTTAAATTGCCCTTGGAAAAGTTAACTGTATATATAAATAAGTTAATTCAGAAGAATGACTACCTGTTTTCTTTAAAATTAAAAATATTCTTAATAATATAAACACATCATTCTTGAAAATATGCCCATACAACCCAAAGAAGCTTCTTATGTAAGGATTGTCTTTGAAAATATCAATGTGAACCAGCTGTAAAGAAAACCATTGTACAGATACATTTCACTCATCTAGAAGTCACTATTCAAGTCACCATTCCAACATAATCAATATCTATCATTTGAGAGTTACGGAGAATTTCCCATATGTAGAATGTAATAGACAAAGGTCGCTCATACCTCATAAAATTGTGATGAGGAGGATTTAATTAGGTTACACATGATAACTTAATTAACTAACACAGGAGGGCCCATGGTAAAGATTAGATGCATTATTATCATTTGCATTGTGATAATATAGGCAAGAAAAAATATTGTTAATAAGACTGGACTGACAAGATAAATGAAATATGAACATACACATACACTAAAGTTGATGAAATTCATTTATAGGAGAACCAAACCTTTACTTAGGAAACTGTAATTCAGAAAATAAAAAGGACAAAAAGAGGAGAGTCAAGTTCACAGCAGCAAAAATTGTTAACAGTGCCTTGACAGTGAGTGAGGGTACAGAGCATCGTGCAATATATATATAAAACTCAAAAAGTGTGGTCCTCCCAAATCATTTATATGAGAATAGCCAGGCCTACACACATGAATCGTCTGTGAAGGCATCAGCACACTCTATCATAGGGCCAAATTGATGTCTATGGTTTTTATTTTCTGAGATAACAGAGGAATATATAATACACTGAACAGAAAATGAAAATTGAGCAAACCAAAAGCTTTGGCGCTTGAAGAAGCGAATTTCTATTATCTAGAAAAATCACTGAAGTACGTGTTTATTTCTAAATGATGATGGATAAGCCAAGCATTTCTATAATTGCATACTGAACGGATAAATGTTTGACCTAGGCTTCATATGCCAGTTACTCCTAGATGTGGTACAGTGGGATCCAGTAGCCAAGGTAATGCAGATTCATATCATGTCACTTCTGCATGCCTGGGTAATATTTTGTTTCATCAGGTGATGCTTTACCTTGGCTTCCTTTGGTGTGTGAACATATTACAGCAGAAGGAAATGGTCTGGGTTGGAAAATCTGATGAAGCAGGTGATGTAAATGGTGTGTAGTCACTAAGTATAATGAGTGGACAAGCAGAACTCCTGTTAGGCATCTAGCTTTTCTTACAGTTTGGAACGTGAATCAAAAGTCATAATAGAATTATGCCAATCTTTCCTATTTTTAAAATGTACAGAAATTCTGCAAAGTAATATGATACTTAGTCACTGACCATTTGGTAGGCATCACAGAAGTAAAGAATTAAGTCACTCTACATGCAGAGTGGATCACAGCATTGACAGCTGTGATTCTTGATGTTAAAGAATACTTTTTATGAAAGGAGAGTATTTTAAAGATTTAGTTCTATAGGTTACTTCTCTATGAAAATTTAAAGAAAATCCTTCCACAGAGAAATATGGAGGATATTTACTGTCAATAGGTTTATACTATTAACAAGTTATATTCATAGTAGTGTGAAATATTAGTTCTGTCAGCTTCTTACAATTTATGGGATTTTTGCAGACCTTCAGAAATGCGGATAAGCATTGCTCTGCTCACTTTGAATATCGGATACATCCTCCTTGCCCATTGAAAAGCAGATAGAGTACATACATTTATCAGTGCTGACACTGATGCCTTTCTACATAGCTCAGCAAAGAATCATCCAAATACACAATTGAAAAACTGGAAGGCTAAACAAAATAAGCAGTCTTATATTTTACAGTTGAAATACTTAGATGTAAGTGAGTTAAGTAATTATACCCTTATTTCAAGTGATATTTTTCCTCCTCTTAATTCTTTCTTTCAAGAAGAAGCACAGATAAACAGAAGGCTAACACAATAAGATTTTTTTTTATTTTTTTTTTTTTTAGGAAAAGGTCTCACTCTGTCACCCAGGCTGGAGTGTGGTGGTGCAATCATGGCTCACTGCAGGCTCAACCATCCCTCCTGCCTCAGCCTCCCGAATAGCTGGGACTACCAACATGAGCCACCCCACTGGGCTAATTTTTGTTGTTTTTGTAGAACTGAGGTTTAATCATGTTTCCCACATTGGTCTTGAACTCCTTAGCTCGAGTTTAAAGATAATTGGATATGACCTACAGTGATATATGGCAATTGGTTTAGTGATCATGTTTAGAAAGATCCCCAACGTGTTCAATTTCATATTAAAATGCCTAGTACTTCTTACTGTTTATACTTATTATTAATGCAATCTTGTGCAACAGGAATTTCATTTTTTATAAAGTTATTTGTCACAGTGGGAGAGGACTTTGAAATGGATTTGTTTTCTCTTTAGTTTGTATTTTATAGCAATTGCAACCCATGATTTCACAGAGGAGACTATGATTAGGTATAATACAGATTAACCTGTTAAGAAATACTTGTAAATCTTACAGTTGATCAAGATTATTTTGTTATACAAAAAAATAGAAAACTATATTATTATTGAAAGTACTATGATCATACCTTTAAACTTTATAATTGTATGTATTTTTTCCTTTATTCAAGGAAGATTATTTAAATTAGTGTAACATACCTATGTACTTTCAGGAGCTGGGCAGTGACATAAGTGAATAAATGAGTCTGTTGGGGAAGGTATAAGATGATTGCTTTTAGTTTGACAAAGTAACACTTACCTCATTATATTTACTTTCTTATTCTGGGGGCGTGTTTGTTTCAATTTAATTTTTTATAATTTATTGTGACTAATTGTGGGGTACACAGTTATGATATATGTATGCAGTGTGGAATAATTAAATCACACTAACATATCCATCATCTTAAATATTAATTATTTAATCACTCAGTTGCAACTTTCTACCCTTTGACAACATTATCTCCCATCCCAATTCTCATCCCCTTACCACCAGTCTACCCTCTGCTACTATGAGTTCAACTTTTTTAGATTCCACATATCAATGAGATCAGTGGTTTTGTCTTTTTGTCCTTGGCTTATTTCACTTAACATAATGTCCTCCAGGTTCATCCAAGTTACATAATTTCCTTCTTTTTTCAAGGCTGAGTAATTGAGCTTACAAACCTGTATCCATTCATCCACTAATGGATAGAGGTTGATTTCAGATATTGGCTTTGGTAAATAATGCTAGAGTAAACATGGGAGTAGATATCTTTTTAATTCCTCATGATATATACACCAAAGTGGGATTGCTGGATCATATGATAATTCTAGTTTCAGTTTCTTTTCTTTTCTTTTTTTTTTTTTAGGAACTTCCATACAGTTTTCCATAATGGCCATACTATTTTACACCCTCACCAACAGTGTGCAAGGGTTCCCTTTCTTTACATTGTCACACATTTGGGAGATAAACAGAACATATTTATGGAGTGTACTGGGCCTCAGAAAGTCACCAACTGTAGCCTTCTCTATTATGTTACTCAGTAAGATGCTCCCAGGGAGATGTTAGGTCAATGGTATCTGCCAACTTTTCATTAGAAAGTATTACCCTCCCCTCACGAAGGCAGTTTGGAAATACTTTATCATGGAAGTGAAATAAATGCTGTCATAATTTTTCTACTATGACATGTCTACCTCAGTCCCTTCCTGTTCAATGTATACACATATTACCCTTGCCCCAGCATTATCTTTAGATACATGAGTCTTTTTATGTCTTCTCTAAGTAGTTAATGGATTCAATTCAATGAAATGATATCACCTTCAAAAGAAAATCTAAACTCTTAGACTATTACTAAAGCAGCCTTTGGAAAGACCCTCCAGCATCTCCCTCTCATTTTCACTTTTCCCTGTCTACCTTCCTTCATGTCCTGATATATAGAAACACATTTCATTCACTTCCCCACTAATGTAAATTGAGCACCACAAAGAAGTCAGGCATTATGCTAGATACAAGTGTTAAATATGAGTGAACCAGAAAGACTTCATCCTCCCCTTGGGGAGCTTCACAGAGGCTAGTGGGACTGATAGAAATTAACCAAATAATTATACTTATGATGCATGCTGTGGAAAAGCTTAGGTACCATGGACTGTGCAGCAGTTTTCCAAGTTGTCTTTTACTACTTTACTTATACTTGCCCTTTCCCTCTGTGAAACCTTCACTCAACCCTCCAGTCCTCATTAATTTACCTCCTTGGGACAATTATTGTAACTTGTATGCATTTCTCTTATTCAAAATTATCCTAATGAAATGGGTTGCTCGCTTGCTTGTGTATTTTCGGATGAGCAATTGCTCTATTTTCTCTTCCTTTGCAGACATAGCCCTTGGTGAGGTGCCTGGCTCCATAGTAAGTGTTCAACAAATGTTTGAATAAAATATTGCATTGTTGAATTTTAAATATGTTTAAGCAGATTGATGACCAACATCTGACCAGATTTCCCCAATTTAGATGCAATGTCAGGTGCTTCTTTTAATGGTGTCAGAGATTGGCTGACAGGCTTGCCTTTCTTTAAAGCGATTTATTACCCATGTTGGTTTTTTGGTATAAATGGTTACTGCTTGTCGTTGGAGTATGTTTGTATTCATGGTAGAGATCAAATACATATGTAGTGCATGAACTAACAAATGGTTATGCTAGTTGTAGGAAAGATTGATAAATGAATGTTTCTAATGCTCTTTTCTTGAGATGGAGTCTCACTCTGTCACCCAGGCTGGAGTGCGGTGGTGCTGTCTTGGCCCACTGCAACATTCGCCTCCTGGGTTCAAGTTATTCTTGTGCCTCAGCCTCCCAAGTAGATAGAAGTACAGGTGTATGCCACCACATCCAGCTAATTTTTATAGTTTTAGTAGAGACAGGGTTTCGCCATGTTGGCCAGGCTGGTCTCAAACTCCTAACCTCGGGTGATCTGCCCACCTCAGCCTCCCAAAGTCCAGTGTTCTCTTCAGGCCTATGAGTATTTATGCCAGAATATTGATTTTATTGGAGAACTAAAAATTGATACAATCCATAGCTTGAAAGTAAAAATGTCAGAATACTTAAGACCATACACAAATAAGTATTCTAAAATAAGGAATTGATATTTATAAAATATTTTTAAGAAATAAGCACATTTGGCCAGATGTGGTGGTTCACACCTGTAATCCCAGGACACTTTGGGAGGCTGAGGCGGGTGGATCATAAGGTCAGGAGTTCAAGACCTGCCTGACCAATGTGGTGAAACTTTGTCTCTACTAAAAATACAAAAAAAAAAAAAAAAAAAAAGCCAGGCTTGGCAGCGGGTACCTGTAAACCCAACTACTTGGGAGGCTGAGTGAGGCAGGAGAATCACTTGAACCTGGGAGGTGGAGGTTGCAGTGAACTGAGATCGTGCCACTGCACTCCAGACTGGGTGACAGAGCAATTAAAACACACACACACACACACACACACACACATTTACCACTACAGTATTTTTAGCCCCCCCATCTTATTGTTAAGAACAATAATAAAGTAGTAAGCCCTTCACTTCTTTACTTTGCTGTCCTGTTCATTTATTTTGCATTTCTTCATTTTCCTTGTGCAGATTTTATACTCTGCTATCCTCAACCACCCCATCCATATCATTTCTATGGTATCACTGACCTCAACTATGTTTTCTCTGTCTTCCCCTAACCACTGGCATCTTCCTTTTTTATCTGCTCCTACTTCCTCTGATTTTGGGCATTAAATCTTTGCTAATCTGCCCTCTCTGAGGTTAATATCCTGTTCTTCTTGATGAGTTAGGATCTCTTCCCATTTAGTTTTAATCTAATATATCCTTCTTCTCATCTCCCAAACTATTTTTGCCCATTGCTTCACCTTGGTTCAAATCCAGGGAAGGACATAAGTTCCTAATGTCTATTTTCTGAGCAGGCAAAATAAAATATGCATAAACGGTATCTGAAAATTTTAGTCCTGTATTTGTGCTGTGTCACTGCAATTGAAATTAAAAACTCCAGCCTCTGCAGAGGATTAGCATCAGCAGCTTTGCCTCTTAGGCTCTATTAAAAGAAAATCTGTAGACAAATTAAATTCAGCAAAGCTTGCTATTTGAGTAAAGAACAATTCATGAGTTGGGCAGCACACTGAGCCTGTAGAGGTTCAGAGAGCTCTCCCCAGTAGTAGATAGTATTTATAGACAGAAAGGGAATAAAAAAAAAAACTTGATTGGTTAAAGTTTAGTATTTGCCTTTTTTGGGCATGGTGGGACAAGGCATTTGCCTTATATGGACATAACCTGATCATTTGGCAGCCTGTGATGGCTGAAGTTTGGCTGCTGTGATTGGTTGAGACTTAGCTATTTATTGGAGGAATATACTGTTAAGTTACATTATGGTTTATTTGCCTATTAAGTAAGGTTGCAGTTTGCTACATATGTAGGCAGCTTTAAGACAAATTTAATTTAACAGCTCTATTGCCAAAATCACTTCTGAGGAAGTAACTCACTATTTGGTGTCTTTGTACCAGGCTATACTGTCAAAAGGTATGGATTTTTCAGAGATAGAGTTTGCTGACTGAGTGATAACTGAGCTTAAAGTTGTGTTGCATGCAATTTTTCTGTATTTTTTACTGACATTGTTGTTGCATTTCACTTACCTTGCAAGAGCTCACTGCATGTCCTACTGACTTCGTTCCTCCTAGGCTATTTTGCACCCCCATTCCCATCAGCATCATTTTACAAAGCAGGTTATTTTACCCAGCCAGTTGTCCATTTAATGCGCAGAAGAGTCTGTATAAAGGGTCTGATCAAATCATTGCACAATGCCCAGGCAGTTACACCACTGGGAACAATTACTGCTTTATCTACTGTCAATGTTTTTCTGAAGTTCACAATAACAAGAAAACCATATTCCAGCAGTTTCTCAAAAGGTATTCAATTTAAAAAATTTAATCCAATCCTACAAATATTTATTTAGAACCAGCTTTTACAAGTTCTGAGACTATAATAGAAAATTGTGAGGGAAAAGGATTATGGTGTATGTGTGTTCGGGTGGTGTATGTGTGTAAATTATCATAAGATGTATGGAAAGTTTTGACATTTCTGGGCCAGGGTTAGGGTTAGGTGAATTAACCATAGGTTAACTATGGTTAACTAACCTGTAGTTAACTCACCTATGGTTACAGTTGCCCTCAGTTGCAGGCCAAGTTATTCAGCCAACCCTGAAAGGCTGGGTAGGGAAGAGAAGCCTAACACCACCAGTTTAGATTTGCTGCTTAAGGCTTGGGACAAGTGTGCCTGAGACTAACCTGTGGATACACCGAGGTCCAGGGAATAACCATTCAGAGGCCATTTTTCTTGGCTTTCCCTGGATTTACCTTCCTATTTAACTTTTATCATATTTCCAGACCATGCCTAGAACTAGAACCAACATTTAAAACCCAGTTTATTTGGCCAGGATTCCAGTACTCTAATACTTACCACCCATCCCTCTCCAAGGCTAGATCTACAAATTAGATGATTCTTTCAGAAAAATGCTGTTGCACCCTTTCTCATCTTTATAACAACAACTTGTATTGCGAATTTTGGCAAGTACTTCACATAGATTATATCCAGTTCTCACAGGAACATTATGTATTACAGTTTAAGAAATAGAACAAGGGGAAGAGCTGAAATCCAAACACACATCAGTCTTTGACTAAATTTTGGTTATCATAAGTTCCTGAGAATTTCTGCTGCTGTCCCCTCCCTACCACACTGTATATCTTTGGTTAGTAGGTCATATTTATGCAGTTACTTGAGCTTCAAATTCTGGAGTCTGCCTTGATATTTTCTCTCCCCCCACCTACCCTTATATTCAGTCATTATCAGTCATTGTTCTTAATTGCAATCAACACACGTAAACACTTAAGTATCAAAGGTGTTCATTATAATATGTTTATTAGAACACAATTGGTGGGAGTTCTGGGAAGCCAAGTTTGAGGTTACATCTTCAAGAGATATGCTTAGAAGCGTATCACAAGGCTGGCCTTACATGAACATGAGCCTAGTAACTACCATGCAGTGAGACGGAGGAATCACCCATCACCTCAATGAGATTAGGTCTGAGCCAAGAACTTGACCTTGCATCATTTTGGTCATCATTGTCTCTGCTGCTGTCACCAAGTATATCTAGACACTACTGCACAACTCCCAAACCCCCAGCAAAAATATAAACAACTTCTTCACATTACTCCCATTTGAATACAAGTGTCTCTTGATTTTTGCATTTGATTTCTGGAGCCTAGGTCATATGTCTATATCACAACTGCAAAGGAATCTGCTTATTTCAAGTTGAGCTTCTGAACTGGAAAGGTAGAATTCACAGTTTTAAAATGTATTCAAGTACCAAAGGGCTTTTCATAAGACACTGGACAGCCCCATGTATGACCAATATCCACCACAGTTGGCTAGCCCTATAGCTTTATTTCCCCCACATACCCTGACACTCCCAGGATCTTCTGCAGTCAGCCACTTCACAGTGATCTAAAATGCACATGAAGTTTCAAATGTGAATGCTTATAACAATTTGCTATACTGCAAAACTATGCAGAAATAGTTGCTGTTGAGTGTGTTTTTCAAGGGTTTTTGTGAAGTGAAGAATTTTTAAAATATTTGCCTGTGAATTTAGTTTGCTTTATGTTTCTTGTTTTATAATGTTCGTTTGAAATCTGTATTGTCCCTGGTTGAGACAGTACTATACTGGTCTGCTTGTGGATTCCAGAATGAAATAAATAAGTCTGTAAGAAAATAAGCAACTAAGTAAACTAGTAAGTAAAAACAAGCCATGCATATATTGCCTCAGAACCAAGGCACTAGTAAACTTCACAAAGGCACATTAATCAGAGTGCTACACCATTTACAATGACAAGTGGCCCCTTCCCTTCTCATTATTATTGGGACACTACTGCCAAATAAGCAAAACACAAATAAAACTCTCCAGTGGAAAATGGCTAAGAATAATTAGGGGCAAGTAGTTTTGTGTAGATTAAAACACTATAATTAGAAGGGAGGATTTGGAGCACTATTTGAAGGAGAGAAATCACTAGGAGAGTTGCTTTCTATGCTCAGAAGAACTTTCCCAGCTATCTTTGTTCAGTGGTAAAATAGAGTTATTTTACAGTAGGAAATAAACTTGGGCACTAAGGACCTCTGTTGGGGAGATACCTGGGACTGCCTTGGATAAGGAGGGGGTGAGCGGATTGTGGCATGACATTGTTTTTGATAACATGTTAATAGCAAAGCAAACTACCAAAAATAATAATGATAAACAATTTATTCCAGTTTGTTTGATCTGGGTAACTCTTCTTTAGAACTTTAAATATCGTACAGTGTTACGTTAAAGTAACATGTTTATTTGTAACAGACAAAACCAGTTCAGTACTAAGTAATAACTTAATGTCATCTTGAATCTGATTGAGTAGTTATTCTGTTAAAAATGTTGTAAACTGATCAATAAGAGGAAAATTTTAAGTATTCTCGTGTATTACTTTTCTGAAACTGTCATTAATATTATGTACTTAGAGTCGTGGTTTGTTCCTCAAACTATTACTTAATGTGATTTATTTTAAATGTGAATTTTGCTTTAGACATTCATTTTAAAAGATAGCCTATTCTTTATTATTTGTACTTAGAATTTACAGAATCCTGTGATACAGAGGGACTTTTCCAGCTCTCAGGGGTACATGAATTTCCTTGTACTGTATTACTGGCCAGTTGATGATTGACTTGCCTCTGCAATACCGCAACAATGTGGCCAACTAGATACTCTTCAACATGGCCCATTTTATCTTGGGACAGTTCTTTCTGATAGTCTCCCATATTGTTAATTCGATTTCTTTTTTCTCTGGGCAGCTTCATTTTATCTGTCCTTGTTAGGTCTCTTAAGACTACCTTGTTTTTGTTTTTATTTGTTTTGCAAGGGTGGGGTGCACAATTGGTGGTATACTATGGTTGTTCCATAACTTTATTAAAAGATATATAAAGTACTTGATGCTACAGAATATCTAGAAATATGCATTGTGCTTATTCATTTGTGACAAAAGGTATTTTTACATTTTAATACAGTCATTACATTTGCAATTTAAGAAGCAAATGAATTAAGTTCATGATGACTGAATGGAATGGGAGTTAAGAGTTTGTAAGGTGACCTGGAGAGGCTAATTTCACAGCATGCAGTAATTGTGAATTTTTAGATGGAAATATATGTGTGTAAACCTGACTCTTACCCCACGTTGGAGAGGAAGCTGCAGAAGAAGTTGTTCTTTTGACCTTAAAACAAGTTAAATTTGGAGAGCTACCCGATTAAGAAAGTTTTATCCACCAGTATATTTTTAATTTAATTCTTACTTTGGCAGGATATTAAGACTTTTTTCCCCTCCAGTTTGCCATTTCCGTGCTAGTAATATAAATCCAGTGCTAAATTCAGAGGAAAAGATTTCCCATGTCTTGGATTTTACCTGTTCAGTTCTCTAGTTATACTCTTAAGTAATTTAGAACCTCTGAAAAAACTGAGGTTAATAAAGAATAAGAAATTAATAATGGAAACTAATAAATGAGAGATACGGAAATTAAAAATACTGAGAAGAAACAAATCCTTGAAAATCCCAACATGCAGGGTTCAAATAAAATTAGGATATTTGAAGGGCCATTTAGGATATTTGTTATGCTTTTGTAGTATTTCTGAGAGCAGATACCACTTTTGTTTCTATTTTACAAATGAGGAAACTGAATGTCAGACAACTTAAATAACTTTTTCAAAGCCACACAACTAACAGGAGGTCAAGACCGAATAGTCAACACTAAATCCGGAATTAAGCTGCTTTTACAAACTATTAGTGAAATGGAAGGGGAACTGAGATCCATCAAATGCAAAAATGCAAACTATATAATAAGTAATCTGCTGGCATTTGATGCTTATTTATTTCTCATTACCATCCTGTGGGTTAGCTATTGTTATCTTCCCTTTTCACATAATGAAACACAAGTTTGGAAAGTTTAAACTATTTCCCCATGTTGGCCATGGGGAACTGGTAGTCAGTAGACCTAGCATTTGAACATTGAACTCTGGACTGCAGATCCTATGTCTTTTTTACTCTGCAAAAAATCATAACTCTTTTTAGTAAGAAAATACTTTATTTGAATAATCTATTTCATATAAACCCAAGCTAGATAAGGTGCCAATTGCCCTGACCCCTGTTGGACCACCCCTAGATGGTTCCAGGACACCTGGGAACTTGAAAGTGTCCATGCTACCATGCTGCCTAAAGTCATTCTAGTTTTTTGAAACTATAATTATGAATAATTTCCCAGATACAATCATATTAACATATACATACACAGTCCCTCCCATATTACTGTCATTGATTCAACATATGCTTATTGAGCACCCTTTATGTCCCAGACTGTTTTCTAGGTACTGGGGAATATAAAGATCAAATTCTGGACCTTCACAGAACTTGCATGGTTTTTACTCCCATCACTTAGCCCACTCCAGTGAGTCATTTACTGTACTGTCTTGGTGATATCTGTAAATTTTCCATCTCCTACTAGCTTTTAAGCCCCATGGGATGGAAACTGTGTTTTATTCATTTTTGTGTCTCCCACAGATCACCTGCCACAGCAATATTCCCAACACATCTCTTCTTTTACACTCTTTTCAATCACAGGACTATAACATGCAGCTTCATAAAATTCATCCCTTCACCTAAATAGATTCCAGCTGTGACAATGTTTATAATTTCCCAGTAACTTGAAATTTTCATCAAATTTCTACTTTTAGATATGCAAATTTACGATTAATCAATGAGTCATTGAGAAAGGATGAATCATTTTTCGTTCACAGGACATGTCAAGATGTGTTACAAGGTGTAAGACTTAATATTAACTGCCTTTCTAACTTAAGAAAAACATTTTAACCACTTAAAAAGGGTGTTTTGGTGAGCATTTGTTAGAGGACTGGGAGTTGTTCCTCTGAACAGGGTTAATAGAGCTGAGTAATTTTTTACTTATAAAATCCTCTAAAAATATAAATATTTTTGTCTATATTTGGTACTGTCATAAATGTCTTTGTTCCTCTTTGAAAGCCATTATATAACAAAAGGATCATTTTGAGTAAGAGATTTTTGATTTTAAAGCACATGCATATTAATTATTGGATATCCCAGGATATCTTTTGAAAGTCTGGAGTTGTTGTCAGTGACTCACAGTGACAAAGTGCTTTTGTGTGTCTTTATTTGCATGCCTGAGGGAATCACTATTTTTAAAAAATAGATTTTTTTTTTTCACATGGCCCTTTAAAAGAAAACATATTGTGGCTACTGAAGAAATTCCCAGAGCAATGTTAAGAATTACAATTTGCATAATAATAATTTTTCCTTTGCCTCAACTCAGTGAAAGCCACCCTGATTAAAAACAGGTTGCTAGAAGTTTCTAGTTACTACAAGGCACTTGAACTAAATGTATTTGGCAAATTTGTAACCCAATTCTGGGATGCGACTCTTTTTCCCTAAGGCCTATCTCAACATGATTCTCCCTTAAAGTAAAATATAAAACCAACTCTGGAGAGCTCTTAGGAGTTTTCACGGGATGCTTTTGGTGTTTGGTGGAATTGGGATTAGACACCATACACCACGAAGTAAAACTTCTGAAGAAATTCTCTTCCAGCTTTCTCTGGAAAGAGAAAGGAGTCAGATCCTTCAAGACCACTCTCCACAGCCTGATTTCTCCTCAGTTGCTTTTTGAAAATTCTAGCTGTAGCTTCAGGACTTTCTCATTCCAAGTTGACCCCCTTCTCCCACATTCTGAACTATTCTTTTTCTATGGCATGTGATTCATTCATTTTTTTTTTTTTTTTTTTTTGAGACGTAGTCTCGCTCTGTCGCCCGGGCTGGAGTGCAGTGGTGCAATCTCGGCTCACTGCAAGCTCCGCCACCTGGGCTCCTGCCTCAGCCTCCGGAGTAGCTGGGACTACAGGCGCCCGCCACCTCGCCCGGCTAGTTTTTTGTATTTTTTTTAGTAGAGATGGGGTTTCACCATGTTAGCCAGGATGGTCTCGATCTCCTGACCTCGTGATCCGCCCATCTCGGCCTCCCAAAGTGCTGGGATTACACCTCTTAAGACTTCTAATGTTTCTCTACATTAAATATCTAAGTCAATACAATGGAATCCTGGGAGCCAAGCTGAGCAAAGGAAGGGTCCTCCTTAGAAGGTAGGGGTAGCTCATAGCTTATGTCTATTTACTTTGGGATTTTTATGTTTGTCACACTGAGAGCTTAAGGTTTCAGTTTTCTTTTGGTTAATGGTTCTTCAGAAAAGCCACACCATTAGGGCCTTACACAATGGCTCTACTTGGGTAAATTTACCACCTTCCTGGGAAAAGCCGTCAGCTTTGCAATGAACCCTGCATTTTTGTCAGCCTACCAAGAGTGCTTCTATCTCATGCTCATCACAAATATACAACCAGGATGTAAAATCACAGTAATAATTTACTTTGGAAATTATGACTTTTGAGAGGACAAGACTCTTTGATATGTCTACTTCATTTCCTCCATGAGGAAGACATAAGGAGAGAGCCAAATTTTACTCTAGGAAAGTTATTTGATATATCTAGAGTCATACCAAGGGGTCTTAAAAGTTCATTCTTCCGTTGTTTCTATCACTGCAAATTGAGTGCTTAATCTGAGACAAAGGCTCTGCTGGGAACTAAGACTATAATGATAAATATGTCACATCAGCTGCCCCTATATTGCATAGTTTCGTGGCAGAAACAGTATTAAATTAAGAACTCATAAAAATGACTTCAGAAGGAAAAACGGTGTTCAGTAAGAGTGGATAACTTACGGCTTTCCAAATATATGGATTAGGAAAAACTTTTCCAAGGAAGTGAAAAGTGAGTTTGTATGTAGGGTGGGGGGAATGGAGACAGCATGGCTCATGAGTAGGTCATAGGATTGATCTTGTGTACCAGGATAAGAGTTAAAAATTTTGTTTTTGAGCAAAAGGAATTTGTCTTTTTCTAAGAGGACCAATATCATCAAATTGGTATTTTAAAATGGTAAGTATGCGATGTAAAGAGAATGCGGTAGAGGGTGAAGGAGATTCAGTACAACCAATTCGGAGATGATAGCAGGAAGTACAGATAGCATGTGATGGTCACTAGGCTTATGAGGGTGGAAGTGCAAACTGAGAAATGTAGATGGATTTCTTCGTTTATATGCAGTCAAATCAAGAACACTTAGTATATGATTAGGAGTTCGACGTGAAGGGGTAGTGATAAAGGTGACTCTGAGGTTTTTGGCATTAACAGCTAGGTGAATGGTGGTATGAAATATAGAATGATTTCATTTGGATTTGTGGCCCCGCCCAAATTGCATGTCGAATTGGAGGAGGGGCCTAATGGGAGGTGATTGGATCATGGGGGTGGATTTCCCTGCCTGCTGTTCTCATGAGAGTGAGTGAGTTCTCGGGAGATCTAATGGTTTAAAAGTGTGTGACACTTCCCCCCTTCACTCTGTCTCTCTCCTGCCGCCTTGTGAAGAAAGTGCTTCCTTCCCTTTCATCTTCTGCCATGATTGTAAGTTTCCTGAGACCTTCCAGTCATGCTCCCTATTAAGTCTGTGTAAATGTGGGTCAATTAAACCTCTTTTTTTCATAAATTACCCAGTCTCGGGTGGTTCTTTATAGCAATGTGAGAACTGACTAATACATAGGATAATAACCAGGTTTGAAGGTAGTATATTAAATTCAGTTTTATATCAGTTGCAATTGATTAAGGCTGCATAAAATCAAAACAGTAATGGTTGTTGAAACCATACAAACTCCCCTTCCTTCACATATCAGGAAGATCAAGAGGGTAGTTCCAAGACCATACATTGGTCCGGTGATATTTTGCCCTTTTAGTCCATGCTTGTTGCCTCATTGCTACATTGCTACAAAATGGCTACAACAGACATGTTATTAAAGGCAGAAGGATGGAACAGGAAAGTATTAACATGCTCTCCTCTTACTCTTACCCCTTTTATAATAAGCAAAATTTTACCTCCAAGACTCCAGAAGATTCATTTATAGGTCTACACAGCCATGGCCTCTCCAAACTGTGAAGGATGTGGACTGTTTAGAAAAGGAGAGAGAGATCATCACAGTTAGCTTAAAAAACAGTTGTTCTCTACTGTGTTAGACACCAACTCTTTTGATTAATAATCTGAAATGATATAATTTACCTACACACATAACCTAACAAGAAAAAATGGTGTGTTCTCTTTGTCATAAAACAGGAAAATAAAAGAATATGTAAACATTTGGGCCAGATTCAAATTGAGGTAATTAGATTCTTGCAACTACATATATAGAATAATAGGGTAAATAGTGTTTGCAGCAATATATGGAATCACAACAAACACACAGCAGTGATGCAGACTGATACTCTTTTGCTGTAAGGGTGTCACAAACAGAATGAGTCTAGTTACTGTTGTCTTGTTTAAAATACTGGAAAACTCTTGATAACATTCCGATTAAGACAATGTATAATGTTTCCTGATTAATATTTTACTTGCAGTCCTGCTGCACATTGGAAAGTGGTAGGAAATGCAGAACAATTATTTGATAATTCACTTATGTCCCCTCACATTGTAGAATGACACTTCTTAGACCTCACTAACAAATGCCAATAATGTCCCCAATCATTGTGACAAGCAAATTTCCAAGAAAAAAAGGTAAAATTTACACACCGTACATCCGAATAGAAATGTAAGATCAACTGAAAGCAAAGAAAGATTGATTTCCTTGATTCTGACTGGCATCTCATGCATTCCCACTTACTGCCTATAGCTGTTACAGACATTCACTACAAAGTTAAATTAAAGGTTTCTCTGCAATAATTTCTCATTATATGCCAAGCCTTAAAAGAATCTAATGAATTCTGTCTAGGATAACACTAATTGTAAGGTTAAAGTTTCCTTGGGAAATCTTGCCTAGTACCTTAGGCACTGGGGAAATGTATGCTAGTGATTTCAAAGTGAATTAAGAAACAAGTTTTTAATCCATCTTTTCAAGAATTTTAATGAAACACCTAGTTTATATCTTTAGAACTCTAGAAAAGTGTGTCATCATTTTAGACTGTTTTCTTTTAAATCAATGGCATCTATAGGCTACCATCCTCTTGAACTAGATAGATTTTAACCTTTTTTCCTTATTCATTCTAATTTAGCTTGCCATATATATAAATATACATATATTTATATATTTTGATGGTAGCTATTTGCTCATTAAAAATCAAAAGTTAAAATTAATCTTGAAAAATGGTTAACTGGTTTCCCTGAGAAAAAACTCAATTTAGTTGGTAAAGGCTGATTGCATTAAAGTTTATATGTTTTACATTTTCTCTGCTCCATGAAGGAAATAAATGTTTTTCTTTATGATGTGGTTCACCATTTACATGAACATTTTAATAAGAGAAAGCAAAACAATTTTGAAGAATACATTAGTATTTGTAGGAGCCATTCATATTGCTTTCTGCATTTAAGGTAAATTAGAATTATTCACTAAGTCAAACAATGTCAAATAGAAAACAGAAAAGAGATGTTGATGAATGAATTAAATATGATGAGTCATATTTTATTCATTGTTTTATTCATTTTGAACTTTTTAATGAAGACATTGAAATACCAAGTCATGGTCATAAAATTTCTTAACTCCTCTTAAAATATTAATTTAATAATAAACAGTCATTAGTTTATAAAACAAAATTGAAACACTTTGAGTATAGGACTTAATAGTAGAATTTAGAGAGTTCCCCAGAACTCTTCTTAGCTTTTAGGCTCTTAGAAGATAAAATTGTGTATCTATGTATGTGCACATGCAATAACGTCATAAAATGGCCTACTATGAATACGTAAAATGATGTTGCTTATTGTTACGATGTTTCACGTAAGGGAATATAAAGTAGGATTGATTAGTAAAAGGTGAAAGAAGAGGTTAGTGAATGATGGATTAGTAAATGATGAGCATGGTTTTGAGCAGGGGCTTGAAGAAATGATGGGTATGTGAAACCTAGAATACTGACATGATATTACATGCTGAGAAAAATATGGAGAAAATAAGACACTCTTGAACTGCATATGTAAGAAGAATGACTTCACTGGTGAAACTGTGTTAATAAGGAATTGAAAATTGCTTAGTTAGAAATAGAAATGTTGAGAGAAAGAAGAGATTGTTGATTTAATGTCTTAGATGTGGATGACAAAAATGAAAGAACCTTGTAGAGATTCTTTAGGCTCTGGCATTATAAGAACTATATGTGAGGTAGCATTTATTTGTAGCTTATTGGAGAAGTGCAGAGTTGGAAGGATCCAGAACATGTGTAAAATTGCTCAGTACTTTAAGCATTAGGTGATAAAGAATTAGGTGATTAAATTGATGGCAAATACATAAATATAAATATATACATACATAAATATAATGTAATGAAAAATTGAAAAATTGAAAAGTATACACCTGTGTACCACAAAATATTTAACCATATTAATCCATTTTACTAAATTTAATTTAAAGAAAATACTATTTCTCTCCATTATTTGACAGTATGTAACCCTATTTTTATTTTCTTTGGGAAAGAGGTGGGAGTTTGGAGGGACTTTGAACTATAAGGTATTTAAATTATTTTGAGATTTTTTTTTTTTTTAAAGAACAAACAAAAATTTTCATTATTGAATGCTATTACCTTTTAGGTTTCTACTGAATTAGCATAAACCACTTTTGTTCAATCAACCATCTATCCTTTTGAAGTGACTTGAATGAAGGATTAATGATTTACTTGTTAGGGTCAAAGATTTGTTGTAGGGGCCGGGCGCAGTGGCTCAAGCCTGTAATCCCAGCACTTTGGGAGGCCGAGACGGGCGGATCACGAGGTCAGGAGATCAAGACCATCCTGGCTAACACGGTGAAACCCCCTCTCTACTAAAAAATACAAAAAAACTAACCAGGCGAGGTGGCGGGCGCCTGTGGTCCCAGCTACTCGGGAGGCTGAGGCAGGAGAATGGCGTGAATCCGGGAGGCGGAGCTTGTAGTGAGCTGAGATCCGGCCACTGCACTCCAGCCTGGGCGACAGAGCGAGACTCTGTCTCAAAAAAAAAAAAAAAAAAGATTTGTTGTAGGAAAGTAAGAAAATATGTTTATAATATATTTGTATATATAGATTTAATATTTAAACCATTATTATCCTTAGCTATCTTCAGTAACGCTTTCTTTCACCTTTAGAAAGAAGTATTTTAGTCATGTCTAATAATCATATCTGTACATTTTCTTATTTTGTCTAATCACTTTGAAAATACCTATTTAACTAAAATCACTGCAGAATAAAACAAATATCAGACTTTCCTTGTATGTATATAATAAATTAATGTTTTTAAAGTCTGAATTAACTCCTGCACTAATAAGGCATGCTCTAAGAGAAAAATGAAAAGTCCTTAATTCTAAAATTTAATAATGTTTACTAAACAATTTTGCAGGTATATCTACTAGACCTGCCCTGTGTTATTCAGTAGCCACTAGCCACATGTGGCTTTTTAGATTTAAATTAATGAAAATGAAATACAATTAAAAACAGCATTTTTTTAAACTTTTTTTCTTTTGAGACAGAATCTTACTCTGTTGCCTAGGCTGGAGTGCAGTGACATAATCTTGGCTCACTGCAACTCTCATGCCTCAGGCTCCCAATAGCTGAAACTACAGGCACGCACCAGCATGCCTGGCTAATTTTTGTATTTTTGGTAAAGATGGGGTTTTGCCATGTTGCCCGGGCTGGTTGTGATTTCATAGCCTTCAGTCATCTGCCCACGTTGGCCTCCCAAAGTGCTGGGATTACAGGCATAAGCTACCATCCCTGGCCATGCATTCATTTCTTGCTGTTGAGCACAAAGTGTTACTTGAGTATCCTTTGAACTTTTTAGAGATTACTTTTTGCAGCTATTGCTAGAACTTTGAAACCCAAACTTTTGCCAACCATCAAGAAATATAATTGATACTAAGTAAGCACTTGTGATGGACGATAAATGTGAACATTTTGTATTAACCCAATAAATGTTGTCTTGAATTTTACAAGAGATGTATCCATTTACAAACTTCCTACTTATAAATGACATTGCGGTGTTAGTGAGAAAGACACTGAAAAGTTCAAGAAAGTTCTAATGTGTTATTCATTCCAATGAAAATCAAAGGTTAATGAATAGGGCAACAAGTAAGCATTCCTTCTTAATCTTGACTACGAGTAAGACAAGAGGAAGCAGAGGGCACAAGGATACTGTAGAAAAAGAAATTTTACTTAGATATGAAGAAATGTTTCCTGGTGTGGAAAGTAATTGCACATTGGAAGGATTTATTGAGTGAGGTTGTAGGATTTGGGGAAATCCTTAAAAGTAGAATACATTTCAGTCTCTCTAGGGAGGTATGTGATATGCCTACAGGCATTGAGTGTGGGGATGAATTAGAGTCATTGTCATGGTTTTCTCACACCAACAATTCTATGAATCTGTAGAGGACAATAAAATTGGATAATTCTCACTGTGTTCTTCAGGGAGTCAGGTTTCCAGACTGATTTTCTAGCAATGAATCAGGCCCAAAATATTACCTTACATTCAACAACTTTTCAAATGCAGTAAAGAAAAAGAAAAGAAAAATACGAAATGCCAGTACTTTACCATTTTAAGAATCAATGTTTGAGATGGATTAGTATTTCCTCTTCTCTAGTAAGAATGAAATAATTTGGGTCTGAGTGTAAGCACAGTTATTGGAAAATCTTGAATTCCTATTATATAGCTGAGTTTAAGGGAAAATGTATTTAGTGTGATTCAAAACTACATATGAAATAATGATTTTTGCCTTTAATCTGAACAGTAAAATTAGTTTCACATGTGATAAGCTCTAGTTGCCATTTCAAGAATGTTCCATTAGAATTACACAAGTTTGGTGTTTCAGCCACCTGGAATTTGTTCCAGCACTCCAATATTCAAGCCCTTGGCTGTGCTGGAAATGAGGCAGCAGGCACTCAGGTCAGAGCTACAGACAACCAGGAATTTGGGAGGTGGCCCAAATGCACTCACTAGAGAGGCATTGGAAGAAATTGTACAGATACAGAGAAGAAACTGGGACAACGGAGCTGAGCACGGTGCTGTGGAGGATGGGGTGGCTGCATCAGAGTTGCAGTGAATCTAGTCACATATTGTTTACATCAAAGAAGAAATCCTAAGCCATAACTCGTCTGAAAACCCAATGGCTGAAGTTTTTCTTTTTAATCTAGTGATGTAATTCTTCACAAGGTTTAAAATGGAAAGCAGAAGCAGGTCAAGCTGAGTCATACACACAAGGCCAAATTTGGGGAAAGCAGGAATCAAAGGCTGGAGACAGGGGCATTCTAAATCTGCAGAACACCATCTTTGAGAAAAAGAAAAAGAATAAAAACCTATACTGGAAGGAGAATAGTCAAGAAGAGAGCTGGTGGGTGAGGAAGTTGAGATCAATTGTGCTAGCCTTCACTAGAGATAGTGTCCTTTTGATAGGCAGCCTGATGTAGTAGAAGAAGCCCCTGTTTTAGGGTGAGAAGTTTATTTTCACACACTGACTATAAGACTTTGAGCAAAATACTGAATCTCTGCTCCTTCATCTGTAAAAGTCCCATAATCATTCTTATTTTCCAGGTTGCTGTATTTCAAAAGTGAGCAGCCACTGTGCCTGATATGCAGTAGAAAATTAATAACTAGTAGCCACTGTTATTTTGTTGACTTTTCAGTGGGCAGTAGAGTGCTCTTAGCATTTATGCATTCTTCATTCATTCAGTAAACATTGATTAAATATACACAGAATACCAGAGAGTGCTAGAAACAGACTATAATCAGGGGTAGTTCACTAGTTCTTAAATTGCCTTACCATGGTTAAATTATCTTTAGAATATGGGTCACTAGCAGCAGAGTATCGGCATTATACTAACAATAGAGAAGGAGGCACCAAGATTGAAGTGAATTGAAGACAGGAATTGCATCTGATTTGGGCAGTTTTTCTTATTGGGCTCATAATGGTTTCAGACATCTCAGCATCTGATGTGTCCATCTAGAGCAGGGGTCCTCAACCTCCGGGCTACAGACCCATATCAGTTCCTGGCCTGGAAGCAACCAGGTGGCACAGCAGGAGGCAAGTGGGTATTAACCCCTGAAATCCGCCTTGTGTGAGATCAGTGGCATTAGAGTCTCCCAGAAGCGTGAACCCTGTTGTGAACTGCACATGTGAGGGATCCAGGTTGCACACTCCTTATGAGAATCTAACTAATGCCTGATTAGTTAATGACGATCTGAGGTGGGACAGTTTTATCCCCAAAATCATCTCCCCAACCCCTAGTCCATAGAAAAATTGTCTTTCATGAAACCAGTCCCTGGTGTCAAAAACTTTGGGGACCACTGCTCTGGAGGGATTTCTTCATCTCTGGGAACAGCACCTTGGCTAGTCCCACAGGATTTGAGAATGTATTGAAGACTCTTGTAAAAAACAGTATCGTTTGAGTAGAAAAATAGAAGAACCACAATGTGTGATTTAGACTACGGGATTTATGATTGGGATTAAACCTTATATACAACTGCAGGAAACTGGGGAAATACATGTATGAAAGGGGGAGATTGAAGGATCGGAAGCACACACACACACACATGAATTAAGGTTCATAAAGAGGAACTTGTGAAGAAGTATGAAAAAGTGTCACCACTGCTTTTGGTGGTGGGCGTGAAGGCATTGTAGGTGTCCTAGGCAGCTGAATATAAAGCGGAGACAAGGCAGAGACAAACTTAGACCCATGAGGACAAACTGGGACTGATGAGTGCAAACAAACCTTGAGAAAATACTCAAAGCCCCTACAACAAACTGGAAGCCATGTCTGTGTCTCATTTCTTCTAATCTCAGTGATGTTGGCCACCTGCAGAAAAAGCTGGTCTCTTCATCAGGTATCTGCACAGGCACATGACCCAGGACTCAGAAACAGAAGGGAGACAGGGAAAAGGGTGAGTTTGGATGAACTACCATTTTGGCTGCTTTCTCACACCAATGAGGTAAACCGTCAGATCAGTGACAATGTAAGTAATGTGCAATGGGTAATGCCTTATCCGTGCCTTCCATAAACAGTGTGTATTTCTTTATGATCAACTTAGCCCAATGTCACACAGGAAAGGGAGTTCTGGGGAATTTACTTAATTTACTTTTTAGCTTAGCTATGTTGACACAGTGCAAAATCACTCCCAAGAAGAGAGAACAGATTTGATATTATTCTCATAGGGCAGCATTGTCATTTGATCTAACTCTTTCTGCTTTGGCAATTCTAACAAAGAGGTATGAAGAGGGGCTGGGAAGCATAGAAATGGATGAATAAGGAAGGCATCCCAAGATGATGTTGGGGGCATTTTCCAGCTGATCACCTCTATTCTGTTGCTTCATCTCCCCGAACCCTGCAATTTTGATCACAGTTTCTTTAGAGGATGAACACGCACCCTGCTGCTGCTGAAGAATCATAGCGTAGCAAGTCACCAATCCTGGTGTAAAAGCATTCTTTCCCTTAGATGTATCTATGTGCAATAAAGCTGAGAACCACTGTTTTATATTCTGTAGTAGCTTTTGCATGTTTGTTTTCACCAGTGTGTTCTTGACTCCTTAAAGACAGGCATGCCTACCTATTCTTCCACAACTCAAGTTACCTATAGTCTTGTTATGCAGTAATTCTCAGTTCTCAAACTTAGGTGTCCCCAAGGGCCAGATATAAACCATAAATGTAAGACCAAAGAAGATGGTGGGACTGAGGATTACAACTGGAGCATGTATTGCCTAACCTAATACCATTCAAAGGAGAGAAGAGAGGGATTGGGGTGGGGGCTCCTACACACCATGAACCATCACTTCTGACAAAATGAGGGAGGCTGCCATTTTCATATATGTAGTGTGCTTTTCTTAGTAATATAAGATTTACTTAGTGTCATTCTATTAAGGAATCAATTATAGATAATACTGTGACTGGCAAATGGTGTCATAAACAATGAAGATGTTTATCAGCTTTGACAATAACCCTCTGATAGAAACTAAAAACATTTTAATATTTCAATGAAGTAGCAAATGACCTACTAAAAACGTTCTTTATTGAAATTTATTGGCATAAGTTGGAGGAAAGAAAAGAGGTATATTAGCTTAGCTTATTTTACCCAAAATTATAAAATGTAAAAAATTTAATAACATGAAAAGTGTGACCATGTTTTGATATCAAACATCTACTGCTATGATTAAATTACTGAAAGAGAAAATAATACTGAATTATATGAGTAAAAGTTGTGTATATTATGATAAAAACTCATGTTTCATTAACACTAACTCATAAATCATCGCGCTGCATTTTTAAAATTTTACCAACAGTACTGTTTAGGAAAGTATATTCTACACTAGTTTTTCAGTTCACAATCTTTTTGTAATTGTTCAGATTAAGCTTTTCAATTGTTGCTAATGTGTTACATCACAAAATTAGTTGAATACATTTTAAAAGAAAGGAATATATGATTTAGAAAAGTTTACCTTCAATGAGGTATAGAAGTTTAGAGATAAAGTTATTTTCAGCTTCCAATAAATAGTTTTGAAATATTTTTTAATTGCTAAACATCCCTTCCATGCATTTTGTTGCATAAATATCCTATGGGAATGATAGATGCTATTAAATAGGCAACAAAGCAGGAATGACAACTGGTATGTGGTTGGTGCTTTGAACTGTTTATTAAATGAGCAAATCAGTGAATGAATAAGTAAATAAATGAACAATTTTCACTCTTGGACTATTTACTTGGTTTTCTTAATAGTAAATTACTAGTCAGTTATGTAAAATAGGTGTTTGGGCATTCTTGGGCATACATGTATGATACATTTTATATTTTCTAGAAGGTTCCATGAGTCTTCTCTTACGTATTGAAAGCATAAATATTTCACTCATATATTCACACAGTATCTTTCTCATTTCCAGCTAAACATGTTTTTCCTTTTCAAATTGTATTAATGACCTATAACTCAGTCCTCATCTATAGGATGAATCAAATTTACAGTGTTGCAAAACTTACGTTAGCCATCAAAATCAATACATTGCCTACAATCTATAAACTATTTATAAAAGAAATTTTTGTTAGTAATTATAACTCATTTCATATAATAAAAGGATAAAAAATGAACAATTAAAAAGAAATTGCTGGCAGCAAACCCTACCACTGATAGCGTCAAGAAATTTGAAGCAAATGTACGTTATCAAAGCAGTGAGTTACTTATGATAGAAGAAGAATAAAGTTTTAAGGTTTGGTGAATCTATGTGCTAACTCAATACTGATATTATGTTAATCGAGGTTCTTGGGTACAAACAACAGAAGGCAGTTATGGGTTTTAAGCAGAAAAGGAATTTTTTAGAAGGAAATTGTTAGTACACAGAATTGAAGGAAATGCTGGAAAATTGGCGGAAACCACAGAATTAGAAATGGTTAAGAACCTAAAGCATCTACTTAGCCAAATTGTTCTCTTCGAATAGTAGCTAGAAGGTCCCTGCTGTTGGTACTAGACCACACACTGACCACATGGACGTGGTGGCATTGGATGCCACTTATAGGTGCCTCACTGTATCTTCTGTTGTAATCAGTTCTGAACTGTTCTTAATTATTTGTTTCACTTGCTCTAGATTCATAGTCTCAGGTGATATCATCTAGTTGTTGAACTGGGGTCACATGTTTATACTCTGTTGTCTGGGGCCAGAGGGAGCAATTAACTATAATTTTCAGATTCTGCTGTGGGAAGGAGGACCCTACCTTTAATCAAAACATGTAAGAAGATGATCTCCCAAAATTGGAAGGAAATATGTATGCATCAAAATGACTAATGAGCACTAAAGCCATTAAAAAGTTGTATGAACTAAGAGGGCAAATTATTCAACCTTTCTAGATACCAGTTTTTAAATGTGCAAAACAAAGATTGAGAAATGGATAAGGTCTACCTCTAAAATAACTAATTTGCAGTTTAGTTAGAAAGATAATGTAAACACTGTGTAAACAACAGCTACAACTACCAAAGATCTATAGTAGTGGGAGTGAAAATGATAGTGTATAAGGAAAATGTTTACATTATTTAATAATGAGAAATATCAGCGATGGAAAAAGATGTTTAAAAGGTGGCTGGAGGCCGAGTGCGGTGGCTCACACCTATAATCCCAGCATGTTGGGAGGCTGAGGAAGGCAGATCACGACGTCAGGAGATCGAGACCATCCTGGCCAACGTGGTCAAACCCCGCCTCTGCTAAAAATGGAAAATTTAGCAGGGCATGGTGGCTTGTGCCGGTAATCCCGGCTACTTGGGAGGCTGAGGCAAGAGAATCGCTTGAACCAGGGAGTTGAGCCAAGATCGCACCACTGCACTCCAGCCTGGTGGCAGAGTGAGATTTCGTCTCCAAAAAAAAAAGGAGGGGGGGGGTGGCTGGCTGGGGTATCCTGGGAGTTTGTCAGGTCTGCATCTGGACAACATGTGCTGTTCACTCAGTATACAAACACATAATAACAGCTGGATACTATTCCTGTCAAATCAGATTTTTCAGAACAGTGGCAAAGGATTACATAATTGGAGAATAGCAGGAAATAGCCTCTGTGTGACCTAACATACTAACATCTTAGGTTATTTAAGACAGGTGAAAGGAGAAACTTTACTGTGGTGTTTGGGGAAAAAAATAACACTCTGTAGAAATTCTGTTGAAAACAAAGTCACCTACATACTACATAGCAATTTTAGAGGAATAGAGGAATATGTCTCTTTTTTTTTTTTTTTTTTTTTTTTTTTTTTGAGATGGAATCTCACTCTGTCACCCAGGCTGGAATGTAGTGGCATGATCCCCGCTCACTGCAACCTCTGCTTCCTAGGCTCAAGCAATTCTCCTGCCTCAGCCTCCTGAGTAGCTGGGATTACAGGTGCCTGCCATGCTGCTCAACTAATTTTTGTATTTATTATTATTATTATTATTATCATTATTTTTAGTAGAGGCGGGGTTTCACCGTCTTGGCTAGGCTGGTTTCAAACTCCTGACCTCAAGTGCTCTGCCTGCCTTAACCTCCCAAAGTGCTAGAATTACAGACGTGAGCCACTAGCCCAGCCTTGTTTTCTTATAATACCATTGTATGTTGTTTGATAATTTTTTATATCTTTCAGTAAGGTTTATAGCTGTCAGAAAAAATTACTGTTTTTCAGATGCCTCACAAAATTCAAAGGCAAGGAAAAGCATAGACCTTTTCTATAATTTTTGAGAATATATTGATTTCTGCAAATTGTGTCACAAGACATAGCAATCTCTCCCATACTTTTCTTCCATTAAGAAATAATACTTTTGTAGTATCTTTCATCCCAGACCAATTGAGTGTTGTTAGAATTTTGCCCTGTCCTTTTGCTTTATCTCATTATTGTAGGCAAAATATCCTAGCAAATAAGTAATATTAAAAGTCCTCAAATAACAGTGGACTAGAATTTTAAAAAGCTATATCCCATTGATTTGAAGTTTAGAAAAATGATTCCAGATCTATGCTGTCACTTATTCCCTGAGCTTAAAAAAGTCAAATTTTCCTTCCTTTTAAATTTTCTCATGTGGTAATGAGGGAGTGTCTTAAATGGTTCTAAGATCAGTCTGATTTCTAAAACTATGTGATTCTGTCATACCACTGTACTTCATCAAGTCTCCAACTTGAGATATATGCAGAAGTTTCATTGAGTTGATGTTTCTTAATGTATTTCACCCTTCTGCTGAGAATTTGTAACTGAGAAATGGGGTAAGTCAAATGTATAAGAAACATAAAAAGTACATGTATCTATATATATATTTGCAAGTGCTATCCTCTCCCTCTTTTTCAAAGACATTACTCAAAGAGAAAGAAGTCTAGATACAGAAAGATATGTGTATATTACATATGTAGTTTGAAATTGTGGTACATATAATTTATTTGTAGGGCTACTTAATTATAATGTACTATTATCATTTTGATGCACAATCCTTTAAAATGCTTAGAGATATGTTTTGGAATTTATAATTAGAAAAATAATATAGTGCATATACCTTGTTTTACACAACACTCCCAGTAGCATTTGGTCAGTGTATTAGTCTGCTCTCAGGCTGCTGATAAAGACATACCTGAGACTGGACAATTTACAAAAGAAAGAGGTTTAATGGACTTACAGTTCCACGTAGCTGGGGAGGCCTCAGAATCATGGTGAAAGGTGAAAGGCACATCTCACATGGTGGCAGACAAAATAACTTGTGCAGGGAAATTTACTCCCCCTTAGAAAGTCATCAGATCTTCTGAGACTTAGTCACTATCAAGAGAATAGCATGGGAAAGACACGCCCCCATGATTCAGTTATCTCCCACCAGGTCCCTCCCACAACATGTGGTAATTATGGGAGCTACAATTCGAGATGGGGTTTGGGTGGGGACACAACCAAACCATATCAGTCAGCAACCCATAATCAAAGAAATTTACAATTATACACTGAAATAAATTTAGTATTCATAAATAAACAAAACTACCATCAATTTAGTATTCATATATAAACAAAACTCCACATCAAGTTCATGCCAAGTTTGTCTGGCGCGTTAGTTTAGATCAGGTCAAGTTTTTCCATCGCATGAATTAGGAAACAAAACTTTTAACTTTAAAAAGGTTTTAGGCTTTAGCTATATAGATAAGGGATTTTGAACCTATAAATACATTATTTTTCTGACCAGAAGGCAGTCTTTTGGGAAAGAGTTTTTGAGCTTGCTTCTGTTCCACACATGTATTTTGTACTGAAGTTTATTGGTGTCTACAGGCCACACCCTCCCCTGGACACAGTGGAGAGCAGCCCTGATTATTTAGTGAGCAACACTCACACTGTCCTCTTGAAATCCAGTAAATTCTTAACAAGAAAACTGGCATCAAACTTAACAATTACAGTGGGAAAAAACTAGTGTTTATTTATTTATTTATTTGTTTGTTTATTTAACTTGATAAAGGTCAAAAGAGATATAGACCAGCCTCTGCAGGAAACTGTGGTAATTTTCTGTCAATAAATACCTCAGACTGAAAGTCTTGGTTCTGCAGATTATTTATTCTCTCTGACTGTGAATTCTCTCTTCAACCCAGTTGAGTGGTTTCCTACTGATCTTCTGAGCTGAATTTAAAGGAGACATGAAGGACATTCAAGGAGGTTCGCAGCAGGGTAGGTTGTTGAAGACATTGCTAGGAGGATTTCTTTCCCCTTTAATCATTGGCTTTACTTTTCAATGAAACATGTTACCTTAAACTTAAAAAAAAGAAACAGCATTTTAATGCTGCAAATGAACTAGCTGAATTACTTATTCTGAAAGAATAAGGAAAACAAATGATACTAGTGAATAAAAAAATACCTATCTCTCACAGAATGCTTTAGTTTAAGTAGTTATAGGAAAGTACTCTCCAATTGCAGTATATTAGCCTATAGCAACCCATTAAAAATTCTTATGAATTTTTTTCTTCCCAAAGAAAATTATTTAGGCTTCAAATCAGTTAGTATAATGAATTAAAACAGACCATCACTTTGGTGGCACAGTTTCAAATGAGACGGATTGGAGACATTCAGATACTGAACATTCAACACAAGCTATGATTTCAGTCTGGAGTCTTATTTGGCCTTTGTTCATCTTAATTCCATCAGTTTCAAATGTTATTAACAACAGTGGGACACAATTCCAACAGAGATGCTTTACACAACCATGTAAATTTTGAATAATTTTAGTCCTTGCACCATTTTGCTTCTAAGGGCAGGCATAAAATTTTTTTTCCAGGATGTATTAATATAGCCAATATTTCTTCCAGTGAGTATTGAAGAATTAAGCTGTAAAAGACAATAAATACTTAGTTTCACTGTTTATAGGGGAAATACTACTACTTACCTGATTTAACTTAGTTATGAGTAAAAATTTTGGTAGGAAGACTAAGATGAGCATCCTAACCTGCTAAAGTAACAGGATTGTCAAGAATAAGAAGTTATTAATTTTGACGTAAATGAAAGGTAGTTTTAGAGTAGTTAGAACTGATGTGGGAAATTTTACATACAAACACACACACACACACACACACACACAACCGTATACACATAAAGTGTTTTGTGCTTCAGTGTGAACTAATCATGAGTCTTTGAAATGGGGAACCATATGATTTGTTCAGTAAAATTAGTCTGTTAGAATGGTAAGGGTCAGAAACAGGAACAATGAAAAAGAAAATACAAGAGCAGCAGAAAAGGGCAGTGTGCAGCAAGTGAATGGCAATGTAAAATCTGCAGTAAAGCTAGGTGGAAGTGTTTAGAATCTGAGTAATTACACAAACTACAGATGTTTAGGTGGTCAGAAATATTTTCAAATCATATACATGTGCAAGTTTGTAGAAGCCTGGAAACAGAATGAGGGTATTTCAATTTATTCACTTTGCAGAAGCAGGAAGTGAGCTCAGGTCACTATGTGGACAGTATATATAGTTGCCTTAGATTGTCAGAGGTTGCAAAATTGTCTTGTTCCAGAAAAGTGAGACAAAGACAGTTTCATTAATAAGATTATGATGATGATAATAATGTTACCCATAATTTTACCCATCTCTGGGTAAAAATCCTCAAAGGTGGTAGTGCTGAAATTAAATAACTAAGCAAACACAGCCTGGTCTATGATGTGAGTGAGAGTAGGGATTAATTGTGCTACTTCCTTATCCTTATAACCCCTTCCTCTTGCTCCTCCTCACAGAAGCCCCAGTGACAATCCCTATAGAAGCAGATTCATCACACCTGCATTCACTCAGTATTTACTCTATGTCAAGACCTGAGCTAAGCACATTCATATATTTAATATTATCTGAGGAAATTAATTTATAACAGGCATTGCTGTTATTTGATTTTTTCACTATGAAACAGATACACAGCAATATCTGAGGAAGATTTTATAAGATGTTTAGTATAACATATTTCATGATACACAGTGACATTTTACATCTCTCTCTCTCTCTTTCTCCATCACGAAAAAAAAGCCATAACAAAAAAACTACTTGGAACTTACTTCCTCCATGTATTTCTGCATTGAATTCTTCATGATCATGAGAGTAACATCATAGCTAAAATGAAGTAATGTTTAACCTCTGGAGCACAAGTTTAGTAAAAATGGGGAACAAATTTGTGATTATCACACACACAGAGAGGGAGAGAGAGAGAAGGGAGCAGGAAAATTTTACATATTATTTAACTGAGTAGACTGAATACAAAATTCAAAGTTCCTAAGGGGGCTGCTTTGTGAAGTACTATGCCATGATATATACATCATCAGAGATGAGAAAACTTTAGATTCATCAACAATTTAGAGAACTATTTCTAAAGATAAATCCTTTGAAGATAATGTCTTTATGAACAGGTTTCTTGGGAAAAAATTAAAGTTGTCAAATGCCAGTGTAGCTTTTTTTATATATATAGAGAGAGACAGCACTGATGATTTCAGGAAATATACAAACACACATACAGTCAGTGAGAATTCTGTCTTGTGGAAGATGATATTGATGCTGTGTGCAGCCAGCTAATAAAGCACTCAGCTGTGATTAGCAGTAGAAGAGCCTGAACAGAATATAAAGTTTTTTACATGAATTTTTGTAAAAAACTAAAAACAAAAGAAAAAATTGTTTTGGGTTCTTGGCAACAAATGAAGTCATTCATATAAAAACCATACTAGGGGCTTCAAAATGTAAAGAAAGAAGGATAAATGTTAGGGCGGTGGTACTTCTTGGCTGCTAATGGAGAAAGTCCAGTATTACTTTACAGGTCAATAATAGCAAATAAAAATTACTGGGCTAATTTTAGTGAACATCTGTGACTGGAGTCCACTATTTTGGCAGAAGAAAGGTCAGGTATTTGCCTTCTGAGAACCCTGGCACGTGAGCGGCACACATTTACCTACATTCAGTCAATCAAAAGCATTCTCCTAGCATTGACTTACTCAGGATGTATCATGAAGCAACAAGAATAGTTCAAAATCGATTCTGCATGTGGTAGCAGCAGCAGCAGCAGCCTGCATACAGTAATAGAGGTGGGAACAATGGGGCCAGTAGCAATTTAAAAACTGTCTGCTCAGGAGGCTAAGGTTGGAGGATCACTTGAGGCTGGGAGTCCGAGACCAGCCCAGACAGCATAGGGAGATCTTGTCTCTTAAAAAAAATAAAAATAAAATAAGCTAGCCAGGTGTGCTAGCATGAGATTGTAGTCCCAGCTACTCAGGCCGACTGGGAGAACCACTTGAGTTAATGAGTTCCAGCCAACAAAGTGAGACCTTGTCTCTAAAAAATAAATAAATAGTAGACTGTATATTCCTTTGGGTGTATACCCAGTCATAGGATTGCTGAGTTAAATGGCAATTCTGGTTATAGGTCTTTGAGGAATCACCACAGTGCTTTTCACAAAGATTGAACTAATTTACCTTCTCACCAACAGTGTGTAAGTGTTCCCTTTTTTCTCCAAAACCACAGCAGCATCTGTTATATATACATATATATTTTTTTACTTTTTAATACTATCCATTCTGATTTGTGTGAGATGGTATCTCAGTGCGGTTTTGATTTGTATTTCCCTACTGATCAGTGATATTGAGCTTTTTTTCATATGCTTGTTGGCCTCATGTATGTCTTTTGAGAAGTGTCTGTTCATGCTCCTTGCACACTTTTTAATGGTTTTTTTTCCTTATGAATTTAAGTTTCTTATAGATGATGGTATTAGACCTTTGTCAGATGCATAGTTTGCAAAAATGTCCTCCCATTCTGTAGGTTGTCTGTTTACTTTGTTGATAGTTTATTTTACTGTGCAGAAGCTCTTTAGTCAATTTTTGCTTTTGTTATAATTGCTTTTGGCATCTTCATCATGAGATATTTGCTTGCTCCTATGTCCAGAATGGTGTTACCTAGGTCGTCATTGAGGGTTTTTGTAGTTTTAAGTTTTACATTTAAATCTTCATCTTGAGTTGATTTTTGTTTATGATATATGGAAGGAGTCCAGTTTCAATGTTCTGCATATGGCTAGTGAGTTATCTCAGCACCATTTATTGAATAGGGAATTCTTTCCCTATTGCTTGTTCTTGTCAGCTTTGTTGAAGATCAGATAGCTCTAGGTGTGTGGCTTCATCTCCGGGTCTCTATTCTATTCCGTTGGTCGATGTGTCTGTTTTTGTACCAGTACCATGCTGCTTCGGTTACTGTATCCCTGTAGTATAGTTTGACGTCAGGTAGCGTGATACCTCCAGGTTGGTCCTTTATGCTTAGGATTGCCTTGGCAATTCGGGCTCTTTTATGGTTTCATATGAATTTTAAAATACTGTTTTTCTAGTTCTGTGAAGAATGTCATTGGGAGTTTGATAGGAATAATAATGAATCTTTGGGCAGTATGGCCATTTTAATGATACTGATTCTTCCTATCCATGAGCATGGAATGTTTTTCCATTTGTTTGTTTCATCTCTGATTTCTTTGAGCTCTGTTTTATATTTCTGCTTTTAGAGATCTTTCACCTCCCTAGTTATCTGTATACTAGGTGTTTTATTCTTTTTGTGGTAATTGTGAATGAGATTGTGTTCATGATTTGGATCTGAGCTTGGCTGTTGTTAGTGTATAGGAATGCTAGTAATTTTTGTATACTTGTTTTGTACCCTGAAACTTTGTTGAAGTTGTTTATTAGCTGAAGGAGCTTTTGGGCTGAGATTTATAGGGTTTTCTAGATATAGAAACATGTCATCTGCAAAGAGTGATGGTTTGACTTCCTTTCTTCCTATTTGGATGCTCTTTATTTCTTCTTTTGCCTGATTGCTGTGGCCAGGACTTCCAATACTATGACGAATAGGAGTAATGACAGAGGGCATTTTTGTCTTGTCCTGGTTTTCAAAGGGAATGCTTCCAGCTTTTCCCCATTTGGTATGATATTGTCTGTGGGTTTGTCATAGGTATCTCTTATTATTTTGAGATATGTTCCATCAATAACTATTTTACTGATCATTCTACCTTAAACACATATCAATGTTCATTGCAGCACTATTTACAATAGCAAAGAAATGGAATCAGCCTAATTCTCACCAATGATATATTGGATAAAGAAAATGGGCCGGGCGCGGTGGCTCAAGCCTGTAATCCCAGCACTTTGGGAGGCCGAGACGGGTGGATCACGAGGTCAGGAGATCGAGACCATCCTGAGCTACACGGTGAAACCCCGTCTCTACTAAAAAATACAAAAACTAGCCGGGCGGAGCTTGCAGTGAGCCGACATTGCACCACTGCACTCCAGCCTGGGCGACAGAGCTAGACTTCGTCTCCAAAAAAAAAAAAAAAAAAGAAAATGTGGTACATATACACAATGGAATACTATGCAGCCATAAAAATAAATGAGATCATATCTTTTGTGGGAACATGGATGGAGCTAGAGGCAAACTAATGCAGGAACAGAAAACCAAGTACTTCATGTTCTCACTCATAAGTGGGACCTAATGATAAGAACTCATGCACACAAAAAGGGAAACAACACCCACTATGGCCTACTTGAGGGTGGACGGTGCGAGGAGGAATAGGATCAGAAAAATTAACTGTTGGGTACTAAGCTTAGTACCCGAGGGACAAAATAATCTGTACCACAAACCTTTGTGAAATGAGTTTATCTAGATAACAAAACTACACATGTACTCCTGAACCTAAAAGATAAAATTTAATTAATTAATTAAAATGAAAATAAATAGAAAACTAGAAACACTGTCAGTGGAATCATTTTGCTTGTGGTTCTAACCAATCAACTTCCTTTCCTTTCTGAACATTTTCAAGCCTGAATCACATTCATTCTCACTGATTCCTTTAAAATTTTTACATTTTTAATTTTTCCAGGTACATAGTAGGTGTATATATTTAGGGGATAAATGAAGTATTTTGATACAGGCACATAATGTGTAATAATCACAGCAGAGTAAATGGGGCAACCATCACCTCAAGCATTTATGCTTTCTTTATGTTCTGTGAACCACACATCACTTATATATTTAGGTTATTTTCTGCTCAAGATATCCAGAGTCATTTTCTATTACTTGCCATTCAGTATCTTGACTGCAACCCACAAACAATACCCAATACTGTGGTGGATACAAACTGTCCCAGTTTCCAGTGTGAGCCAAGTCCCTAATGAACCATATGATTCTTTATTATTCTGAGCTTCTTAAAGTTTAGAGTTATCACTTAACATGATTTTTGCTTTTTACAGTCTGAGAATACCTTCTGATGTTTAATAAATACCTCTTGAATGAAAGGATAAAATAGGTATTTTATATCTGATTCAATAGAGGTTTTATTCTCACAGAGTTAAGGAACAAAAGCTATTTTATGGAACACGTTAATCCCACTATCAGGAACCTATAGAAAGAATTATTTGATCCCATTTATAATAATTGAACACAAGGTGGTTAATGGTACAAAAATGGTATGCAAACTCATGCTTTTTTGAGGACTGTCCTTTCTAATGATTTTGATTCATTTTGCTAATATTATAATAAATAATAATGAGCATTCAACTTACTTCCCAAAGTAGATAATTATTTTTATTAGAATATGTCATCCAACAAAGATTTTGAAATATGCAAGAGTGAAATGAGAAGTCCTTGGCCAAAATAAATCCACTAGTCTTTATAAATTCTCAATCTATTGGAGCCTTGGATGATTGAGCAACACGACTGCCATTGTAAAAGTCTCCAAAAAAGACTAGTGATTTCCATTTTCTTTCCTTGCAAACTGGCAGACTAAAACAAACAGAATAGAAAGAAGCAAGGTAACATTTTCAGAAAGGAAAAAGCTTCTAGTGTTATTTGAAGAATAAGTATGTTTACAAGAAAAATGTACTATACATAATGTGTTTGCAGCTTTAAAAATCCCTTTGTAAAGATGACACACCAAAGACCATTTAAAATCTAAGTCATTGTAAAATAGTTTATGTTATCATGAATAGAAAATTGACTTATACTCAAGGAACAAGGGCAGGCACTTCTTTGCAAGAAAAAAATGTGAACTAAGGCTCAGTACTTGGAAGAGTTTTATTTTACATTTTTACAAAACATCTGACAGTATGTGCCCAGTAAAATTTGTAATTTGGCAGATAATACTAAGGATTTCCAGGTGTGCCACAAATATTTCAAGTGGATCTGAGTGAAGAAATAAAACTGTATAGAAGTTTTATTGTCAGCAAATACAAGATAATGCTTTAGAAGAAGGTTATATGTGTGATCTCAGAAAGGTTACCACTTACCTGCCTATAACAGAGGCAATTACTAGCACCAGAAAGAATGGGTAAGAGAAAGACAGAAATCTGTGTTGTGGGAGGCTAGCATGTATAAGGCATGACATCTCCCATTGAGGAAGCAGGGTACGTGGCAGGTTGTCAAAACTGAGCCTGAGATTACTGGAATAAAAGAAATTTGATTACTAGATGGAACAAGGATTAGAAGAGTAGTCAAATCAGAGAAGAAATAGGCCAAGTTGAAGCAGGACTCCTTGCAGGCTCTCTTGACCCTGATGTTCATGAGTTTTTAAATTTCTTCTACATTGAGAGTATTTTCCTGTCTTTCTGATTAAAGTTCATATTAGTTTCTGACCTTGGGGGTCAGCTGGATTCTGCAGTTCCACATCATTCACTCCAGCAAAGGAGAGAACTTATAACAAAGATAAGTGCCCAGTTGAGTCAGTTTCCCCTACCTGGAATACTATATACAATTTTGGGTCTCATGTGTGTTAAAATACATATAGTGAAGCTGAGGAAGAGCTACTGAAGTAAAAAGTATTGTTTACAAGTTGGAAAGGATGTAAAAATGATCTAAAGTATACTAAGTCAGAAATAAAAGGCAGAGTTAATGAAATTGTGGCTGGTACTGATAGACTAAACAGATACATTTTCTAAATCCTGGAATCATTATGAAAAAATTTTTTTACATATATCAATGGATTCCAGACTCTGTATTTTAAGTATCACAACTAGTGTAATTTAAAATTATTCTTTATTGAGGGTGTGGAGTCTGAATAAAGTACCCCAAATGAGGCTTGTGAGAAGGTAAGTTTGGAACACACTGACTTACAAATTTTGTGCTTAATTTATGGATTTTGTGGCCCTCAAAATATCATGTGAGCTAAACAGTAGAATCTTGAAGAATTTAAAATAAATCATGTCCAAAATGAGTTGTCAAGAGAGACTGAGTATATTCCTTTGGAAACAGCCTTAACATTTTGAGGAGATATCATCAAAGGTAACCGTTTTTTTGTTTTTTGATTTTTGTTTTTTTTTCCTTAAACCGATCCCACGAGATCAGTTTTCTTTGTAGATGATACCACTTTCATAGCCTGAGGCAATTAAAAATTTATACTTATTTATTGTCTAGTAGGTAGAAAGTTAAGTCCTTAGGAATAGGTTGTGTTTTAGTGTTCTTGAACATGTGAGAGTATCCTTTTCTATACTAACATCTCCCAAAGAAGACTCAGTATTTTATCCATCCACTCCTCTCAAATACATTCCATGCATCTTAGGAACTAGGAAAATAGAACTATTTTCATGTAAACCACTGAAAGTTCAGAAAGAATACCTCCAAACAGATGTCAGAATTCAACATCCATAAAACCAGTGTTCAGTGACCTTAGGTTTATCTTAGAGTTCTGAAAAGTTTTCAAGATACAAATAAATTATAGTTATCAAAATTAGTAGAGCTGTCCATGTTCACCATCATGAAGAAGTAAATAATAGGTTGTGAGAATGGTATGTGAATATTTTCCTATGATTTATTTAAATAATTTAACAAAGCAATGAGATTACTGACTAGTGCTCTTGAAGTCATGTTTAGTATAGTTGCCTCTTTCTGGAACACATGCTCTTCAGTGTTTCCATGGATAAACTGTGTTTTATTCTTTGATTTTCCTTGAACAACTATGATCAAAAACAGATATCCACTTAATTGTTTTACCTTCAAGGTAACATGCTTATATCCGTTTATACCTTCTTAATTCTCTGCAAACTGTAACACATTTTAATGTGTGTTAATAAAGTTATAAGGTCAGTCATTTGGAGCTATCTCTGGTTCTTTGAACTCACAGGATCGAAGTAAGATTGGGCATGGCTTGTTGTATTTAATCTTTTCAATATATATAGCTTTTGAATTAGACAAACTCTTATGTCCAAAGATAAATGTGTATTTCAGAGTTTACGTATTTCTTTAGCATTTCATGTATTTTAGGCATATATGAATAATACATTTCATGTATTTTAGGGATGTATGAACAAACAATATATGTACATTTAAAATTCAATTTCATAGTCACTAGTGTACCCCTGAAAACAACAGGTGTGTCTAGGAGACGGAAGAATTGTCCTTTGTCAAATTTCACTACAGTTGCAGCAGAGTTATTTGTTGATAAATGAGGGAAACAGACTACTCACAAACAATGGCTTTTGTAATACTGAACAGAGTCTAGAATTATGATCATAGGTTTTCCATGAGATCTAGCTGATGTGCCTTTTTGAGATGATAACTTCTGTCCTTGAGACACTTCACTTTTTTTTTTTCACTTATCTCCAGCATTGAATGAAGCCCCTCTTTCCCTGCTTTGAGTTTGTTGTCACAGGATTATTATGTGTCACAGGATTATTTTGATATCATAGTTTACTACTTCACAAGAATTCATACAGTTTTCCTATATTTTGGGTGCTTACCACATCCCAGACCAGGTGTTGTAGTTCTGTATTTCTATATTTTCTCCTTTACAGGGAACCGTACTTGGCTTTCAAGTTCCGTTTTGCGCTTGGAACCTGCCTGTTCTCAGTCCCTGCTTTGCTTTTGGTTGCTACTGCCTGTTTCTCAGATGCAGTTCCATGTTCGACAGCCTCTGTATATATCCCAACTACTTCCTTATTTAGATCAGGTTTCAGCCTAGGAGAAGGAAATTTAGATTTGAGCAGAACATTTAAATAAAGTTCGAATTGTCTCCAAGGGTTGTAATTATTAAGAAATCTTACTGTAGGAGGCATTGGGAAGATATAATTTTAGTAATCTTCTAATGGATTGCTTAATCTTAATTATTTAATTGTATTTCTATCAATAATAGCAGTGGCAAGAAAAGTAACAAAATTAGGCCTAGATTGTTTCTCACAGGTTTAAATGCAGTGGTTTATGGTCCCTTGACTGATTGTACAAATTCAGTCACATATGGTGAGGTCAATATTTATTAAACTATGCATCCAAGTGTTTGTGAGTAAAAATGTAATACTTTCTAACATTCATATTACTATGATAGTGTGCTTGGAGATATTTTTGGTATCAGCTTTGATAATAAATTTTACCTGGGATAAACCTAGCAAAATTTTTTAAATCCCTAAAGATGATAACATATAAAACAACAAATAATATTTAAACTGTACTCTCATTTCCACTAATAGGGTGGACCAAGTTTCATGACTGCCTCTTCCAAAAAAAAAAAAAAAAAGAGAGATAAAATGTAAAAGCATCCAAACATATAGACGTACGAACAAGAGAATACTTATCTAGGCCAAAATATAAATGCGGGCAGGAATTGAGCGAGAAAAAGTTGCTTTTATCCTAGGGACATTTGCCAAATCTGGAAACATCTTAGCTTTGGTTTTTTTCAAGCTCAAAAATGAAATAAAGCAACTCTACTCCTTTAGGATCTATAAAAATATGCTTTTTTAATACTGTTTTATTAAGGTGAGACTATTATGATGACTAACCTGATTTCACAGATGTTTGGCTATTGTGTTGTATCACCCATCAGTTGATAAGAAACTTTAATGGTGGTAGACTATATGCTTCTCAAAATTGTGTGTGTGTGTGTGTGTGGTATATATATATATATTTTTTTACCTGTAAAAAGAACATGCATTTTGGTTTCAGACCTGTGTTGGAATTCTGATTTTTCTTCATTTGATGTGGTGCAGGTTGTTTAATTCCTCTGAAGCCTTGGTTTATTCATCTGCAAAATGGAGAGAATGATATCTGTGTCCCAGGTTACCTCACTCCTCACATCCAGTCCATTATTGAGGCCTGTCATTTCTTCCTTGAAAAAATATATAATAGGCATAATATTTCTGAGATGTAAGCCAACCAATGTATTTTCTTTCTTGGAAATTTCTAGTCCCTAGTTGTCTCATCAGTCTATATCAAGAGCCACCCCTGGTAGACCTTCATTGGAGAGTTAGTTTTATATTATGGAGAGGATACTCTTTCCACCTGAGTTTACTAGGTCATGAGGCTCCCGACCTACAAGAATAATGGCCAAATGATGTAAGATAAATTCAGATTCGATGGAAAGAGAAATGGGAAAGTGTACTCTTTCTGGTCCTTTAGAATGTAGGAAAAAAAGAAGCAAGTAGTTAACCACATGTCTGTTTCTGTTTGAGTGGAGAATGAAAAGGAGCAGATGCTTGTGTCTCTTCTTATTGAGAAGCTACTTAAAATAGGCCAGCGTCAGTGGTGGGGGTCCAATAAGAGTAAAAAAGTGTTTCAGAAAATGTTTAAGCACAGAAAGGATTTAAATTAGTCATCCCAGGTGTCCTTAACAAATGCAGAAGTTTCTACCTGCCTTGTTCGTGGACAGCATGATCTATGCATTGAGAAGTAGGTTACCTGCATCAGGGGCTCCATAACTGAGCATGAGTGTCTTCCCCACAGAATCTGAGGTCTGGCAGCTCAGGCAGAAGCTGTGTGGAGGGTGTGATTGCATTCAGAAGGTCCACCAGTGTACCAAGAGTCAAGATGAGACCAAGTCAGCAAAAAGAGGACCCCTAGGTCCTAACATTCATCATACAAGAGAACAAAATTTCATCAAGTGCAATCCCAGTAAGAGAAGCCAGGGAAACTCCCAGTGACCAGGTGGTAAAGGGAAATTCTCCAAAGGGAAGAGATGACTCCAAAGACAGCCACGACACTGTTTCCAACCTCACTAAGGGCATTTAAACCTGCTTGTTCTCCACAGAAGTCACGTGCTCCTATATTATCTTCTATGATTTTAAAGTTTTAATATTTATATTTAGATCTTTAAGGCACTGTGAATTGTGTATGTGTGTGTATCTGTATGAAATGTAGTCAGGATATAATTTTACCGTTTTCCATGTGGGTAACTTCTTGTTCCAGCATTCCTTCTTATCTCAGAGAAAGAGGGGTCCTTCTTAACACTAACTCTCCACCTGTTCTTTCAGTTTCTCCATCTTTCCACTTTTCAAAATTCTACTCCATTACTTAACCTATTTCATTTCTCATCTTAATTTCTTTTTTTCTACCATTTTCATATTCTCTGTTTACAAACGGGCTCATGTTCCCTCTCTTCCCTTCAACCCACATTTTTACATAAGTTAAGGCCACTATTTTTAATTTCTATCAAGTTCTTTGAAATGGTAACAAATGTTTAGTGTGCATGCTCCTAACCTTCTCCCAATCATACTCAGACTGCAGTATTTACCTATTATCTAGTTACTAAGTCAGTTAACCTGTTTTTGTCCCTCATCCAATTTATTCTTTTTGCTGCATCTAATATGGCCTGTTTTCTTCTTGATAGTGTTCTCACTTTTAGTTCTGTGACATTATTTTTCTTTGGTTTGCTTTTCATCTACCAGGTCACTATTTCTGTGGCATTTTTCCTTGCTGTTCCTTTCTCTCATATAATGAATCTGTCCATGAGGAAAAATAGAAATAATCTTTGAAACATTAAAATTCTATTGATAATATAAATTTTATTGATGATTGGAAATATAGCGCATCTCGAATGTCGTTATTTGATCCCTCCAAATTATAAATAAATTATATAATCCAATTAATATCATAAAAAATTATTTAGTTTTACATTGCAAATGTTTTCTTTCTCCTTTTATTTTCTCTATGAGAAAATCATACTTAACATTGTCAAAAAATGAACACATGCTAGTTAAAATACATTTGGGATGGAAGTTAAATATGTGTTATTTATCAGCATTAAGCCAGCACCAGAATTAAAAAAAAAAGAAAAACTGCAGTGAGGTTCTTTTTATTGAAATGTAACCAAAATAACTCCTTTGAAACAGTTATCTTTAAGATTATCACTGTCTTTTTTTTTTTTATGGTTTAACACTCTCAATTAAATGTTCATCTTGCAAAAATCTCCATGTAATACATACTGACGCATAAAGAAAATACATCAACTAAGCAGATTGTTCTATGATGGCTTGGGTTATCAAACATTTGCAAGTTAAATTCAATATTACTGTATAAATTTGAAGAATTAACTAAAATTAACATAATTTATTTATTCTGTTAGTGAATAAAAAAATGTTAAAGTTTCCTCAAGCTATTTTAAAGGCTTATTAGGATAATTGTAATTATTCATTTCTATTTAAAAATTAAATGATGTTAGCCCTACAGTGTTGGGTGAATATAAAAATATATATCATTGAATTATAAATCATTTTGCCTCCAGCTGCCAACTTGAAATGCCAGGCATTTCACTTATCTTCATATTTCATGTAATGTTGAACTATTTATGGTCCCTGCGCTGCCATATGTAAAAGAGCAATATTCATTAACCCTTTGTGCTTCGTGAAGCACAAAGGGTTATTTCATTTGTGAGCTTCTTTCATAATAAAGACTGGTCCAATTTTCTATGTTATTTATCTTCGCCACCTTACATGATTGTAGGCATCCAGAATTTTCCCACTGAGAGTGTTTATTAATTTGTTTTCTTCATAGTAATAAACCATAAGCTCTGTGAGGGTAGGAAACAGGTTAATCTTTTAGTCATTATATTCTCAGTGTTTAACAAATTGCCTGATTGAGATGAATAAGTGCATTTATTTTCAAGCATTTTGTTTTTATTTTTGATATAGTTATTCACTAAAATGATCCACTCACATCACTTGATGTCTGATGTTGTCAAAACAATATTAAAATATATTGCCTTATGTCAGAGGCCTTCAGTATTGTAACTGAAGACACAGGTTAATACATGTGGGTCACTTTCAGTATAAAACATTGTCCTATTAATTCTACTTGAATATCACAGAGTACAAATCAAATAGGTATTCAGAAAAGAGGGTCTTTTGTGGAGAATCAGACTCATGGAAGTGACTGTTAATCAAAGCTTACAAAAAGAAATATTTGCAACAAATAGGAGGAAATTTTCCTTTCCACATAAATGGAGCAAGACATTGAGGGCTTGAGAAAGCAAAGATCATAAACTATTGGAGGGTATAGGAGGCTCCAGAGCTTATTAAAAAAGAAAAGTGTATGTTTGGAAATTTTGTGGTATTTCATCTAGATATAAAGGAATCTGAAATGCAGTCAAAGTACTTTTTACTTCAAAGAGTTAAAAAAAAAAATACAGGTCTAATGAATGACTGTGAAGAAAAAATTGCACCCAGTGGTGTGTTGAGGTAGATTGAAGGTAGACTGAAAAGCAGATAAATTGAAGTGGGGTGTGGAATTGAGTCAGTGAAGACCTGTGTTAAGGTTGGGACAACAGCTGTGAAAGGAAGAATAAAGAAGATGGGGTGACTGATTCGAGACAGTTACATTAAAAAAAAAAAAAAAAAGACGGTGGCCAAACGGAAACAAAGGTGTTAAGTCTGGATAAATACATGAACAAAGGTGCTATACCAAGATTGAAGAATTGAGAGGTGTTGGTGAGATTCTGATGTATGAATTTGAGACGGTAGCCAGCCAGATACTTATGTGAAAATATCTCAAAGGATAAAGAAGCAACTTAAACTACATTATGCAAAATAATTTCCATGTCCCACTTACCATATCAAATATGTATACATGTTCACATAGTTTTAGTCTCTTTAATTGCTTGGTTTTTTTCTAGGAAATTTTCTTTACTTACTCTCATTTTTATAAAATATTTTATAATGCCTTTGTATCAAGAAGAGTAAGATGTTACACAATTACTTTAAACATAAAATTACCTATTTGAAAAAGATACAAAGTTTCCTGTCCTTTAAAATGGGGATAGCACTTGTCCTACCCAGCTCACAGGGTTGTTGCAAGGATCAGAAGAAATGATGGATATGAAAGCACTTTGAAAACGAAAATCCTTTACAAGTGCAAGCTGTCATCATTATGATTATACAGTGTCCTCTATATGAACCTGAAGCAATTTCAATTTGCATTTATCACGTTACTCCCCTAATTCCTGTAGAGCATGTCCCACAAGATTTTTATCATGTGACTCTATTTTAATCAATGACAAATGCATTTTCATGAAAGCATAATATTGTTTCTATTATAGATATTCTTTGAACTCTGGATGAAGACTAATACACATTTCAAGGACCATTATACTTCTGAGAGTTTTTTCCTATCTCTTTCATTTCATAGCTTCCTTTCTCCCATATTACATGAGTGCAATGAAACTTTCATTGAGTGAAGTACCTTATAAAAACTTGACCGTGTGTCCCATCCTCCTTTCCCTTGATTTTACCTTTTTCTTACTCTGTGATTTCAAATTCTCTGATAAGCACCATTCATCGCACTGTGGATTGACAACAGTCTGTCCTAGGTACCAAATTAAACAGTGAAGGTGTTTTAAGGAGATGATAGCAATATCATGCTCATTATGTAGTGGAGCTTAAAATTAGGGCTTGGTACCAACCACGTTTAAAAGCTGATGTGTTAAAGAGAGTTCTAGTTATTCTTAAGGCTACCTATGCCTCTACTCCATTCCTTCTCCAATTAATATTACCCCAATTCTTGCAACATTTGTTTTGTGTCCTGGGCATAATAATGGCAATAAGATAGAGAGAATCCTATTGGTAAATATAGGTTGTACGAGGACCTAAATATTCGTCCACCCCCACAAAGTCCAGGAAAGTAAAGCAAAAGTTAATCGTTTAGTCAGCTTCTCTAGATGTGCAGTATATTTTCAAGCATTTTACATGTGTATGAGTAATCAGATGATCCATTTACATATCTTAAAATTGTTATTTTGGAAAAAATAGCAAATCTGTTACAAACTAAACTACTTTTACATTCCAACCTTGTTAAAGAAAAAAAAAGTGCTGATTATAATATTAAATGGAGAAAGTTAAATTCAGTCAACTTCTAAGAGCTATATAAATTAGTTTTAGGACAACCCAAATTTCAGTTATATAACATTATTTTTTAAAAGAAGTTCTTAAGAACCATCTAATTATATGAGACAAAAGATTAGAATAGAAATGAACCTTAAATATGATACTTACTTCATCTAATGTGTGAGGGATAGTTTTAGAACAGAAAGAACAAGGATGAGTACGCCTTATCCATCTACTCTCAGTGGTTAGTTTTGAAGAGCTCCTTCCTAGCTTTCAGTCTTGGGAGTAAAAGCCACATTGCTATAGACCATTGAACAATGTCTGTCTTCATTCTGTTACTCCTTTCTTGGAATCTTCCACATGCCTTCTCCTCAAGATTGACTCTCTTTGTCTCAGAACTTGACTGAACAGTTCCTAGGTTTACAAATTATCTTTGCCACTGTATTGTGACTTTCCTAGCTGCACCTGACAGAGGTAACTAGCCTTTGATGTCACATACAATTCGGGCATCTCACAGACCACACTTAGTAAACTGATCTGTGGCTGGACCTTAACTTTGCCATTCACCTTCATCATCTAAGATAGGTGGCAAAGTTCACCATCCTTCATCTCCAGGATGGCATGGTGAGGAACTGATTCCAGGACCAAGTAGCCATTCCCTCCTTTCTGTATCATACAACTGCCTCTCAAATTGGCTTTATTATATTTCACCCTGACAACTTTCACTCTGTCTCTCTCCTCTCTTGGCATTTATACAAAGCAGTATAAGCATTCACTTGGGAAAGAGAGGCATCTTGTCAAAGCTGGGTCTTTTCTGATCCTTGAATTAGATCACCAGGTCACTGCAGATTTATAGAGGAAATAGAAAGACTACATTTGAGAATTTTCTATAATTGCCAGAAGTCCAAACCTGTAATTACTATTGCCACTCTGGGAGCTTCAAGTGAAGCCTCCATAGTTAGCCTCTGCCCTTATCCATCCTGACTTTCCTACCATATTTTGCTACTTTCCCCTTTGTTAGAATTTATATTAGAAACAGATGTTTTAAATTCAGCTCAAAGTTTTTAGACTAGTACAAAGAATATTGTTTAATTTACTTGTTATATAACATGTATCAACAAGCAGAGGGGAAATTTATTTGGTGGTAATATAATTGTTAATTTTAACAAAAATTAGGGATGTTTGACTTTGAAATTTTCCATTTTTGAGCCCATAGTAGAAGACCCATGACCACTTTGTAATTTAACATTTCAATATAGTTCCATTGGGTAGGTAGTACCTTTATTCTGTTTTGAAGATAAGGACACTGAAGGGCATTACAGATGAGGATACTGGAGGTTCAAGAGTTAGTTCACAGATTTTCCTGTTTCAGCAACTGAGAGCGTTCAGACCCCAGTGCCATATATTGGGTATCACATAGTGAACCTCACACCACACTGGCCTGCCTCTTCCTCGCTTAAATTCATTCATTGACTCCACATCATCTTCAGGATAAACTACCAAGGAATGTTGCAAGGCCTTTCATAATATCACTCCGTCCTAGCTCCTCTGTCCTGTTCTTGCTAGTTCCCTTCCTGTACTTCAGCGTTCTAAACCTCATGGAGAGCCCTTCCTCTGGAAATGTTGCCTGTCCTTTCCACCTCAGTAACTGACACCTATTTGTTGGGCCCGATCCTCCGGGGAAGCCTGTGTCGTCAGAGTTGGCTTCAGATGGTGTCTTCTGAAACCTCTTTTAGCTGTTAGTGCCATTAAATTATTGGTTCCCTTAGATAAGGCTTGTGAGGGCAGAGAGTGTCTCCTTCACTTTTGTTTCCTCTTTTCCTTTGTCTATAAAATAAATATAGTAATAGCTACCTTGTAGATTTATTGGAAGGATTAGAGGTAATGTATATAAGTAAAGTAACTAGCAGTGCCAGGGACATGGGTAATAAAACTAACAATAACTCATATTTATTAAAATCATTTTCTGTGTTCCAGGTACTATGGTAGGCACTTAACGTGTATTATCTGTAATCCTTATATAATGATTTTATTGAATGGCCTGAACTCACCGCCAAAAAGCACTTTTACTTTTTCTCTTCAAGCATGTTATCAAATCTTCTCATCTTGTGGCTCAATTCATCTTAGGTAGAGACCATAGTTTTTCTGATCTTGTCATAAACACAATGTAATTTCAATAATTAAAACTTATTTTTAGTTATTAAAATTTCCCGGCTGTACTTAAGTAAAATTCAAAATCACTCCCCTCCCCTTAATTCAGGCCTGTAGCTCTGCATTGCAGAGTTTGTTGACTGTATTTTGTAAGTGTCTCTCAGTAATCAGTGCCTCTGTCAATGGCAGGGATTGACTGCCACGTACAATATATTTGTAAACTCTTCAGAGAACCACTTTCTCCCCTATAATACACTATTTGGGATCCCATCTTTCTGACAAGGGACATATTCACTTTAGATACCACTCAGCCCCAGCCCTCAGCAGCAATCCCAGAATCTCCTTCTTCTGCACTTCCCTTACTTCTTTGGGGAGGTGGTTCTTTTCACTGGGATCTCATAAAGCTAGCAAATTACTTTCTGTGGGATGACTGAGCCCATGGAAATGCAGGCATTCTTGTCATGTCTAATAATGAGAGGTAGTTCCTCCCAGTCTGCTGTCTCCTCTCCTTGTTTTCTGCTGTTATAGACTGCCTCCACCAACATGCATTCTGAATTCTCCAGGAGGGACTGAAGCAGTCATCTCAATGTTCACACGTTCCTCCAAAGTTTAAGGTCACATGTCAGTTTGTTTCAGAATCTTCTCATCCCAGGGTTATGTGGAGATTTGGCTGCACATTTCTGCAGCTCAGCAAGCCTGAGGTGAGAATTGAGACACTGCTTTCTTTGCCTTGCAAAGTGCACCACTCACTTAACATATTGGAGTACTTGTGAAAAGAAGACAAGTCAGAAGCCCTTCTCTTCCCCTGGATAACATCTCATTGCTTGGACGACTCTTTCTCTCTCGAAATACTCCATAATTCTGCATTTGAGAGGCCAGAGGTGCTAAGTTGGTGGCCAGTCTGGCTGCTTTTGGAAGCCCTAGGAGAGGTGCCTAGTGAGTGTTCTTTAGAATCCTTTCTGTTAACTGTTCTCAATATTTAGGCTTTAACTAAAATGTTTGAAACAAGGAAAAGTCCTATTTCACATCTTGTACTTTTAAAGCACTCATTTACATCTAAAGAAATATGACTCTAGAAGTTAGGTTATATTCCCTAAGGCCACAAAATCAAAGTCAAAATCTGATTTTCCTGTAGGTTATTCTGACCCCAAACCTACTTTTTGGTTCATTACACTATTTACTTCCAAATATGATTGTTCAATTGTAAGTGGTTACTGTAGGGAATGTATAAGTTGAGATAAACAGCAACAGAACTTTTCAGTATTTATTTAGATACAGCATAAAATTGAGTTTTTATATTGTAGGCATATTGAGGCTAGCCAGCTTAATTGGCTCCTGCATTTGTGCAGCTAACAACTATTAGTCTTTCTCCCCCAGTAAGTGAAGAAAATACCTGACATAGCTAAAGTAGTACCTAGCTCATTCTGAGACTTCAGTAAATATTGGTTAAATGAGAGACTGCAGGAATTCAAAGTGAGCTGACGCTGCTACTCCTAACAAATAGTGACTTCTGCTGAGTTTTTTCTGATACTTTTATTGTGACGGTCTCACTTTTGTTCATGCATCTGTCATCAACCCTTATATTCAAGGAAATGTCTCCAGAATTTTTATTGGATGACTGCATTTTCCTTAGTTGCAAGTAAGAGAAATACCAGTCTTTGAAAGCGGGCTGATTGAGTGAGAGTTGAACATTTAATCAGCAAGAACGCATTTAAAAGTGCCAAATTGTAGCAAAATTTAGGGAATTTTCACTTTAAATATGAAATCCTTTTCTGCTCCACAATAGCCTCAACTTTCTTTCAGTTTTTAAATTTAGAACATTCTGATAAATGGCCACTGCAGAATAGTTTAATAAGGTACAATAATGATTCTTACTTTTCTCTTATTGCTCAAAGGAAACAAAATCTGGATAAATCCCAGGTATCTTTAAGGAGTTTTAGAAACCATCCTCTTTGTTAGGTTAATCCACTAAAGATCAACTAGTTAAAATGCCATTTGAAATATTTAGTTCTCTTCCTAGAGATAAAGTATTCATTTGTAAATTGAATCCATTGAAGAGATTTCCATATAAAATAATGAGTGAAAAACAAAAAAAAATTCAATCATAGCTGCTTTATGTAGACTGATATCTTTATCCTTTAGTGCATTTGCAGCACAAATATTTTAAATGCAACATTTAAAATATTTAAAAATACATCTCTGCATGTGGAATTTTAGGAAATATTAAGCTATATTGAGAGAAAGCTGATCAGCCTGAAGGAGTTGGGGAGGGACTTGACTGTAAAGAGACATGAGGAAACATTTTCAGGAGTTAGAAATGCTCTGTATTTCAACTGTGATAGTTGTTACACGAATATTACGTAGTTGCCAAAATTTACCAAACAGTATACTTACACAATGGGTGAACCTTTTGTTTGTACATTAAGGCTGGTGGGTGGGGAGAAGAGGGAAAAAAAATGTTATTGAATCTGGGCTATTTTACTTGTAAGGTCTTTTATTCTGATAAAGCAGATAGGACTGTGGCAGACAAAGTGTTTTATGATCTACATAGAATAATAAAATCTCAAATTTCAAATGTTATTCGTTCACTGTTAGTCAATTGGCATTAAAGAATTGCTTTCTGTGTTTCAGGAACAGTGCAATTTGGGAGGTACATAAAGCCAAATAAAACATAGCCTTTGCCTAAAGGAAGTGTAATTCATTGTCCATTGGTAAGGGAGGAGACCACCCGTCGTATCGTCTTATGTCCAATTTCTGCCTCCAAAGACAGAAGTAAAAAATAAAAAGGCAGAAATGAAATCCACGGGCAGACAGCCCGGCACCACACCCTGGGCCTGGTAGTTAAAGATCGACCCCTGACCTAATCGGTCATGTTATCTATAGATTATAGCCATTGTATAGAAATGCACTGTGAAAATCCCTATCTTGTTTTGTTCCGATCTAATTACCGGTGCATGCAGCCCCCAGTCACGTGCCCCCTGCTTGTTCAATCAATCACAACCCTCTCACACGCACCCCCTTAGAGTTGTGAGCCCTTAAAAGGGACAGAAATTGCCCACTTGGGGAGCTTGGCTCTTGAGACAGGAGTCTTGCTGATGCCCCAGCCAAATAAACCTCGTCCTTCTTTAACTCCGTGTCTGAGGAGTTTTGTCGGCGGCTCGTCCTGCTACAGCTACATAACAAATTACCCCAAAGTTTAATGGCTTAAAACACTGCACATTTCTCATTTCAGTTATCATCTGTGAGTCAGGTATCTGGGTGTTACTTACTTGGTATCTCTACTTTGGGGTGTCTCACAAGACTGCAATCAAGAAGTCACTCAGGCCTAGGATCTCATCTGAAAGCAAGACTGATAAAGGATCCACTCCCATGCTCACTTGCATAGTTGTTGGCAGAATTCAGTACTTCAAGTGCTGTTGGACTGAGGGCCTCAGTTTCTTGCTGACTGTTAACCAGAAGCTGCCCTCAGTTCCTTGACAGGTGACCCTCTCCATATGACCCCTTCATCAAACAGTGCAGGCTCAAAAGGCAGTAGACGGTCAGTTAGGAAAGTGAAGTCAAAATTTTAGGAAAGTGAAGTCAGCAAATATTATTAAACACTTTGTGAACTTCCATCCAGATTCATCAAAATTTTTGTGAAAGCTGTAAGCACAGTGCAGAATACAGTTTGGTGCTTCATGGTTCTTTCTATGTACTGCATTTAATATAAGTCAGGTGATTTCACAATAATATGATTAGGACACTTGCTGTAAAAACTCCTTATGTCTATCATTGCTTAGGTAGATTTTTTTTTATAGTTGTAAGATATGCAATATTTATCTATATGCTGTAATGAAATCTTTACTGGATATATCCATATATATGATGCTTATTCACTGGCGATAAACCCATGAATGTTTTTAAATATAGATTTTCCTGATTTGGTTAATAATGGAATACACACTCTTTGATAGTTCACCATTATATGCAAAGGTTTTTTACAAAAATGAAAGAAGGTGCAAATATTTTTTCCCAAATTCACAATTCTTACAAGTTCACATAAAAATAGGAAGTGTGGTTTTTCTCAGGAGTGGCATTTTCTCATTATTCTCCTTAAAAAACATAATAAAATGAAGTTCATTTACTCATTTATTTTTGGCTTTAATATTAAACACAAACTATATTTTTATTGGAAAGATCAACGTTGTTTATTTCTGCTTGTTAAAGTATACATGTTCCTGGTAAAACATTTAGAAATAACAAAAACAGAAAGAAGAAAATAGATGTTAGCATAACTCATAGACAATTGCTGACCAATCATTTAATTCATATTTTTAGACAATGATCATAAGATCACGTTTTTCTATTGGAGTATGAGTATTTTATTAAATGATTTTTTAAACTCCTCATATACATATACACGTACATGTAATGAAGATTTAGGCTTGAAGCATTTTTTATTTCTGTCTTTATTGTCACTGTTAGGATGCTTTATTTCTGTTGCAACCACATTGTGTCCTTTTATTACTCCATTTCCAATAAATAATATAGAATAACAATATTAAAAGGTAAATTTTTCTTTGTATGTTGTTTGTGAATTTTGGAGTGAAGTTGTTTTCAATAATTCAGAATTTTGAATTGAAAATATGTGAGGATTTCTGTGATCACATACTTATTATCTTTTTGTAAAAAGTGCTGATTTGCTTAGTTCTAAAAATCTTCAGTGTAATCTGTAAATGACATAATCCGCTATCAGCACTCGTACTTTTCTTCAGATTATAATAGAAATTCAAATCAATAACATTTTGTTGTTTTCTATTAAATAACATTTAGTACATTACGTATGTTCATGTGGTTACCAATATTCCTTAAAAATAGCAGCAAAGTTTTAACATGTTCATGATATCCTTAGGTAGAATCTAGTAACAGAGACCATTTGTATGAGGATAACTATTTTAAAACATACTCTTTGTTTTTTGAAATAGATTATGAATCAATCTTTAGTAAAATCTCTATCTTTGATAAAAATTCCCAGAATGAGAAATAGCAATGTAAAATACTTAGAAAACTTCCTTTCCTACGGATGTAAATTTCACTATTCTAATCTTTATTTATAAGTCACCTGTTAAAATGGTCTTGCTTCTAGGATAAGAGTGCAATTCTTCATAGAATAATATCTAATTTGAAGTTTTGTTAATAGTTTTAGAAGTGAATGTATTTTTTTAATGTTTAAAATACATTCATTTTAGCGTATTGCTTTGACTATATGGACTGATTTATCAATTAAAATATTTCTATTTTCATTTGATAGTAATTTTTTCAAAGATTTATATTGTTTATAAACTCAGCAAGTCTTTAGAAACATGGTTGAGTTTGTCATATGCGTCTAGATTAGGTCCTAGATCAGGATGTTTTTGAATTAACTTCAAATAAGAATAATATAAATGGTCTGTTTTTATTTGAAAGTTTTCCCTTCCCATGATGGACTCACTTTGTTAAGTATTTGTGGCATGCGTTTAAAATGAAGCTGCCTAAAAAATCATTTATCGAGTTCTTAAAAGATCATCAAATGTCAGGTCTACATTGAGTATTTCAACCAGTAATGTTATTGTGCTTTAAAAAGTCTGATAAGATAAAAGTAGATTTTTACAAAATGAAATTGTTTCATTTATTCACTCATTCATTCATTCAATAAACATTAAAGAACCGTTATTCATGTTCTAGACACTGAGTATATAATCACCTGTGGACTAGAAGGAAAAATGACAGACACAGAAACCCTTTTAAAAAAGATATTACATTATTAAGTGTTGATTAGAGTTAATTCAAGAGAATTAATAAAAATTGCTTTGATATAAATACTTAGGTCTTACCTATATTTGAAATGGCCACCTATTTTTAATTAATAGAGTTGAACAACTCAGAAATTTATACATTTTTAAAGTTTTTCAGTAGGCTTTTAAAGTTGTGTGAAATATAGTTCTAGAAAATATTTGAAAAAAACATTTTCTAAAAAGCCACATTCAAATGATCAGGATTGTCTTTTGTTTCTGTTTTATAATCAAGGGCCTAACATCTAATGTGTAACTGTACTTCTAGTAAGCAATTAATTTGGTTATTATAATCTTACTGTTCACAGAATAATCCCCCCCACCCCAATAAATATCAACTTCCTAATCCCCAGAACTGTGTAAGTTACATGGCAATAGGAACTTTGTGGTCCCTAATGTGGTCAATGATCTTGAGAAGAGAAGACAATCATGGATTACCCAGTTGGGCCCATTGTAATTATATGGTCCTCATAATAGGCAGAGGATCAAAGGCAGAAGGAAATGGACAACAGTGGCAGAGACTGGGGTGATGTGCCTTGAAAATGAAGGGAGGGCTCCAGTCAAGGGCACCCTCTGGGATCTGGAAAAGGCAAGGAAACAAAATTTTCTCAGGAGTCTCCAGAAGGAGTGTACCACTACCTATACCTTAATTTTAGCCCTGTAAGACTCCTTTCAGACTTCTGACCTCCAGAATTGTAGAAAATAATTTTATGTTATTTTAAGTAACTTAAATGTATGATAATTAGTTACAGAAACAATAGGAAATTAATACAAACCTACACAGTTATAACATTGTAAAATGGCCTCTGTTGTGATAATTTGACAAAATGCCAGGTTTATTCCCCAGAAAAATCACTGCAGAGATGATTATCTATTAGAGCAGAGTGTGAAACCTTTAACAAATGTAGGCTAACTGGTAACTGCCCATTATACCAACTAAATCTTCGAAGGTAGCAAAGCAATACAAAAGCAGGTACTCACATAACCTAGGCCAGAACCACCACATTTATTGATTTTTCATAGCTTCCTTTTAACTGAATCCCCAGATACCACTAGAATTTTATGAAATGACTTAAGAATAACATGAAAGTTTAGGTGTTTCTTCAACTGTCACACATTCAGAGAGCCCCTCCTGGTAATCTGTATGATCCTGTTCTTGCATCAATGGCAGGCAAGCAAAAAGCTGAACTGTGTACTGCTCCTTCTGTTTTCTGGGAGTATTTAATTTTAAGAGAGACCCATACCTCCTTTTATAAGGTGAAGGGAAAAGCTGTAATAGCTTCTATGCCATGAGTTTTGAAACTCTAGAGTTCATTAAAACTCCCTTTGGCTTTCTTCACTGCCATCTTTCTTTCTTCTTATGAATTATTCAAGACAAATTTCAATTGAGGTAAATAGTTTGATTTGAAGGTTTTTGTATCTGGATTTAGATGCAACAAGAAGTGTTAAATGCTCAGAATTTTAAGTGTAGAGAATGGCACAGACTGAGCTATTAAGATGGAAGACATTTGCTGTTAACGCTCCAGGGCTGCTGTTGCGACTTCAGCTTGGTACTATTATTCATTCTGAAGTAGGCAGGCATTATGATGCCTGCAGTATAAATCAGGTTTTATAGAGAGCTTGATCTGCAAGCACTTTGAACATTCTATCCACTTCTCAGTTAACAGAACATTTTTTGGTTTTACAAGGTAAAGTTTCCTTTTTTATTTTGGCCTTGCCAATGCATTATTCATCTCTCTTTTTTTTCAGATATTGTATACCAAACCACAAAACAGTTTTAGCCTACATATGTCTCTTGAATGAAGTGAAATTGTAAGTTTTAAAAGTTTCTTCTTTCAGTAAATACTGTGAAAGATAAGAGGACCTAGAAAATATTTCATTTTTATAAAACTCAATGTAAGACCCTTTCTTCTTTCACAGTAGTAATATCTTTTCTAGATATTGTGTCATAATTTTAATCTTTTTAAGCACTTAGCTCATGGAGTCACACACCTGGAAAAATGATATACGGAATACATGTCTGAAAACTACCTTACTTTGGAACTTAAGAATTGGTTCAATGAATGTACCACATTTAAAAACCAATCCAGTCCAGTGCAGTGGCTCCCATCACTTTGGAAGGCCAAGGTGGGTGGATCACCTGAGGTCAAGTGTTTGAGACCAGCTTGACCAATATGGTGAAACCCCATCTCTACTAAAATTACAAAAATTAGCCAGGTGTGTTGGTGTGTGCCTGTAGTCCCAGCTACTCAGGAGGCTGAGACAGGAGAATTGCTTGAACCTAGGAGGCAGAGGTGGCAGTGAGCCGAGATATCACCACTGCATTCCAGCGTGGGCAATAGAATGAGACTCTGACTCAAAAAAAAAAAAAAAGAACAATCCAAAGAAATCTTATTATAGTTTTGTCTGCTGCTAAAATTCAGTTTCCTAATGTCAGTTTCTGTTAAAGTTGCCTAGATAAAATTAAGTTTATGAAATTATGCCCAGGGAGTACTGCTTTCAGGCAAAGCATTTTATTCCTGTTTCCTGCTCTAACACAATATCACAAGCAGCAGGAGTTTCATTGCTAAAGAATAATAAAAAACTAACATTTATTAACTGCTATATGATGGAACATGTGCTAAGTACTTTATATGCATCACCTAAGTTAATGCTCACAGTGAGTCTTAGAAATAATTTCTGTTAGTGCCCCCATTTTATAGCTAGACAGTCACATGGAGAGCACAGTCTTGTAATCCCTCTGTAGGACATCAGAATCCATGTCCTTAAGGACTACCAATAAGTGCAAACTCAAAATGTACAGGAACATAGATTTATGAAGTTGTCCGGTATAATGCAATATGAAATGGTGGATACGGTAACAAATTGTCCGCAATTTACATGCATTTACATTTAAACTGCAAATCTAGCAACCAATACTTTATTTGCGGGCTGTATTCAGGTTTCAACCTTCTGGTTTTTAACTCACCACAAAGCCACACTGCTTTCAAAACCATTCATTTACATGCATAATTGTTCCTTTATTTATTTCAATCTTATTTAGATTTTATCAGGGAATGAAAACATGCAGAGAACAGAATTACATTGTAATTACATTGTAATCACAATGTCTTATAACCCTTTCCATGGCAAAGGATTACCCACTGGCCCAGTCATGTAGTTTACCTGTTGTTAGGAGGGAAGAAGGAATTCTCTTCTAAGCCTGAAGGAGTCACAGGTTGAGAATCTTTTATCCAAAATGCTTGGGGGCCAGGTGTGGTGGCTCACACCTATAATTCCAGCACTTTGGGAGGCTGAAGAGGATGGACCACTTGAGGCCAGGAGTTCCAGACCAGCTTGGCCAACATGGCGAAACTCCGCCTCTACTAAAAATAGAAAAATGTGCCAGGCATGGTGGCGCATGCCTGTAACCCCAGCTACATAGGAGGCTGAGGCAGGAGAGTCACTCGAACCCAGAGGCAGAGGTTGCAGTGAGCCAAGATCACGTCACTGCCCTCCAGCCTGAGCGACAGAGTGAGACTCTGTCTCAAAAACAAAAAAGAAAATAAATGCTTGGGACCAGAAGTGTGTCCTTTTTTGGATTTTTAAATATTTGCATGTACACAATGAGATATGTTAGGGATGGAACCCAATTCTAAACATAAAATGTATTTATGTTTCATATACATAAGAGTCTGAGGGTAATTTTATACAGTGTTATTAATAATTATGTGTGACCTGTCACTTGAAGTCAGATGTGGAATTTTCCATGTGTGGTGTACTGTCAACACGCAAAAAGTTTTGGATTTTGGAGCATTTTGATTGCAGATTTTCAGATTTGGGATGCTCAGCCTATGCTGGAATTGCAGGAATGTTCAGACTCAAAAGTCAAGTGAAGAGTTGAGTACTGAGGAGGATGCATAAATTGAAGGGGCCAACAAAATGCATTAAAATTTAGCCTGTAGCGCTCGGTGTCTTATGGCCATGAATATGGAGTGATGGTGGCTAAGGAAGGGAACTGGAGCCACATTTCTAAATCAGGCTTTATATTTTGTAGATGATTGTGCCAGCCATAGTGTAAGGCGGACATGAGTCATTTTTTAAGGGACTTGGGATGAAGTGCATGTAAATTTTGGACATGAAAATTTAAGGATGAAAGAGATGTTTAAATCCTCTAGGGAAAGCTGTGGAAAAACTGTGTAGGCACCATTAGTTTATTTGGATCATGAAGTCCAGGTAAGAGATTTTCATTGTTCATGTGTCAAGTAACAAAGACAAGTAGGAAAGGTATTGTCATTTGTTTTATTATTTAAGAAGGAAACATATTTTCTTATGAATTAACACATTTTTTTCTTAGTGTATTTAATTGGTATTCCTTCTCAGAATTTCCAGTGATTGATCAACTTAGTTATGGTAGGCATCTTAATTTGTTAAGTCACTTAAGTTTTCTGGTTGTTAGTTTCCATGAAGCTATGTGTGGGATTTATTAACTTTTTCCCCCAGTGGATATGCTAATAAAATATGAAGTTTGAAAATCACCGAGACTGCTTGATCATATTCCTGTCAGCTCTAAAATTCAGCAGCTCAACAGTCAATTATGTCCAGGCTGCCCATTTTCTGATCATTCTTTATACTGAAATGTACTTTTTTTTTCTTTTTTTTTTTAATCTTTTCTTCTATTCTGTTACTTTCTATTAAAAAATGATCTTCATTGAAACTTGACTCAATGTTTCAGTGTGGGGAAGGTTTACTCACCATTATGGAACATTTGAAAATATATAAGAAAACTGGATTTTCTCCATGACTAAAGGAATTAAGGGATCTTACTATTAGCATTTAGTAACCAGAGGTCAGGGATATTGTTAAACATCCTGTAGTACATCAGAAAACATTCCTATGTAAAAGATCAATAGCTCTGTTTTTGAGATGTCGAAATGGGTTATGACCCTATAGCCTGACAGACATTGCAGTAAAACTTTTTTTTTTCTGACAAGGACTATCATTTCTTGATTTGCTCATGCTCTCTGCCTCAAGCACCTTTCTAGTTATCCTGTCAAAATCTTGTTTGCTCTAGAAGGCTTAGTTCAGATCTCATATCCTTTGTGAAATCACTTGTAACCCTCTCACTTTACTATAAACTCAGAGATCTTCCTACTTTTTGATGGCTCTTATGTAATCTCTTGAACACAAGCTTGAATAATCTCCAAATGCAATGGCAACTTGAGAAAAATGTTACTGGCTTTTCCATTCTGCTTTCCATATGAGGTGTGTAAAAGGGTAAGACATATCACTTTTGTTTTGTTTTATTTAAATTAAATTATTGTTCCTACAGAGAAATAGATGATAAATATTGAAATAATAATGATTCATCCTTATACACATAAACATCACCATAGCAAATATGCTACCTAAGATAAACATGCTGCATAGCTCAACCTAACTTTATTCATTTATAGTTAATTCACTATAAGAACTCATTGAGAGTACAGCATGAGAATTGTTTTTTAATATCCTTTCTTGTTGATTGTGCCTCAAATCCATAACTTACATTTTAATATATAGACTACCTGATGATAATAATAATTTTCTAGAAATAAAGGCAGCTTTCAGAGCTTCTCTTAAAAAAAATTAAAGACCGTCTACATGATCAACTACCTACCAGTTGACTGAAACAAGACTGGGTATAACTGGCCCACTGTCCTAGTTCAAACTCAATGAAGGAATCAACACTATTCTACAGCCTGATGATCTTTGTGTTCAGAAATAGTAAATCCTTGACTTCTGCCACATATCAGTAGTGAAAATAGACCCTGCCAAGACCATTTCTAATCCTTACCTCTGTAAATTACATGCTCTTTCAGATTTTCAGCACATCTCAAAAAGATTCATATTTCCCTTGAGTTCCAGTTGTTGTTGTTGTTGTTGTTTATACTTAAGTTCTGGGATACAAGCGCAGAATGTGCAGGTTTGTTACATAGATATACATGTGCCATGGTGGTTTGCTGCACCCATCAACCCATCATCCAAAATAGGTATTTCTCCTAATGTTATCCCTCTCCTTGACCCTCACCACCTGACAGGTCCCAGTGTGTGATGTTCCCTTCCCTGTGCCCATATGTTCTCATTGCTCAACTCCCACTTATGAGTTATAACATGTGGTGTTTGGTTTTCTGTTTTTGTGTTAGTTTGCTGAGAATGATCGTTTCCAGCTTCATTCATGTCCCTGCAAACGACGTGAACTCATCCTTTTTTATGGCTGCATAGTATTCCATGGTGTATATGTGCCACATTTTCTTAATCCAGTCTATCATTGATGAGCATCTCGGTTGGTTCCAAATCTTTGCTATTGTGAATAGTGCTGCAATACACATACATGTGCATGTTTCTTTATAGTAGAATGATTTATAATCCTTTGGGTAGATACCCAATAATGGGATTGCAGGGTCAAATGGTATTTCTAGTTCTAGATCCTTGAGGAATCACCACACTGTCTTCCACAATGGGTGAACTAATTTACACTCCCACCAACAGTGTAAAAGCGTTCCTATATCTCCACATCCTCTCCAGCACCTGTTGTTTCCTGACTTTTAATGATCAACATTCTAACTGGCGTGAGGTGATATCACGTTGTGGTTTTGATTTGCATTTCTCTGATGATTAGTTATGATGAGCATGTTTTCAAGTGTCTGTAGACTGCAAAATGTCTTCTTTGGAGAAGTGTCTGTTCATATCCTTCGCCCACTTTTTGATGGGGTTGTTTTTATCTTGTAAATTTGTTTAAGTTCCTGGTAGATTCTGGATATTATCTCTTTATCAGATGGATAAATTGCAAAAATGTTCTCCCATTCTGTGGGTTGCCTGTTCATTCTGATAGTTTCTTTTGCTGTGCAGAAGCTCTTTAGTTTAATTAGATCCCATTTGTCTATTTTGGCTTTTGTTGCAATTGCTTTTGATGTTTTAGTCAGGAAGTCTTTGCCCATGCCTATGTCCTGAATGGTATTGCCTAGGTTTTCTTCTAGGATTTTTATGATTTTAGGTATTACATTTAAATCTTTAATCTATCTCAAGTTAATTTTTGTATAAGGTGTAAGGAAGGGGTCCAGTTTCAGTTTTCTCCACATGGCTAGCCAGTTTTTCCAACATCATTTATTAAATAGGAAATTCTTACCCCATTGCTTGATTTTGTCAGGTTTGCTAAAGATTACATAGTTGTAGACGTGTGGTGTTACTTCTGAGGCCTCTTTTCTGTTCCATTGGTCTATGTATCTGTTTTGGTACCAGTACCATGCTGTTTTGGTTACTGTAGTCTTGTAGTAGTACAGTTTGAAGTCAGGTAGCATGATGCCTTCAGCTTTGTTCATTTTGCTTAGGATTATCTTGGCTATAAGGGCTCTTTTTTGGTTCCATATGAAATTTAAAGTAATTTTTTCTAATTCTGTGAAGAAAGTCAGTGGTAGCTTGATGGGAATATCATTGAATCTATGAATTACTTTGGGCAGTATGGCCATTTTCACAATATTGATTCTTCCTATCCATGTGCATGGAATGTTTTTTCATTTGTGTCGTCTCTTATTTCCTTGTGCAGTGGTTTGTAGTTCTCCTTGAAGAGGTCCTTCATATCCATTGTAAGTTGTATTCCTAGGTATTTTATTCTCTTTGTAGCAATTGTTAATGGGAGTTCACTCATTATTTGGCTCTCTGTCTATTATTGGTGTATAGGAATGTTTGTGATTTTTGCACATTGATTTTGTATCCTGAGACTTTGCTGAAGTTGCTTATCAGCTTAAGGAGTTTTGAGTCTGAGACAACTGGGTTTTCTAAATAACATGTCACCTCCAAACAGACATAATTTGACTTCCTCTCTTCCTATTTGAATACCCTTTCTTTCTTTCTCTTGACTGATTGCCCTGGCCAGAACTTATAATACTACGTTGAATAGGAGTGGTGAGAGAGGGCATCCTTGTGTTCTGCTGGTTTTCAAAGGGAATGTTTCCAGCTTTTGCCCATTCAGTATGATATTGGCTGTGGGTCTGTCATAAATAGCTCTTATTATTTTGAGGTATGTTCCATCAATACCTGATTTATTGGGAGTTTTTAGCACGAAGGGCTGTTGAATTTTCTCAAAGGCCTTTTCTGCATCTATTGAGATAATCATGTGGTTTTTGTCATTGTTTCTGTTTATGCAATGGATTATGTTTATGTATTTGCATATGTTGAACCAGTCTTGCATCCCAGGGATGAAGCCGACTTGATAGTGGTGGATAAGCTTTTTGATGTACTGCTGGATTTGGTTTGCCAGTATTTTATTGAGGATTTTTCCATTGATGTTCATCAGGGATATTGGCCTGAAATTTTCTTTTTTTGTTGTGTCCCTGCCAGGTTTTAGTATCAGGATGATGTTGGCCTCATAAAAAGAGTTAGGGAGGAGTCTCTCTTTTTCTATTGCTTGGAAATTTTTAAAAGTAATGGTACCAGTTCCTCTTGGTACCTCTGGTAGAATTCGGCTGTGAATCCATCTGGTCCTGGGGTTTTTTTTGGCTGGTCAGCTATTAATTACTGCTTCAATTTCAGAACTTGTTATCGGACCTAATAGACATTGATAGAACTCTCCACTACAATTCAACAGAATATACATTCTTCTCAGCACCACATAACACTTATTCTATAATTGACCACATAATTGGAACATAATTGGAAATAAAACACTCCTCAGCAAATGCAAAAGAGTGGAGATCATAACAAACAGACTCTCAGACCACAGGGCAAGCAAATTAGAACTCAGGATTAAGAAACTCACTCAAAACCGCACAACTACATGGAAACTGAACAACCTGCTCCTGAATGACTACTGGGTAAATAATGAAATTAAGGCAGAAATAAAAATGTTTTTTGAAACCAATGATAACAAAGACACAACATGCCAGAATCTCTGTAACATAGCCAAAACAGTGTTTAAAGGGAAATTTATAGCACTAAATGCCCACAGGAGAAAGCAGGAGAGATCTAAAATCCACATTGTAACACCACAATTGAAAGACCTAGAGAAGCCAGAGTAAACAAATTCAAAACCTAGCAGAAGACAATAAACAATTAAGATCAGAGCATTACTGAAACAGCTAGAGACATGAAAAAACCCTTCAAAAATCAATCCAGGAGCTGGTTTTTTGAAAAGATTAACAAAAATAGACTGCTAGCCAGACTAATAAAGAAAAAAAGAGGGAAGAATCATATAGACACAATAAAAAATGATAAAGGGGATATCACCACTGATCCCACAGAAATACAAACTACCATCAGAGAATACTGTAAATACCCCTATGCAAATAAACTAGAAAATCTAGAAGAAATTGATAAATTCATGCACACATATACCCTCTCAAGAGTTAGTTTTAAAGATGACTTTGATTTTCAAGTTTTAACAAGAGAATAGAATTGTTTCTTCAAACACACTAATCTATTTTTGTAGGATGTTACAGAAAACTATAGATAAGGATGTGTCTAAATAAATTCTTGCTAAATTTTAAATCAGTTTAATAATCTAGTTTCTTTTTCTTTTCTTTTCTTTTTTTTTTTTTTGAGACAGAATCTCGCTCTGTCGCCCAGGCTGGAGTGCAGTGGCGTGATCTCAGCTCACTGCAAGCTCAGCCTCCCGGGTTCACACCATTCTCCTGCCTCAGCCTCCCAATATTTTCATTCTTAATGGACAATTACCATAATCTAGAAAAACAATGCAAAACAATTACGGGCTTTTGTTAAATATGAAAAAGCAAGGTAATTCTGTACCATTTCATACCTAAAGTAAATAATAATAATAATAAGTTAACGGTACCACCTATTTTATTCTGAATATAGAGCATTGTATCTTATTTAAGTAAGGAACTGTTATATGTATGCTTACATTTCTTAAGGCGTCTTCAGAGCATTATTTTTTTCATGTTCTTAAATGGCTATACAAGTAGTGTAAATGTTCAATAGCTGGAATTCTGTATGTAATATACCTAAGTGTTATGTATGTATGCATATCTAAGTGCTTATTATTCACTCTTTCCAAAGAGATTATGGATTTTCAGGATTTAGGAAGTCCAGTTATATTACCTCTTGTGACCTTGGGTTTTACACCCAGTTTGAAAATCAACTTGGCAATATGAAGCCATGTGGGAGTAGTGATGAAACGTAAATGGAGTAAAAACCCTATCTTCTGCTTGGTTTACTACATAACATTTGGGAATATAATATTAGGTAAATATATTCAAATATATTCTGGATCAGAAAGTGCTGGGTAAGTGGAAAATAAGAGGTGGCACTTCTGGGCATTTTCTTTTGATATAACCATTTTGAATAAACCATTTACACAAACATATGCATACAACCTCTTACCTAGGAACATCAAAACTGAATACTTAAATTAAGTTTATGTAATCAGGAAACATTTTGACTACCATGGGCCCTAGGAGTCTAAGGCTTGTTGAAATGAATAAAATACCAATACTTTCTAGAAGCATTAAAGAACCTCATGCATTCAGTATTTGCTGGAATTTGTCCTTTTGGCATTGAAAGGAGATGATGGGTGATTACACTGTCAAAACTTCTAGTTCTCAAATATAATCTTCAAAGGAGTGCCTGTGCAGACATAGGCAGAATAATTTTAATAGACCTCGAAGCATCTGGAAACAGAAAGAAACCTTGCATAGCAACACAGGAACATTGCTGATATTTTTTGTTTGTTTTTTTTCTCTCTCTCTCTCCCCCCTTCTTTCTCCCTCTCTTTCTCTCAGTCTCTCTATATACACACACACACACGTATACACACACAAACACACACACTAGAATACATTCTGTGTGGCCTTGAGTGAGCTATTCAAAGTCGTCATCTGCCATTTCCATATCTATGGAATGGAAATAATTATGATGATACAGCATAGGTTTAGTCTGAGTGTGAAATCAGGCACTGCATAAATGGCACACGAAGGAGTGCCTGGCAAATGATAAGTACTCAATACTTCTGCTGGGAAGACCACACCACTACACAGCTTGCTACCTTTCCTCATCATGGGAAATAGTTCCATATTTAAGAAAATATGAAAGCAGTAAACAGTATCTTATTTTGAAAAAAAAAATTTTCATTATGATAAATTTCAAATATGCAAAAGGAGAGACAATGAGTGAATGAAGGAATCCCCATGTGTCTATCATTGTTATTCAGTTATCAACAATTATCAGTACCTACAATGTTAAGATAAATAATTTGCAAAGGTAATGAAAATACTTTGGCTCAAAACTGAACAGGTTCACTACCCCATATCCTTTTACATATCTCTTGATGTAATACATTTCCCTATGTCTCTGTAACAAATAAACATATTTACCTATATTCTGTTGTTAGATAGATGGGTTTGAGGAAAACAAATTCTCTAAATGCAGAATCAACTTTTACAAGAAAAAGAAATTATAAATGGTAAGCTTTTAAAATTAAGTTTGCAAAACTGATACTACTAAGAAAACATGTCAAACATTTTTCATGAGAATAATAATATTAGCTAAAATCATTGATTGCTTCTATGAAACAGGCTCAGCATTATCTCAATTTTCATAGCAACCCTATTAATTAAGGAATACTCTAATTATCATTACATAGATGAAGAAATTGAGGTTTGGTAATTGTAAACAAATTGTCCAAGGCAAGTGGCAAGACTAGAATATAAATCCAGGGCTGTCTCTGGAGACTATTCCTAACCACTATGACATATCTCAAAACATTTTACAGTCATTAGCCTAATAAACCAAGAAGAACACTGTGAAACCTTATTTTACTTAAAAAAGAAAGTTTTTTTAAAACATATTTATTATTTTAATTATACCTGAAATGATATCATTTTAAGTACTACATTATTTGGCCAAGGCCAGCTGCTGTACTAATAAACCCCAAATCCTTGTAATGGCACAAAACAATAGACGCTTACTTCTTATTTCATATAGCAGCATGGGGCGGATGAACCATTGTCCAGGGAAGCTCTCCATGCAGTCATTCAGGAACCTATGTGGGTTGGGGCTCTTCTATCTTCAACAGCTGGGTTCTTGAATGATTGCATGGAGGAGAGAGCCATGGACACTTGTTCATCAGTTCATCACTAGTAGTCATTATGTCAAGAAATCTAAGAATAAGAATGCCATGGAGGTAGGGTTATCAGATAAAATGTAGGATGCCAGTGCTGTATATAGAATATATTAACACTAAAATATTATTCTGTATTTACCTGAAATTTAAATTTAACCAGATTTTACATATTCTGTTTGCTAAACATGGCAACGCTACATATAACTATGTAAGAAAAAAAAGAAGAAACTGTGCATTAACCTTTTAAATACATATTTTGAATACTGTCACCCTTAAATGCTTAGCAAAATGCTATCATTAACTTTAGTCATTCTGATATGGAAAAAGTAGTGGGATAATTATCTCTCAATTATGTGATGAGGAAAGAAAATGTAAGTTTGACTTCCCCAAGTGAGTAAATGACTAAGATTAGAAGCCATGTCCACCCATTATTAGATCCTGCATAATCTTGTGTAAACTAATATCAACTATTTTAACAATGGAAAGTATGCTAAATGTTTATCAGAGCAGGTGATTTTATTTCATTGAGTTGTCATTTACTCATGTATATGTTAATTTATCTATTATGTATTCAAAATTGCTCAAATATTGTATTGAGTGCTCTAGGATAAATACTAATAAGTGAAAATTAATTCTAATATATCTCTGATTCTTTACAATGTGTATAATTAATTACCCAAACTGGACACTATTGAGAGAAAAGGAATGCTCTTAATAATCACTCCAGAACAACAGGTAAAAAAGGGGACAGCTTCTGGAAAACAGGGACAAATAATTATTCTGGTGGGCCACCTGATTTTAAGTTTTCCAATAATAGAACTTCAGAGGAGAGCTCTCATAGAACTCATTTAATATAATTGCACTTTATAGACTAAGAAATCTGAGGCCCAGTGAAAAGAAATAATAATGTCTGTATATTAATGATTCTCACTTAAGTTTATGACATTTTTAAATGAAGAATGATTGATATGAGACTTTTTCCATCATATACTGCTCTTGTACTGGACCAAAGATTGCTGTCTTCTAAAACAATATGTACTTCAACTAAGACCCTAAAGACCCTAATGAAATCTTAACACATTACCAGATATCTCTATTCTTTCTTTTAGAGCACAAATCCACTATTTCTAAACCTATGATACTCTAGAACCAACTTGCCTAGGTTCAAATTCTGATTAAAAAGGCTCTATGGCTTTTGAAACAAGGCTTACATTTCTAACCAGCCTATTCATCACTGTTCCCATCTGTAAAATGGGATTCATTATGGTAATAACTGCATAATCCAGAACAGATAAGTAAATGATTTAATTAATATAAAACACTTAACAGAGCGTATCTGTCATATATTAGGCATAATAAGTGTAAGCTTTCATTGGTATATTATTTCTTTAAAAAAATCCCTCTTTTCTCTGCCTTATAATTTTTGGATAATTTTTTCCACATGTAAACTGTTATATTACAAACCAATTAAAATATCAGGATATTATTTTTTACAATATGTAGTTTTTAAAAACTGATTAAGATCACATTCCAATATATAATGACCCCATTTAATATACTGTATTGGCATTATATTTTTGATCGTTTTGTAGATTAAATAAAACAAAAAAAGATTTAATACAAAACATTTTCTATGTTTGATAAAATTGCATCTATATTATTACTGTCATTTTCTTACCTGTTAAGGAAAATATTACCTCAGATTTAAGTTGGAATTTTAAACATGTATATTATTAAGAATGAATAGGAAATTTATATTCTGCTTGAATTCCCAGTTTATGACATACATACAAAATGAGAAAGGAAATAAACTCTCGGATGAATCTTATTTTAGTAAGTTATGGCCTTTTCACTGAAAGCAGGAAATATTTCTTCTTTCAAAAGCACCCAAGATCAATAAATCATCTTGATTTACAAAATATGACAATGCAAATTTTTTTCAAAATCTGCTTAAACATGTAATTAACACCATATCAATGGGAATGTGGTAATAATCAGAACACATTTTCTCAAAAATATCTTTTTTAAAAAATGAGCAAATGAAATATTTTGAACTTTAGTTTTTCCCATGATATTATCGTTAAGACTATCCACCCCAATGTCTGCTTTCTCCACTTTCATACCTAAACTATAGAACATCACTGGACAAAACAATCCTATCTTGCTGATGGGGTCCACTACCCAGGACACTTCAGATTAGTTCCCAGTTGATATTTTATAGTATTTTATTTCCTTGTTTTCATTTTCCAGTGACTCCATTTTATAGTTCTTCCAGTGACTTTTCTAAAAGTTAACGGTTCTAAGTGTCATCATACTGCTTCTATCTGTCTTCAAGTTGCTTTATCAAGCACATCCTCATCATCTCACCATCCTGAGGATTAAATGAGATAATCTGTGTAAAGCATTTAACAAAATATCAGGCACTTAATAATATTATTTATCTTTTCCCCTAGTGAATAGTGGGCAAAGGTTCAACCATTGATTATTTGTTTAAATACTTTTATTTCAGTAAAATTGCTTGCCTTTGAATGTATTTTGCCAACTGTTGAAAATCATCATATGTCTTCTACTATTCAAAAATTAGTGAATAAAATAATGATGAGGAGCAAAGGGGCAGGGGCCAGACTTCCTGGGCTTAAATATCACCTTCGCCACTTACAAGCTGTATGACAACTATCCGAAGACTTAAACTTGCCTCTGTGTCCTCATGTGTAAATTATAAAAAAAATGATCTCTAGTACAGTAAAGAAGTATGTTAATATACACAGAATGCTTAGAAATGCCTGCCACATAGCCACTAACAATACTAGCTGTTATTAATTTTCACTGTATCCAAAATTCATTATTCCAGCAAATATCTATTGAAACCTTATTAAAAACTAATTGTGTTGTTTGATTTTAAAGGACAATGATAATTATATTTCTTATTGTCTAGAAAGAAAAAAATACAAAGGTACAAATCAAAGTACAAATTATATTAAAAGCTATGAAGAAGTGTCAGGTTATCGGAAGGGATTTTATCAAATTTGGAAAAGCAGACAGCTGAGATTCTTGGAGTTTGTAGGTGCTCATTAAAATTTTATTTTATTTTTTCTGATAGTAGTAATAACGTATTTTCTGACTATGATGAAAGCCAATATGTTATCTATGTTCTTTACCTGAGAGTTCACTTAGATTCTCTTTCTCACATGGATTATAGATTGTCCCTTATTCAGGAAAGCAGGACATTTTTTGGTCTGAAGAGATTTCACTCTGGGTTTCATTTATATCACAAGTGAATTGTGAATCCCAAAGGCGTTCATGTTATAAGATGATACTACTGGTTGGGATACTGAGGTCCCATTTTTACCCCTTTAATAGCTTCCTAATTATAGATTCCTTTTCCTTTAATTTCAGCCTCTATGTTAATGATAAAACTAATCTGCAATCTCTCTCAAATAACTTTTATGCTAAAAGCAATTAGGTAGATATTTTCTTGGCTCCTTAGAGAGAAAATAGATTTAGATATGCAGAGAGAGCTTTGTCATTAAGGACCCAGGTAACTACGATTCTCTAACAGTTAATGGCACAAGGAACTGGGCTCAAGTAGGGACACACAGTTTAAAGTAAAACATTTTGACCTGAAATTCCAAGGTGCACCCAGTAATTGGTGACCTTACCAAGTGGTTATGAGAGCAAAGTCCTACCGTCTGGTAGATAGAAATCAAATTCACTAAAAGGAAACGTAAGATAAGGAAGCAAAGAGAAAGAATGCAACAGAGAAGAAGCAAAAAGAATTAATAAAGGTTTTCCCTAATTAAATGCTTACTATCATCCCTTTCTCACTGCTATTTTATAATATTAATTGTATATAATAACTAATTAAATACTAAATATATAATTATATATGTAATTAATTTTTTCTAGTTCTTCAAAATATTTGACAAAATAATTTAGAGGTCTCAATAAAAATAGTAATTTTAAGTCCACTGTGATCAAGTTCTGGGAATTTTTAAAGATCTAAGGACTTTTTAAAGCTTTAATATTTTTTGATTATTTTTATATTTTATACAACATTTTTACTAATTTCAAAGAATTATAAATAACTATTATGCATCTTTATTTAGAAGCATTTTGGTTATTTGGGAAAAATTAGGTGTTAGTCCAGCTGTACATTGTATGTTTACTGATAGAGAAAAAAAATCTCTCCTGTTATTAGACACTGTTATTACACTGATACCCAAATTCTGTATATTTAGGCATGGTTTGGGATGAGCTGTGTAACTTATATGGACATTTGAACATCTTTCACTATATGTTTTGCATATGAAAAAATTATCTCACTTTGCCTTATTTAATGAGTTTTTGTAATATATTCTTTGTATAAACCTTATATTTAAAGTTTTCAAAATTAATCTTCAGTTAGAACATCCATAAAAGTGCCAAGGTATTATAACTACTGCCTTATGATTCACTTAAAGTAAAGGATAAATGCATAAGATTTTCTATTAATTGAATAGATAATCTTCATTTTACAAATGATTTCCATATACAATTAGTGTTATGAGAGGCAGTTCTTAGTGAAATCAATATCAGCTTATTTCCTATTTTGAGTCATGAACCAAATTATTGTAGTCATCATTAAATCTGTAGCATAGATTTTGCTGGACCACATATTTTATTACTTTGAACCTTATTTGTCTTCGTATGGCATATATGACAGTTTTTCTATTTACTGAAAATCTCATTAGAGTATGCAAGGTTTTTTTCTAAGTAACCTCAGATCCTTTTTGTTGAAATCAAGGAATCAAAATATGGAGTAATTAAAGTGCATATTTAAGCTAAACTTCTATTGAGTTCAATAGAAAAATGATCTGAAAAAATTCCTTCCATTGTGTCCCTGATGAGATTTATGATTTTCCTTTAATCCCATGTCCATGACATTTTAAACATTTATAAGTTTTCATGAAAACCATTTTCATATCTGTTAATATAAATTACTCTATCAATAGTTATTCTTTGTAGCAAAGAAAATCAATATTTTTGCCATTTTTGTTCACTTTGGCCTCCTCCTGATGTCATTCTTCGTTTTATCTGTATTTCATTAATGTGCATTTTATAAAGTATGCTAAAAATAGCCTCTTCTGACCACATGTGACTGTTACTTAGAAAGTTTACTTGCATCTGTGCTTCAAATGACTAAACATTTTTGGTTTCTATAATGGCAGGTGAAGGGAATTAAAGAAGAGGTAAACTGAATATTTTAACTGGTGTATAATATGGTTAGATCATCTATTATTCCTGTTTTTGTGCCTTCCACTATGATTTGGTTACTTCTAAGATAAATGATTTTGAGCATAGCTGACGTGCAAGTATATTTAAGATTCAACTATCAACACTTGCTTAGTGATTAAAAGTTTAATTTAAAAAAAAAATTGCTGAGTGCCATTTTGTAGCTGCAGGTGAAATTTCCTAACACTGGGAAATGGATTGTGTTTATTTGTTTGTGTGTCTGTTTGCATTTTCCCATGGCTTGCTGGTGCTTATACTTTATTATTCCTCAATCATAAAAGTATTGTTCTAAAAGAGACCTTAGAGTTCTATACAGCAACCCATTTATACAGCTCAGGAAACATGGGCCAAGGGAGATGAATGTTTTACTTCTTCTGTGGTTCTTACCCCTGAATGTTTGTGGTAATCATCGGAAGCACTTGAGCCACAAGGTCAGAACTCTACCACTGGCAGCTCTAAAATCCAAGTTCAGGATGGGTCCTGAATTGTAATTTTTAAAGCCATAGGTCACTGGAATGGTCTGTCAAGACTGAAAATACGTCCTCATGCGTTTAGTCTTATAGAGAGGGTTTTAGGGTTATTGTGATTTCTTACTAGTGGAATTGGAATTAGCATTAGGGTGCTTAATATTCCCTTCACTCTAATATTCTGCCTCTGTTTTGTTAAAAAATGGAAGTTATTTTACTTGTAGACACTCTTTTTTATTTTTTTTCTTTTGAAATGGAGACTCATTCTGTTGCCTAGGGTAAAGTGCAATGGTGCAATCTTGGCTCACTGCAACCTCCGCCTCCTAGGTCAAACAGTTCTCCTGCCTCAGCCTCCCTAGTAGCTGGGATTACGGGCATCTGTCACCACGCCCAGTTAATTTTTGTATCTTTAGTAGAGATGGGGTTTCGCCATGTTGGCCGTGCTGGTCTGGAACTCCTGACCTCATGATTGACCTGCCTCGGCCTCCCAAAGTGCTGGAATTACAGGCATGAGTCACCGCGCCCGGTCGACACTCTTTTAGTTAATCCAGAAATGTGCTCACCAGTTTCTTTGCCAGTATCTGCCAGCCTATTCTGCAATTCTGGCAAAATTATTAAAATCCTCTGTGCCCTAGGGGCACTATTGCTTTATGCACAGACAACATCTAGGAGACACTGGTTTTTTTGTTTGTTTGTTTGTTGTTTGTTTGTTTTCCGGTATACATAACAAAAAAGTAATAAAAGCAAATTGCTATATTGCCATTACAATAGTACTTAATTACTTAATATGTATGTGTAAGTGTGTATGTGTTTATATATGTACTTAGTGTTTCTGTATTTGTATTGTTTTTATAAGAAATGCACTGATTCTCTAATATTAACACAAATCCTCTTCATTCAATAAGTGTTAAAAATCTCTGACATACTTGTCAGTGCTCTCAGATATGAGTATCTTTTCATAGTCAAGTCTCAGATTCATGTCTGGATTTCAGAACTTTGTAATGCCAGTGAAAGTGGGTGACGAAGGATCATTTAAAGACAAGGTACAAATAGCTTGTGGATATGTGTGTATCATATACATTTACTGCTTAGTTGGCATTTTGAGATCTCTTACCTAATTACCACGCTTTGGCAATGAAAGCATATCTTTCATTTATCGATGGTTTTATTTGTTCACTATTTTTCATTCTTTCAACATTTATTGAGCATTCACTCTGTACCAGATGCAATCATAAAAGCTGGGAATACAAAAATAGACAAAATTATACCTCACTCTGGTCCTCATCACGCTTAAGAGCTACTGATCAAGACAGACATTAAATATCATGCAAATAATTGTAAAATTCAACCTGTGATAAGTGCAGTAATCCAGGGATCTAAACTAGTCTGTGCAGGAGTGGAGGTGGATAAAGGCCTAGGGCCAGGTAAGGCTCTCCTGAGAAGGTGGCATTTAGAAAGTAGTAAGTGGGCAAATAGTTCCCATATGAAGAGAGAAGAATAAATGAAAAAGTGTTGGTGCTTTCAAGGAACTGAAAGAAAAAGAAGGAAAGTAGAAAGTGACATTTTACAAGTATTTGAAATCTTTTTTTTTTCATGTGTAATTATGGGATTACTTTTACCTTTGCAGAAATAATATATTGGATTGTAAGACTTCAGTTTTCCTGAAGGTCATCAAAAATTAGAATGACCATTTTCCTAATTTGTCTTATTATGGCAGTCTCAGTATTATAAGTTTCAGCGCTCTTTCAGAAAACAAAATATTCATAGTGACCTTTTTACTCCTAAATGCATTCTAGTTTGGATACTAAATCTTATGGTTAACGTATCTAGAATAAAAGACAATATACTTTACTCAATTCTTAAAGTTGCAAAGGAAGGAATTCTGGTAAACGCATATATATGAAAGTGTAGCCTTCTTACTTTTTGTTTTGTACAATGTCTTCATATAGGGAAAATAAGCTACCAAATAACCAACATTTTAACTTCTCTTATTTTCTTCCTTTTTTCCTTCCTTTTCTTGTTACTTTTCAAAATGCAAGTAACCAATAGTATGGAATGTCTACCTTATGCATGGCATAGTGCCAGGCAATGGGTATATAGTAGTTAAATAGGCAGGAGCTAGAACAAAAAAGAGGAAACAAGATGAATTTGAGGGGGTGCTTTGAGAAGGCACAAAAGCACCTATAATATGTACTCTGGTTATGAGAAGAAAAAAATAGTATTTTTAAGATACTGTTGGAGACTACTGACCTTTTCTTAATGTTTAAAAAAATAATAAGAGAGTCTGTTTTTTCTGATTCTCCATGTCCTAAGATGCGATAATCTCTTGGGCAAGGGAGGATCTTCCTTAGAGGACACGAAATAGAAAGTCTGAATCAGAATCCTCAGTATTTGGTAGAGGGAAAGAAAATACTGGGGAAAAGAACATGACTTATTTTCTTTTGATGGTGGCACTACTTTTCAATTGGGTTGCAACTAAATTTGGGAGGTTGATACAGTATCATAAAAGCAAAGAAAGATATCCAGTCCTATAGTCTTTTTTTTTTCTTTTATGGTGTACCTTCCTAGGTCAACTGAGTTTTCCATATTCCTTATTGCTGGGATTGTAATCACCTCTCTTTTTATTCTCACTACAGTGGGAGATTGCTGTCTTCAGATATCAAGAGTGTGGATTCCTTTTAGGCTAGATTTCCCACACTTAAATATCCTAATGTTATATCAGGGAAGAGGAGAAAAGACAAAGGATGTACGTCAGAGACATGCCATTTTCATATTTATATTTTTCCCCTCTCCAATTCTTTATTTTCCCTCCAAATCCAGAAAACTCTGAGCACTTCTCAAATGGGAAGAGATTAAAATCCTAGTAAGTATTTAAAAAATTCTATTGATAGTCTTAAGGCTTTGGCTTTTGGAAATTAAAATAATTTTGCTTTTCTATTCTGTTCTTTTTTTTTTTTGCAGTAAAAGCACCTACCTGAAGACATAAAGATCTTTTCCCCCACTAAGTTGCCCAACAGGGGATGATCAGTTTAAAGAAAATGTGGAGATACAAATCCAACCTGTAATGCATCACCTCGTTTTCCCAACACACAAGTGATTGAGCTCTTTATATTCTGATTAAAGTTCCAAAGTATTCGTTATTCGTTTTTGACAAGATCTGTAGTGTCCGACATAGGGCATCCTCATACAGCGTGGTGCCTAAAAATATGGGGTCAGAACGGTTGGGTTTTAATTGTGACTATGATAGTTACTGATTATGGAACTTTGGGCACAGTATTTAACCAGTCTATGTATCTGCTTCCTCATCTGTAATTTGGAAGTTATTATAAAGCCTTCCACATAGACTTTTTATGGAATTAAAATGAAATAATTCATATGAAATACCCTGGTACACATTAGGCACTCAGTGAATGTTAGCTAGTATTACAAATGTCTGTGACAGTTTATTTTGCGTGGTGTCTAGAACCACCATTATTTGACTAGAATTAGTTTAGCAGGAGGATGAAAAAACAGAAGAAGGACCCTAAAATGAGTAGCTGTGCTCTTATATTTACTCCTTTCTTTCTTTAAGGCATCAACAACACTCTAGGTACAGTTTTATTTTTTAATGACTATGGTCTTCTCTCTACATCCTTACATGAATTACCCTCTCCCTCTTGCCCCGAAAAAAGAAATGAATCATTCCATTGTTAGAATGCAGTTTAGGGTCTATAAACTCCAAACTCAGTACATCATTAAAATCTATATTCATTGGGACCTTGAACTTAGTCTTCAAGTTTTACATGCAATACCATTAGTTTATTTAAGTTCAGTTGATTCACTGTGTTTCTGTCTCCCTCCACAAACCAACCTTTTGCATCAGATGTTCTCTTTAACTTGCTTAGAGCGCTGCCATTTTTTGGGTATTTTTCCATTTTATCACCTGAAACTTCATTTCCATGTTAAGTAGGCTTCCCTTACACTGTCTAAGTATCTCCCTAATAATTCCCAACATTTTCTCGTCCCAACTGCAGCCTAGTTCTCTCTTTAATAGAATTGTTTTACATGCATCTCTTGTTGCAGATATGATTTCTCTCCAACTCTGTATATAAAAAAGATAAGGTGAAAAGAGGATATTGTGAGCAATTCAGTTTCCCTTGCCACTTCCCAGATTGGTAGTCCAACCCCTTTTCTGTGTCTATTCCCTCCAGCCATGCTAGTCTTTATTCATTCTTGTGGCCTCCTTGTATATTCACAGAGGACTTTGCTTTGTGGCTCATAGTCTTCTTGTTCACCATAATTTATGATATCACGAGGGCTCCTTAAGTTTTCTTGAACCTTTTGGTATTAATGTCTGTCAACTCCATTCTGCTTTAGCAAACTCACTTTCTGCCATCCCTTCTGGGTTTGCTTCCTTTGTTCTGCCTGGAACTCAGTGACTTTCCAACACTTTCATTGTCTTTATCCCATTCTGCATCTGTGCCATTATCCCTAAAACCTGCCTTCATCTAATAATTTACTTGGCTAGTACTATCCTGAGAAGTCTATTATAACTGCTACTACAAATTTATGGTCTTAACTTCTGTGAACTCTTTTACAGCCATTTGTCCAATTTTCCAAAACAGCACTTCTAAATTTTTCTCTCCAGCTGATTATTAAACCTAATATCCTATCCCGATGCCACTGGAAGATTGTCACTCCAGAGACCCTTCAGAAACATGATCAATCCAACAATGGGATGCAATTGCAGCATCAATTTTTAGAAAGCCAGTATTTGTGTGTGTGTGTGTGTGTGTGTGTGTGTGTTGCTTGAAAGATAGTCAGCTATTGATAGAACTTGAGGTAAGAATTTAGGGTTTGGTTGGTACCAGTACAGCATTTTTGCAGCATCCCTTGGGGTCATTGGAACTAGGAAATAAAGAGTTTGTATATTACCCAAAATACAGAGGAATCCAGGATAACAGTCTATACCTTTATATCATGTGTGGCTGAAATCTCCCTCATATCTCCTTGAACTGAGAACCAAAATGTTTTTACTAATTTATTTACTTAATGAAATGTATTTATTTAAATAAATTTTAATATGTATATTTAAGGTATACAACATGATATTATGGGATACATCTAGATAGTAAAAAAGTTACTGCAGCGAAGCAAGTTAATATATCCATCATCTCACATAGTTACCCACTATTTTTAGTTTTTGTGACAAGAGCAGCTAAAATCTACTTAATTAGCATGAATCTCATATACAACACAATTTGACTACCTGCAGCCTTCATTTGTACATTAGATCTCTACACTCTTGCATCCTACATATTTGTTACTTTGTATCCACTGATCTACATCTCCCCATTCCTCCTGCCTCCTGCCCCCTGCCCCTTGTAACTACTCTTTTGCTCTCTCTCCCTCTCTCTCTCTGGCTCTCGCTCTCCCTCTCTCTCACGCGTGCTCTCTCTCTCTCTCTCTCTCCCTCTGTGTGTGTGTGTGTGTGTGTGTGTGTGTGTGTGTGTGTTTAGATTTTACATATAAGTGAGATCATGCAATACTTTCCTTTCTATGTCTGACATAGTTCACTAAGCATAATGTACTCCAGTCCTATCCATGTTGTAGCAAATGACAAGATCTTGTCCTTTTTTAGTGACAACTCAATTGTGGAAAAACAAACTGATTTAAAAATGGGCAAAAGACCTGACTAGACATTTTTTCAAAAGAAGACATTGAAAATGGCCAACAGATTAATGAGCACCATTAATCATCAGAGAAATGTAAATCAAAACCACTGTGAGATACCACCTCATACCTGTCAGGATGGCTGCTATCTAAAAGTCAAAAGATAAGAAATGTTGAAGAGGATGTGGGAAAAGGGAACTCTTGCATACTGTTGGTGAGAATGAAGTTTGGTACAGCCATTATGGAGAACAGTATGGAGGTTTATAAATAAATTAAAACTGGACCTACCATATGATCTTATGGGCACATACCTAAAGGAAATGAAATCACCACCTCATAAAGATATCTGCACTTGGCTGGGCTCGGTGGCTCATGCCTATAATCTCAGCAGTTTGGGAGGCCCAGGTGGATGGATCAAGAGGTCGGGAGTTCGAGACAAGCCTGGTCAAGATGATGAAACCTTGTCTCTACTAAAAATACAAAAATTAGCTGGGTGTGGTGGCTCATGCCTGTAGTCCTAGCTGCTTGAACCCGGGAGGCAGAGGTTGCAGTTAGCTGAGATCGTGCCATTTCACCCCGGCCTGGACGACAAAAGTGAAACTCCGTCTAAAAAAGAAAAAAAAAGAAAAGAAAAAAAGATGTCTGCACTCCCATGTCATATTCATTGTAGTGTTATTTACAAAAGCCAAGATACAGAAACAACTCATAGATGAATGGATTGGTACATATATGTAATTTTACTAATTGCAAAGGCTTATTTTCTAAGACGAAATTTAAAGGGGCAGTTCACCCCAGATACGCCCAGTGGAAACTAGCAAATGTGTACATGAGAGAAGACCGTTTGGTACCTTACCACAACGGCATGTACCATCATCATTTGCCTCAGCTATGACAGTAGCCTCCCTACTAGACTTCCAGCTTCTCCCCGAGGCCCTTTAGTTCATTCTCCACACTGTTTCCATATCCTCCTTTTTAGGTAACAAAACTGATAATAGCAGGCCTTTCTCATTAGTGATTGGAAACTTGGTGAAATGAAGGTTTCTGTACTACATCCTACAGAGTTAGATTGTAAACTTGTTCTATTAATCTGCATTTTAAGTAAGCATTCTGTGTTTTTCTATTGCTATTGTTCCACAACTTATATTTTGAGAAAACACTGACCCACAGTATGATATCAAAGGTATGTATGCATTTAAAAAAAAAAAAAAAAAAAACCTTTGAGGATCCATTCCTTTTTTTTTTTGAGACGGAGTCTCACTCTGTCGCCCAGGCTGGAGTGCAGTGGCCGGATCTCAGCTCACTGCAAGCTCTGCCTCCCGGGTTTGTGCCATTCTCCTGCCTCAGCCTCCCGAGTAGCTGGGACTACAGGCGCCCGCTACCTCGCCTGGCTAGTTTTTTGTATTTTTTTAGTAGAGACGGGGTTTCGCCATGTTAGCCAGGATGGCCTCGATCTCCTGACCTCGTGATCTGCCCACCTTGGCCTCCCAAAGTGCTGGGATTACAGGCTTGAGCCACCGCGCCTGGCCTGAGGATCCATTCTTTAGTATCAGTTTTTACTACTGGCCCTTAGGCATTCTGTGCCTTAGCCATATGTGTTACTCATCTTCCAACGTCCTGTCTCTCCTCTGTGCCCTTAATTATGCTCTACTGTTTCTTTTGCTCAGAATATCTCCTGTTCTCCTACTACTGTCTGAGAAGCTTTCATCAAGTCACCTAGCCAGGTTAGACACTTATCCTCTACCACTCTAGCTTTGTCTTCATAAACCTTGCAAACTAGTTTTCACGTTGTCTTGTAATTATCTATCTCTCCCCTCCTCACCTGTGTTGACTATGGTCTTCTTAAATTAATCAAATAAGTATAGGTCACTGTTTCATCTTCTGTAACTGCCACACTGCCTGGATAGAGGAGGCATTAAATTCATTATTGCTAAGGCAATGAATGTATCTTCAAATCTGTGTGTCTCAGATTCCTTACCTGTAAAATAAAGATTGCCGGAGAGACTTCTTTACCAAACAAGGTCTTATTGATCTCTCTCTCTCTCTCTCTCTCTCTGACTCTCTCTCACATGCACACACACACACACACACACACACACGCATACGTGGTTCAATATATTTTAAGTTTATACCAAAACTATTTAAAATAAATAACTCTATAGAATATATAAACTCTTTATTAGTTATAGTTTTCTTCTGTTTTTTAAATATAGTTTGTTTCCCAAAGCTAATGTTAGATAAGAAGACAATCATAGTAACCAGATAGTCATTAATCATGAGGGCTTTTGATTCTATAAACATAAAAATTCCATCACCTCTGAGGAGTTTCACATGTATCTTGGATTCATCCTAACGTGGGGTATGAAAAATTCGTTTCAATTCAGATGTACGATTTAGATCACTTACCTTTTTTTTCCTTGTTATTTCTTGAGTAGGGCTGTGAGAAATGGCTCAATGTAAAACAAAGTCTTAAACATAGAGTTCTTGATGTAAATGGATGTAGTCAGCCTCAATCTAATTAAAGATTTCTCTCTTTCCTTGACCCTTTGTCAGTATCTTTGTCTGTTGCTTCTAGAAATTAAATTAGAAATTTTACTATGTTTCTGTCCTTTTCTAACCTTTTATTTGCTCACACACATATGCTGAGATGCACACAGATACACAGAGGCACATACAGTGTAACCTGCAGATGAAAGAATTCACACAGAAAACACATATAGGGTGAAGTTAGTTTGCATAGTATAATTACCATTGTACCCTCTACTCTACATTTCCTAATTTATCTGACCAACTCTGCATTCAATGTGAAACATATTATGTGAGTTATGTCTATTAATACATTATGACTTATAATTTATAAACCACCTTTAATGCAAAGCAAATACTATTTCAAGGGGAAAATTTACATATTCAATTTTTTTTTATTTATACATACCCTAGGATTTACTGACACATGAAAGATTTATAGAGATTTTCCCCATTGTTTTAAAGTAATTTATGAACACATTCCTTTATCTAATGAAAGCCAAGCAAAGGGAAACAAAACCAAAATCCCTTTCGATAGAGAAATGCTGAGTGAGAGGTGGGAGGACGGGGCACGAAAACAGCATATTCTATGGCTTAATGCTCTAGGCTTACAAAAGCATGGTGTTGGAATGGTAATTGGATTTCTGAGCATTGCTTTTGAGAATAGACTGCTTAAATCATTGAAAAGGAAATCATTGCAGAAAAGAAGCAGTGAAGAATTGCACAGACTGTCTGAATACTTACAAACTAAGAATAACATACGAACAATGAAGAACTGGTTTAGTGCTGTTAAGATTTGACATCTTTAAAAACCTGATATTGTAGCTGTAGTTTTGATCTTTATTCCTATGTTGAATGAAATCCCAATGCTTTTCGGACCAATACTTTAAATGAGGGCTGAAACAAATGAGATTTTTAAAATGCTTTTTACAGAAAAATAATTTTTCCCCGAAGTCCACATTATATTTGTATGTGAAAAACACAGATACAGATACATATACATCTCTATTTTTAGTTTGTTTCACATGGTTATTTCTGAGGTGATTGACTTGCCATTCTTAAAATGTTAAGAGAGTCCTCTATCCCCCCAAACTTTCATGTAAATAGAGTGACTGTCACACTGTAAGCATTCAAAAATTATTTGATGTGCTCGAAAAGGCTTGGGAATTGGAGGCGGTATCTGGGTGTTAGCCTCTTAAATCTGCATATAAATTTCCCATCAGCAATTATGAAAGCAAAACATGTCATTTACTAGACAAAGAGAGTTAAAGGATGTCTGCTATCTGCTTTTTCAACAACGCCTATCCACTATCACCGGGGAATCGTGAACATGGACAAAATTTTTACCTTCAGATAACTCATATGTATTGCCCCTCTGCCAAGTTTTGCATTTTACTCTGAAAGGTGCAGAAAGAAACAAGAAAAGATAGGAAATAGACTTCTAGGAGAGTTTGCTTAAAAAAAAAAAGAGTTCCATTTTTTTGGAGATGTACAACACCGATCTTTACTTGTCCTTGTTAAATTTGCCACAGAAGATAAAACATTTGTTAAGTGTGTAATTCCATGCTAAGCAACTCTCTAATTACATTAATCATACATTTAATATGCTGGTCAGAATAACCCTCCCTTTATTTTATAGTGAGCAAATGGAAAACACAGTGATAAAAATTTTTTGGGGTCACCATAACTAGAATTTCAATCCAATTCTTTTGGACTCAAAAGCATATATTTTCCTCTACTGTGCAGTAATTTATTTTAAACATTAGTTATTTGAAGACAATTCAAGTACTGTATAATTTTCTTTGGAGAATATTCATTGCTTTATGGAGTTTCTTTTTATTTTTGTACTCTGTTGTTAAGTTCAAATACAATTGTACTTTTCTCTTTGTTCAAAGAGAGGAAAGAAAGTCACTCACAAAGTGGCAATGTGCAAAGGACTAGAAAAACATCTATTCTCCACCTGAGACCTAGCTTTATAGAGACAATAAGAACCACTGGGAGGAAACCAGTGAGTGTCAGTGGTTTACTCTAGTGTAAAACATTTGGCTATGGAAAAAATCATGTTGTTTATAAAATTGTACAGCACAAGGCATAGGTGTACTTTTTATAAAATTATGAATGATAATTTTGAATTTTTAACGTTTTAACTATTTTTAAAACATGTCTTGATAGCTTCAGAATATATGAGTAAAAATATGTAAATTATTTACTAATATTCAAAGCAGATTATGGTGGTGAGGAAAATGTTCCTGTACTATAACCTTCAGTAGCAAGTGTTAATTTCACTGATTTCTCGCTGCTTCTTTAGATGGAACAGTGCCTTCCACACCGTCAATGACAGAGTGTGAGTCCCTCAGTCACTCAACTGGGCTTTGTAATGTCCTGCTTATTTCCTGTGTTATGTGAGGTTTGTCACTTAATGTTCCTGAGTAAGAATTCTTCTGTAAAATAGGGCACTAATACCTATCTCATAAAATCTCTGGGAGAATTAGCTGACTGAGGTAGGAATTTAATAATGGTAGCCAGCTTGTCCTGAATACTTACAGTGCGCCTGGGATCTTCTCAGATTAATAGGCATTAGCATCTTTAGCCCTCACAACAGCCCGTAAGGTTTGACCATTAAGCCTCATTCCACTGAGGGGGCAACTGCAAGGCAGGAAGGGGCATCACACAGATAGGAGTGTCAGAACCAGTGCTGGAAGCCAGGCATTTCGACTCCACAAATTCTGCACTTGGCCAATATACTATACTATCCTGACTCCCACCACTCACCACAAAGTTAGGATTTTTTCTTTTTTCCGTTCATGGCCAACAGGTCTATGAAAAAATGCTCAATATCACTATGAGGGAAATGCAAATGAAACTACAGTGAGTTATCACGCCATGCTTGTTCGGATGACTATAATCAAATACCGAAACAAAAGACAGTCTTCCTATCTAATTGAAATTCTGCATTCTTTGACCAGCATTTTCCCAACTCCTACCAATACAACCACCCAAGACCCTGGTAACCACTATTCTGCTCTCTAGTTGTATGGTACTAACCTCTTTTGATTCCATATTTGAGTGAGATCATGTAGAATTTGTCTTTCTGTCCTGCTGCTCTCACCTACAATAATGTCCTCCAGGTTCATTCATGGAGATGCAAATGGAAGGATTTTTTTTTTTTTTTTTTTTGTGGCTGAATAGCACTGCATTGTATGTCTTTAACACATTATCCATTCATCCATTTATGGACATTTAGGCTGATTTCATATCATGGCTAATGTGAACAATGCTGCAGTAAACATGGTAGTGCAGAGATCTCGACAACATCCTGATTTCATTTCCTTTGGTTATATACCCAGTGGGGGGATTGTTGGATAATAAGAAAACAAGTGTTGGTAAGAATGTGGAGAAATTAGAATCCTGCACACTGTTGGGAATGTAAAATTCTGTAGCAGCTATGGAAAATAGCATAGAGGTTCTTCAAAATGTAAATATGGAGCTACCATAGCGTTTAGCAATTCTACTTCTGGATATGTATCCAAAAGATTTGAAATCAGAGTCTCAAAGATTGTTTGCACTCCCCTGTTTGTTGTAGCATGATTCATAATAGCTAAAACATGAGGTATAAATATAGAATGGAATATTATTCAGCCTTAAAGGAAAATCCTTTCATATGCAACAACATGGAAGAACCTGGAAGTCATTGTGCTAAGTGAAATAATCCATGCAAAGAAGAACAAGTACTGCAGAATTTAACTTATATGAAGAATCTAAAATAGACTCATAGAGGCAGAGAATAGAATGGTGGTTGCCAGGAGTTGAGGAGAGAAATAGGGAGTTGAGGAGAAATAGGGAGTTGCTATTCAGTGCCTATACAAATTATATGTGGTTCTAGAAATCTGTATTAAATCATGCCTATGGTCAATAATACTGTGTTTTATACTTAAAAAATGTGTTAAGAGTGTAGATTCCAGGTTAAATGTTCTCACCACAAAAATATGTATGGGTTGGATTGTGTCCCCCAAAATGATACGTTGAAGCACTAACCCTGGTACCTCAGAATGTGATCTTATTTAGAAATGGTGTCCTTGCTGATGTAATTAGTTAAGATGAAGTCATACTACAGTAGGCTGGGTTCTAAATCCAACATGCCTGGAGTTTTATAAGACAATGTGAATATACAAAAGAAGATGCCACATGATGATGGAGACATAGATTGGAATTATACAGTTGCAATCCAAGGAGTAACAAAGATGACCAACCTCCACCAGAAGCTAAAAAAAGATGAGGAAGGTTCCTACCCATAGTCTCACAGGGAGCATAGCCCTGTTGACATCACAATTTCAGACTTCTGTCCACCAGAACTGTGAAACAATATGTTTCTATTGCTTTAAGCCACCCAGTTCGTGGTCGTTTGTTATGGAAGCTCTTATACACACACACACACACACACACACACACACGTATATTTAATCGATATTATAAGAAATAGTGAGCAAAGTATTAGGTACAATAATTGCTCAAAAGTGGTTGTTCCTATTTTATGTAGTCTAATAGTGGGGAAGTCTGTGCTTATGGGACTTTTAAAAAAATCAAACACTTCCTGTATGTAATTTGCTAAAGTTAAAAATCTATAAAACCACAGTGTTCTTGTGTAGTCCTTCAGGAGACAAATATGTGCCTTTCTTGACGTGGAAGTTTCTTTCCACTTCAGCCAGTAGCACATTCACTCCAAACTTAGCGTTCATCATTTTTGGCACTTGGATCAGTATTTAGGTCTATATTGCCTTGTAGTATTTATTTGTATTTTAACTGTCTTATTTTCTTTATGTATGTAGACTATAAATTGTTAGAGGGAGAGGATTATATTTTATACTTTTGTAATATAGCATCTAAAACAGGACGATGTTTGATATGGTTTGGCTTTGTCCCCACCCAAATCTCAACGTGAATTGTATCTCCCAGAATTCCCACAGGTTGTGGGAGGGACTCAGGGGGAGGTAATTGAATCATGGGGGCTGGTCTTTCCAGTGCTATTCTTCTGATGGTGAATAATTCTCATGAGATCTGATGGGTTTATCAAGGGTTTCTGCTTTTGCTCCTTCCTCATTTTCTCTTGCTGCCACCATGTAGGCAGTGCCTTTCACCTCCCGCCATGATTCTGAGGCCTCCCCAGAAATGTGGAACTGTAAGTCCAATCAAACCTCTTTTTCTTCCCAGTCTTGGGTATGTCTTTATCAGCAGCATGATAATGGACTAATGTGTGTGTGTGTGTGTGTGTATGTGTGTGTGTGTGTGTGTGTATAATACCATGTATAACTTTTGAAAATATATATATTCAAATTTCAGTCTCTGGTATTCATATCAAAATTTGTTTGTGGGTCCCTCAATTGATCAGCTTAATAATGTCTTCCCTTCTCAAGGGAAGGTAGGTATATTAGTTTTCTAGAGCTGCCATAACAAAGAACCACAGACTGGGTAGCTTAAAACAACACAAATGCATTGCCTCACTGTTTGGGAGGCTACAAGTCCAAGGTCAAGGGTTGTCAGGGTTGGTTTCTTCTGAGGCTGTCTCCTGGGTTTGTTGTTGACTATCTTCTCACTGTATTTTCACATGGTCTTCCCTTTGTGCCTGTCTGTGTCCTCATCTCCATTTTTAAAGAGAACACTAGTCATATTAGATTAGGGCCCACCCTAATGACCTCATTTTAACTTACCCCTTTTGTAATCCATCTCCAAACAGAGTCACATTTTGAGATATTGGGTGTTAGGACTTTAACATATGAATTTGAGGGAGACATAATTCAGCACAAAGCACAAGGCATGAATACCTTGTTTTTGTACAGATTCTTACCTAAGGAACTACCTTTCCAGAAAGCCCTGTGAAATATTCAAAAGTATATGAGGTGACGGACACATGAATTAGCTTGATTTAAGCATTTCACAGTGTATACAGATACCAAAACATGTTGCACACTGAGAATATATTTAGTTTGTATGTGCTAGTTATACATTAGCCATAAACTCATGTGGATAATGTTTTTCTCTAAGAGCAAACTTAAAGAATATTAATCAAAGAGTATTCATATCAAATAATTACTGTCAGTGTTGTTTTCCAACTTGGTAATTTTCTTGAGGTAAGAAAAAATAGATCATGGCTGACTTCAGCCTCAACTACCTGAGCTCAAGTAATTCTCCCACCTCAGCCTCCTGAGTAGCTGGGACCACAAGTGCACACTACTATGTCCGGCAAATAAAAATATATATATATATTTGTAGAGACAAAGTCTCGCTATGTCACCCAGACTGTATAATATGCTTGATCAAACTGACAATATTGATTTGGATTTCAATATAGTAATCCCTATTCTTTCAAGTAATAATGTCTTAAAAGTAATGAATGCAAAGGAGATAACTGATATTTGAACGCACTAACATGACCATTTCAAGAATTTGACATGACCTCTTCAGTTGCTCCATTCGGCTTTTAGATGGAAGGAGAATGCATTAGTCTCTTACAGGATGTACTGTCTTTATCTGAGGAACTTTGAAGAGTATGAAAAACAGCGAGTAGGGAAAAAAGAAAGCTTTCATATTCTTTGATGTGGAGGATTCTGTGATTCTAACACTGTGATTATTTATCTCTATACCAGAGCTTACTAGCCTACACAGATATTAGCATTCATAGCTATATGTAATTCAAATTTATTTCTGTATGTGAGAAGGAATGTGATTCCCTTCTCTAAAAATCATTTAGTGTATAGACATCGCATTATCCCTCTGTTGGTAGAAATATTACAAATCTTGGATGAAATTTTTTCTCATTGCACAAATTTATGCTGCTCAATATATTTATCCAGATTAGTCTCCAAAATGAACACTAAATAATAATTAGTAGTTTTCAGAAATTTTAGAGAAAAAAGGAGGAAAAAAACTCTATTCAGAGTGGACTTTTTAATGAACTCTAGAGACATACATTAATATAAGTAATTGTAAGTTGGTGATGTTGCACAATTACTTTTTACTACCCACGATGTAACAAAATCGGATCCTGTGAAGTGCTGTGTTTAAAGCTTGTCATCTTAATCACAGAACTACATTTGCCTTGCTTCCCAGGAATTGAATATTCAGGGTAATCACTACCATACTCATCAAAGAAACTAAGGCCGGCCCCTCTTTCCTGAATCTTACTAGCCCGTAGTTCTAGAACTGGCCTTTTCTTTCACTTCTGAAAATAAGGCATTGAACTGTGTTTCAGTGCAGGACCCAGTGTTTCCTACTCACCCTACTGTCCTTAGATTTACTCAGAGCTGTTCCCTGATGGAGAGGCAGGATTGGATAGAAAGGATGCTTTCTTCTCTAGAAATATGGTTGTTGTGGATTAAAAGTGTCCAGAGGTGAGGGCTAAAAGACTTCACATAGGGTACAGTGTATACTGCTCGGGTGATGGGTGCACCAAAATCTCAGAAGTCACCACTAAAGAACATATTCATGTAACCAAACACCACCTGTTTCCCAAAACCTATTCAAATTAAAAAAATAGAGATTCCCAAATCCATTTCCAATAAGTCCGAAGTAGTTGATCTAGGCAATTTGAAGAAGATTAAAAATTATTAAATACTCTAGATGATTCTGGTATGGATGACTAAGAGCCCTGCTCCCAGACAGGCTCAGAACTCCAGAATGCTCACAGCTGAATGAAAAGGGAACGTTTGCTTCTCAGTAGAAACCAAGCAGTATTGAAGAGGTAGAGGGTTAGGGGAAGCTAAGAATAAAACTCCTTAAAAATGAATGAGTGCTTCTGATCCAAAATGATTTTTCAGAATTTACTGCATATATAAGGCAGCCTATCCCTTTTTTATGAGATCAGTTTTATATTGGGAACCTCTCACATTATCATGTCTTTTAAAAACAAACAAAAAATAAACCCTTTGCAGAGGCACTAAAAAAAAAGAGTGTCTTTTCAACAATCATAGGAGTTACTAATATTTTTTTGAAGTTTTAAACGTCTTATTTATTGTTTGGGAAGACAGTGATGGATGTGCTTCTTGGATCATTTTAACTTAGTTTCTAAAACAGCTTTACTGAGGTATAATTGATATAAAAACGGCATACATATTTAATGTATATAATTTGATGAGTTCAGACATATACATACATTTGTGAAACTTTACTGCAAGATTATAATAAACATAACCATCACCCTCAAAAATTTCTATATGCCCCATCTCCTGTTTTGTTGTGAGAACATTTAACATAAGATTTACCATCTGAACAATGTATTTATTTATTTATTTATTTTAATAATTTCGGCCGGGCGCGGTGGCTCAAGCCTGTAATCCCAGCACTTTGGGAGGCCGAGACGGGTGGATCACGAGGTCAGGAGATCGAGACCATCCTGGCTAACACTGTGAAACCCCGTCTCTACTAAAAAATACAAAAAACTAGCCGGGCGAGGTGGCGGGCGCCTGTAGTCCCAGTTACTCGGGAGGCTGAGGCAGGAGAATGGCGTAAACCCGGGAGGCGGAGCTTGCAGTGAGCTGAGATCCGGCCACTGCACTCCAGGCTGGGCGACAGAGCGAGACTCCGTCTCGAAGAAAAAAAAAAAATTCAAGTCTTGTTTTAGATTTAAGGGGTATATGTGCAGATTTCTTACATGGGTATAATGGGTGATGCTGGGGTTTGGGGTGCGACTGAACCTGTCACCAAGGAGATATCATAGTACCTAACAGTTTTTCAACCCTTGCTCCCTCCTCCCTACCCCCTTGCAGTAGTCCCCAGTGTTTATTGCTGCCATTTTTTTGTCCATTTGTGTCCAATGTTTAGGTCTTACTTGTAAGTGAGAACATGCGGTATTTGGTTTTCTGTTTCTGAATTAATTCACTTAGAATGATTGCCTCCAGCTGCATCCATGTTGCTGCAAAGGACGTGATTTCATTCCTTTTTATAGCTGTGTAGCATTTCATGGTATATATGTATAACATTTTCTTCATGCAATCCACCATCGATAGGCACGTAGGTTGATTTCATGTCTTTACTATTGTGTCGTGATGAACACACAAGTGCATGTGTCTTTCTAGTAGAACAATTTACTTTATTTTAGGTATCTACCCAGTAAAGGGATTGCTGAGTTGAATGGTGATTCTAAGATCTTTGAGAAATCTCCAAATTACTTTCCACAATGACTGAGCTAACTAAATTCCCATCAACAGCACATAAGCATTCCCATTTATTTGCAGCCTCGCCAGCATCTGTTGTTCTTTGACTTTTTAATAGTAGCCATTCTGACTTGTATGAAATGATATCTCATTGTGGTTTTGATATGCATTTCTCTGATAATTAGTGATATAGATTGGATATTTTTCCCTGCCCAAATCTCATGTTGAATTGTAATTCGCAGTGATGCAGGTGGGGCCAGGTGGGAGGTGTTTGTATCATGAAGGTGGATCCCTCATGGTTTGGTGCTGTCCTCATGATAGTGAGCTCTTGAGATGTCTGATGGTTTAAAAGTGTGTGGCATTTCTCCTTTCCCCTTTCTTTTTCTTGTTTGCACCTGCTTTCATTATGCGATGTGCTCCCTCTTTGCCTTTCACCATGATTGTAAGTTTCCTGAGGCCTCCCTAGAAGCCAAGCAGATGCCAGCATCATGCTTCCTGTAAAGTCTGCAGAACTGTGAGCCAATTAAACATCTTTTCATTATAAATTACCTTATCTCGCGTATTTCTTTATAGCAATGCAAGAACAGCCTAATACAATTAGTGATGTTAAACAGTTTTTCCTGTATTTGTAGGCCACTGCTGTCTTCTTTTGACAAGTATCTGTTCATGTCTTCGGCCTCACTTTTTAATGGGGTGATTGCTGTTTGCTTGTTGAATAAGTTTCTTATATATTCTGGATATTAGATCTTTGTCAGATTAGTTGCAAATATTTTCTCCCATTCTGTGGTTGTCTGTTTACTCTGTTGATAGTTTCTTTTCCTGTGCAGAGGCTCTTTAGTTCAATTAGTTCCTACTTACCAATTTTTGTTTCTTTTTCAATTGCTTTGGAGGATATATCTATAAATTATTTCCCAAGGCTGATGTCCAGAATTGTGTTTTCTAGCTTTTCTTCTAGGATTATTTTATTTATTTATTTGTTTGTTTTATTTATTTATTTAGAGACAGGGTCTCACTCTGTTCCTCAGGCTGGAGGGCTGTGGCACAATCTCGGCTCACTGCAACCTCTACCTCCTGGGCTCAAGCCATCCTCCTGCCTCAGCCTCACAATTAGGTGGGACTACGAGCATAGACCATCTCACTCAGCTATTTTGTTTTTGGTGTTTGTAGAGATGGGGTTCTGCCATGTTGTCCAGGCTGATCTCAAATTCCTGAGCTCAAGTGATCCATATACCTTTACCTCCCAAAGTACTGGGATTACAGGCTTGAGCCACTGTACCTGGCCCTTCTAAGATTCTTACAGTTTGCAGTCTTACATTTAAAGACTTAATCCATCTTAAGTTAATTTTTGTATATGCTAAAAGTTAATGGGTCAGTCTCATTCTTCTGCATATAGCCAGCCCACCATTCCAGCATCATTGATTGAAAATGAAGTCCTTTCCCCGTTTCTTGTTTTTGTCAGTTTTGTCAAAGATCAGATGGCTATAGGTGTGCAGCTTTATTTCTGGGTTCCCTATTATGTTCCATTGGTCTATGTGTCTGTGTGTTTTGTTTGTGTGTGTGTGTGTGTGTGTGTGTGTGTGTTTGCAATGCCTTCAGCCTTGTTTTGTTTTGCTTAGGATTGCTTTCATCATTTGGGCTCTTTTATGTTCCGACATTAATTTTAGATTGTTTTAATTCTTTGAAAAATGATGTTGATAGTTTGACAGGAATTGTGTTGAATGCATAGATTGCTTTGGGCAGTATGGTTGTTTTAGTGATATTGATTCTTCAAATCCATGAACATGAAATGTTTGTCCATTTGTGCCATCTATGATGTATTTCCATTGTGTGTTGTAGTTCTCCTTATAGAGATCTTTCAACTTACAGGAGTTATTTTTATTCCAGCTTGCTCCCTTTTGTTCTGATGTGTTCTCGTTTCTGCCTGGTACGAATGTTCCTGCTGTGTACAAGGCAGGGGATGTTTTTAGAGGTGGCAAACTTGATTAAATATATACTAGAAATAAATAATACAAACAAGTGCACTTTGACAGAAGACTTTTCCAATATGTATTTTGTCTAATATAAGCATTCTTTTAGTTTGTCTTTTGGATCATCCTTTTTGAGGGAATCTTATTCCATTAAGCTACATGCATCATCTGTCATTTTGTTTTTAGGATTTATTTTCTGCATTATGGAGATTAGCTTAATTGTGATGTTTTATTGTTTTTTCATATATGTGACTTTCTTTTGCTCATCATTTCTATTGATCTGTGCTGCTGATTTTAGTAATTAAAACACAGTTCAGTATACTAGCATTTTCTTCAGCCAAATTGAATAACTTGTCAAATTCTTATGTTCACAATTAAGGGAAAGGTGTTTGTAAGTGTGTTAATACTTAGATTTCTTTATAATTAAAAAAATTATTTGATTGGCTATGCTGGATTTATACTTAATAATCCTTCGCTCATGCATATCAGTAATCTTCACTGGTTACCCAAGAGTTCAAACCCTTTTAACTAGTGTAAGCATAATGATAAGGTGCAGTTATAATTGCTTTCAGTAACAAAATTTAAGTCAGAATTGTATAAAATCACAGTTAGTTATTAATATCTCCATATTATTTTACATTTGTAAGTCATTATGATTAAGGCAGAATGTTGGAGTTTACTACAAAATTTCTTTAGAAAGAAAATTCTTTTCCTCATTTCATGCAAACAAGTTTAGATATTAGAGTTTGAGGTAGTAAGAGTTGGAAGTCTTCAGCTGGCTGACAGTATTGATATTTATTTTCATAACTTTATGCATATATTTTCTTTAAGTACTAAAAAGATGTATTTGATAATGTTCACAGTGGTCACTCTCATGACACCTGAAATTTTGGCATGTCCCTAACTCTGTGAGAGACAAAATGGTGAAGTGATTAACAGTAAGGGGCTAAGTTCAAATTGTGGCTTTTTAAAACTTCAGTGGCTTCTGCAAAATGGAGAAAAAAAGAGTTTGTACTTTGTATAGGAATGATTTGGAGGGACTGAATAAGATGCAGGTACGTGGCAACCACTCAGGAAATGCAGCAACTCTTATAATTAATCTACTGTGTGTCCCAGCCCATAGTAATGACTGATTAGTTTTCTGTACCTGTAATTTTATCTTGGCAAGTATGTTATAAACATAAGCACGTTCTCTTAAGTTTTGCTTCTTCTTTCACTAAGCGTAATGCATTTGAGATTCATCTATGTTGTTCCTTGTTCCACGTATTAATATTATTTTCCTTTTTATGCCAAGCGGTATTCCATTATATGGATATCACACAGTTTGTTTATTCATTCTTACTTGAGGCATATTTGAGTTGTTTCCAAGTTTGGATAATTATGAACAAAGCTACATTAAGCTACATAATAGCCACATAAAAGTTTTTAGGTGAACATAAGTTTTCATTTCACTTGATTGAATCTCTACAAGTAAGATTTCTGGTTTGTATGGTAAGTGTATGTTTAACAATATAAAAGAAAAAAAAATCCTTATTCCCAAAGTAGTTTTACTATTTTTTATTGCCACTAGAAATGAATGGAATTTTCCATTGTTCCACATTCTCTTTGTTACTTACTAGTGTCAGGAATTTGTTTATTTATATGTTTTGCCAATCTAATAGGTATGTAGTCATAGTATATTTTTCAATAATAAATGATACTTTAAAGCATATTAACGTATGAAGCAGTCTTTAAACTAACTTAGAATTACAAATTTGCATGTTTTCTGTTAAGAAGACTTTACATTTTCTCCTTTACTTTAGGTTTTTCCAGGGGAGAAATTTTTTGTGTTTAATTTTATTTTCTGTGCTAATGTGAGATCTCTACAGATTCAAAAGTAAATAAAAAATGGTTTCTGATTTCAGGTAGTTCATAATTTGTCAAAGGCACTGAGGTGGAGCCCAAAATTTAGGCCTCAGAATATATCGGAGAGAAAACAGAGTCCAGCCTAGCAACTGAATGGATAAATGTTGCTGATTGGTGGATAAGGATTAGAAAAGTAGTTGTTATGTTTGTAACAATAAAGTGGAAGGAAGCTTTGAAAGGTCAGATTTAGAGATTGAAAAATAATTTTATTTCTGAGCTAGCTACAAAAATATTTATTCTTTTTGAGTTTGCTTTAAAGCCCCCAGGCCATGAACAATCATGTATTTACATCTGTGGAAAAGGTGGCACAGTGAACTGTCGGAGATAGAGGAACCATAAAGAGGAAAAGAGCAGTGCACTAAATAAATCCTTAGACCTATGCCAAATCAAATCGGCAAATTTGTTCACATTATGATTGATTTAAGTATCAGTAATATTAATAAAAATTGTAGTAGCTTATCTAAATTCAAAAAAGCAGTTTTCATTGTTTTCTTTAAACGTATACGTCAATTCCTCATCTCACTGCCCATAGCAATTCATATCTCATGACTAGCATTGGGGCATTTGTAAGACTGGCTTTGGAAATTCCTCTCTGGGTTACAATTTACACAATGTTTTGCCCACAGCCACATATAGGTATATTTATTCCCCTGTTTACAGCTTAAAAATGAGCTGAAAGTAAACATTAAGTAGAAAATACGAGAACAATGAAATGCTATTTAAATAAAAGGGAATATCGCTGAACATTTGGATATCAGGCAGCAACAACAAAAGCAAAAAGAAAGAAATGGAGGAAGAACCATGGAAATGCATTTGGGATGTTTGTTACTCTCCTATATGATTTTCCTTTTCTGTCTCCTCTAAAATTTAAATTTTCTTGTTATACTCATGTTTGTGTAAATATGAAAAAAGATTATAAATATACATCATTGTGATAACATAGCTAAATTTAAATGGTAACAAACTATTTTATGGCTGTTCAGGTTTTAAATTAGGATCAGTTCATTTTAGCACTCACAAGTTGGTTCTAATTAAATGCTTCAAATTTAAATGCTGTACATAGAATCTATTTTCTCTAGTAGTAAATCCTTTATACAACGTTTATTGTCTGTTCTTTTTCTTATTCCTCCTACAACCACCATTTTTGCTGTCTTCCACCTAGGAGGAACTATGAAAGGCTGTGAAGACACAACACCAAATAAAACCTAGTTCCTAACTTCAGGGTGCTTATGGTCAAACATGGGATAAAGTTTCCGTGAGAGCTCCTCTGGAAGGAGAGAGACAGATGTTGAGTCAATAATTCCTGTGCTGCATTGAAGGGTGGGTAGGAATGCTTCTTCCCTCACAGGAAACAGCAAAAGGAAGCTGTGAACTACATTTTTGGTTGCAAGCTTGGAGGCAGAGGATACTCTATGTATTATTTTTGTATTGGAAAGATCAAAACAGGGAGTAACAGAAAACACTCAGGCAACAAAAGAACTAATGTGTCATGCTACAGATATACCAATCTACCTTCCTCTTACTGAGTGACAGCCGGCATCTTCTACTGGTCAGGTGTAAAATGTAATGGTTTGTGGAACCAAAATGCCTGGCTTTCAGAACTTGTTCTCACACTTCTCTTGTATGTGACCTCCTGTTCTACTCCTCAATTTTCTATCCATAAAGGGAAGTGATGTGAAAGAGCCTACCTTATGAAGCTGTTGTGAAGGCTAAGTCAATGTTTGCAAAGCTAATAAGCCTGTAGCCACATTGTAAGTACTTAGTACAAGTCAGCTATCATTGTTATATTACTACATTGGTCAGTTAATTCTCCCTACAATTTTATAAGGTGAGTGTTATTGCCTATTTTACAGAAGAGGAACTCATATTCAGAGACTTTAACTGATAAAACTAACATTACATGGGAAGTAAATGGTACCACCTAATGAAGAGTGAGTAGAGGTTGTCTTTTTCTGCAATAAGGAAATAACGTCACAGAGAGTATTGCCTCTATAACTGTCTGGGTTAGGGAATCATTGACCCTAGTTATGTAAAAAGCTCCAGATGAAGACAAGGAGAGTACCTAGCACATCACAGAGATTTTTATTTTCAGTTAATGTTTGGAAACTCACATCTCACAGCCCAAAATGTCCATCTAATTGATCAGTGAGCATTAGAGCTGGTTGGATGCCTTGTCATGCAAATATGAACAAGGAATCTCATCACAGTTGAAGAGCTTGGAATGTATGAGCTTAATTCATGTCTACTCAGTCTGCACATGTAAAGCCTTTAGTCCCTTGATTGGTATAGAGCGTGCTCTCACATGTGATCACAATCTTGATGCCTGTAGGAGCCAGGCATAAGGGCGCTAAGTGAAGCAGCTGGCCTAATTATATGTAGATTTATTAAGTTTTTTTGGGGGGTACAGTATCTTCTTCCTTGAGTTTATCTTGATGCACATACCCCCTGTGTTTAGGTTTAAATTTTCCACTTCCGACATAGGCATGGATATAAAAAATGCTTTACCTACCTCTTAATTACCTCCTAATAAATAAAATAACACAAATTTGATGATGGCAACCTCCATTGTCAGCAAAATGGTAGAGAACGGGGGAATGATGATGAAACAGATACTATGTATCCAATATTGTCAGTTTTTCTAACTTTTACCCAAAGCCAGAGGAGTGAATTTTTCTGTTTTATCTCCTTTTCCTTTGTGTGAAAAAGTATTCAAATAAAAGACACAAAACAGGCTGGGTTCAGTGGCCCATGCATGTTATCTCAGCACTTTGGGAGGTCAAGGCAGGAGAATCACCTGAGGCCAAGAAATTGAGACCAGCCTGGGCAACATAGATTCCATCTCTACAAAATATAAAAATGTTAGCTGGGCATTGTGGCACATGCCTATAGTCCTAGCTACTTGTGAAGTTGAGGCGGGAGGATCCCTTGAGTCCAGGAGTTTGAGGCTGCAGTGAGTCTTGATCATGTCTCTGCACACAAGCCTGAGCAACAGAGCAAGATCCTGTCAAAAAAAAAAAAAAGAAAGAAAGAAAAACATCACACACACCCAAAACGAGAACATCGAGACAAAACATTATATAGATCAAGGGTATCTGAACCAGAAAAAAACAACATGTTGTTTGATCTCCCAGTTAGCCTTCCTCTGTGTACATAAGGAGAATACCAGGAGAGGTTTCAGCAGGAAAGAGAAATGGTTAGATATGCATGCTAGATAGATCATTCTAGCAGATCCATTTGTCTACCTATTTTATCACTCTAGAGGTGGTAGTGAAACTATGGAAGAAGATATTTCAAGAGACCACAGATATAGTGGAACAAACAAGGAGGCTATGGCTTAAATTTGGGTAAAGCCATTAATAAGAGAGAAGAGTCTGTGCAAAAAACAAGAGGAATGATCGGAGAGGAAAATCAAATTTAAGTAATTTAATTACTTAACACACTTCAGAAGGTCCCAGTAAGATAAACGTTGAAAAATGCCATTTTGTTTTGGCAGCTTTAATTTACTCAGAAGTGGATATGAGAACTTTTGGTAGGTGAAAGAATTATAATGTCCAATGTATGCTATTCTTTTGAGAACTTAGAAAGAAACCACTGATGAAAATCAATGCTTAGACAGTGAATTAAGTACCAGGAAAGGGTTTATTTTTACAAAAGGAACTTAAAAGTGTTTATTATTAGAGCTATGTCTCTAATGTTTACTTAAAAGGTGGAAATAAATTGCCATTTATTAACAGTGACCAAAATCTAGGCACTGATGCTCCAAGTGTTATTAGCTTATCACATTAATTCTCATTACCATGTAGAAAGATAGCTTAACATTCTGTTTTAGATGCAGAAAACTTAATTTCAAAGATGTTAAATATCTTTCAGGAAGTTTCATGAAGTTTTTTAATTTTAATTTTTAAAGTGACAAAGTGTATGTATTTATCATCTACAGCATGTTTGAAGTCTATATAAATTGTAGGAAGTTACATGACTTTATAATCAGTATTTTTTCTTTTGTTTGCCATGCACTCAATAGTGGTTCTAGAAAAAACTGAAGTTAATTTAGAAGGATAACTAATATATAATTATGAACAGAAGATAACTAGTCTCTCTTTTCATTGCACACTGCCAGAACAATATATTTTCCTTTTAAACTTTTGTATTAAAACTATTACGTGTTTTATTTGCTTCCTGCATATCGTAGTTCTATGTTTGTTTGGAAAATAAATCATTAAAAAGTTTTTCTCATTTTCCATCCAGATAAACTAAAAAAAAGAGAGTGGTTAATACTGATATTTAATAATAATTTATATTTTGTTATCAATAATGAATTATACTATAAAATATATAGCTTCATATTTTGTCCGAATTAAATCACTTTCATTTCATTTACTTGCAATGTGTTTGCATTAATTGAAAAACATGGGCTCCCTCTTGTGACAACATCAATTATTCTGTATTTCTTTTGGAGCCACACTAAGTCACCTGTGTATGGTCTTTAATTTTTCACAAGTAAAGTTATATATAATTTTATATAATAATGTAATAGTATTCTCTTTTTTGATAATTTATTCTACTTTTTTAAAAATAGGCCAATATTTGATAATATTTGATTCTGATTAGTGTTTAAAGATTTATGTAATATTTAAAAATATTGACTTTCAAATTTATATTGAGAATATCAAGGAAAAGAGGAAAGGACAAATTTAAATTTCCTTATTTTATATTCTATATGCTATATTAGCTATTTTGGTTGACATTCCAAGTTATACACATAATTTACTTTATATTCTATGTGTTCCCTGTGTTTGATATATGTGCTCATATTTCTCGAAATTCATGGTGCTCCTCTCTGTTTTTCTCTGCAAACTATTCATGTGTCTTGTTTCCACATGCCTCAAGGAAGTAGCATGCATATTGAACTACCCATAATGGGAACACCCATAATGAGAAGGTCTAAGAAAGAAAAAAAAAAATCGTAGTTCTTTTTTTTAAATGAAAGCAATTATGTGCTGTGTATAAGTGGGATTGTGTTTGTGTGCTTGAAAGAGTATAGTGAGTGCAAAAAAAAAAAAAAAAGAAAAATTACAGAATCATTATATTCATGGATGTAGCTCTGAAAGGGCTTTTTAGGGTTATTTCAATAATAGACTGTTAATTAAGAGACCTGGATTTAATCTTTACTGTCTCATGGACCATCTATATGGGATTGGGCAAGTCATGTTTCTTCCTGGTATGTCAATTTTGTCAGGTTTAATAAGATAATTGCGTTAAATCAACTTGCTCGCTGCATGAACACATCTGTGGGAAACAGCATATTTTCCTGGCTCACTTGAGTATTGATTATTAAGAATATGTCTGTGGGGTGATGGAATAGGGACTTTGGTGGTGGCAGGCTGTGAATATAAAGTTGTCAAGAGGGAGGGCTGTCCAAGGTGAATATGAAATTTCAGGAGCTGAGGGGCTGCCATGCAGGGGGCATTCCCATTTCCCGCTTATTAATTATAAATAAGCTTGATTCTCAGTTCTGCTATCCAAGATTCCTTAAGGCCAAAAGCATTTTGGCAATGTCATACTGATAGGTAATATGAGAACCAAAACTGCAATAAAAATTGTTAATATATTTTATTTCTATAATTCACATGCAATGCAGCATTTTGCCAGTGTCAAAAAATGCAGGCTGCAAATTGCGCACTAATTTCAAAAGCTTAAATACAGAGCAGAAGTTCCCCTTTCCATCCCAGGTCCCATCAGTCCAAATTTTCTGTCACAGGTCTGCTTCTGTTCATTATATTAATTGTCTGATTCCAGGATACATCTGAGTTTGCGGCCCTAATTAACATATCCGGGACTGGTTTTTATGACCTATGTAACTGCTATTGGATTTGGTTCTGAGGACTTCTGTTCCACCTGCTCCAAAAAGACTGAGACACAGACTCTTCTAGGGAGCAGCTGTCACTTTCTTCACCTACTCAGGGACACACTCCAGTTCTGAATCTTCGTGTCCCGATCCCTGCTTTCCTTTCTTTCACATTCCTGGGTTCCTCTCCGTTTTGCATGATACCTAAATGCATGGCCTGCCTGGTCTTGGAGCTCACTTTTGTTTCAGCATGCCATGTCTCAGGTCACGCAAAGGCCCACCATGTGTGGCCCAGAGCCCAGTCTCTCCCCCTTTAACCTCTGCCTTATCCTAGGTCTGATTCATGTGAGAGAATAAATCAGTCTCAGGCTAGGAGTGAACAACAGCAATGGGTGGCTGCCCTCTCATGGTTAACACACTTCCATCCATTCATTCCTTCATTTACATCAAAAATATTTATTGAATAACTAAGGTGTATTCATTACATTCTCATTGCTTCAAGAAATTTGGGATTGAATGAGGACACTTTGTGGGAAGCTCAGTACAGAGAACTGGTTCTGATTGCTCAGGCAGATGTGACAAAGTAACATGGTACTTTATTCGGGTATATTAGTGTGAATAGCCAGAACTGACCTTGCAGTTATGTGTTTGTTCATTAAAGAAGATCTATGGTTCACCTTCCACATGTTGAAAACTGTTTTAAGATTCTAGTAAGAAAGACTGACATGGAGGAAGTGAACACACTATAATGTATAATATTATAGGGGATAGAGGAAGAACATGTAAGGTTTTGTGTATTAGCAACAGAGAGAGTGCGAGAGTGAGGAGAGAGAGAGAGAGAGAGATAGAGATAGAGAGAGAGAGAGAGAAAGCACTGCCTGGTAATCTTTGAGACAAAGATTTTGTTTACTAGATCATTTAGCATAACGTATAGTTAAATTTATACACGAGTGACCAGGGGGTAATGTCAGTATTCTGTCAAATTACTGGTAAGGGACTCCATAAGGGAAGGAGTGGCCGAGATTATTATCTTTATTAGCAACCACTCTCTAGCCCACCCTTCCACACTTACCTAGTGTCATATTGTAAGTGTTTTGTATATATGGCTTGTGTTTGTGTGGAGGTGTGCAAGCATGAGTGAGTCTGTATGCACAAATACAAGTCATATAACATTGTGCCTGTGGCAGGCAGAGAGTTTAAGTGTGCTCCAGTTTTGGTTGTTGAGATGTTTGAAATGATGTGCAACTCATGGACAGTTTCCATTTGATGACTCATTAAAAAGAATGTTAGTTTTTAAAAAGACACCTATTCTCTTACCTCAATTACATTTCTGCCCCCCCCATATAGTGCACCACTTATGAAGAGTGATGATGAAAAACCTTCATATAGGATTATTCACTTGATAGGATTGTCATGTAACAAATCACTGCTAGACACTTTCTTCAGTAAGGAATTAACTTCAAGGAGTATTGCCTCTATTAACTATCTGCATTGTGGGATCCTTGACTCTAGTTAGGTAAAAACCGCAAAATGAAGACAAGGAGAACAAGTAACATGTCTTTTTTGACTTGTAGAAATTTGTACATTTTGTTTTTGGGACCTCACCTCTTATAGTCTAAAAATCTTGGGATATATGAGCTTTATGTATGTCTACTCCCTCTATGCATTTAAAACCCTGAGCGCCATGCTTGGTATAGAGTGGGTGTTCTGGTCATGCTAGGTTCTTCTCCTTTAGCTTTACTTTGTATTCTTCAAAAGCAAAACAAAAAACCCTCAGAATCTGCAGCCTAATTATAGATAACTTTTATCCTCAGGTGTCATGTTAATATGCAAGTATCCAGCAAGCATGTGGTCCAACCCCATTCAGATAATGGAATGTGAGTATGAAGCTTGTAGCACAGGGCTTTGTTAACTGTTAGATTTTGTTTTGTTTTGTTTTTAGTTTTGTTTTGTTTTGCTGGTGTGCTAATTGCAAAGTGATCTCCTCTCAGGACATTAAAAAATAAGTCCTTAAAAAACATTAAGTTTGCATCTCCTAAAATCTGTGTGTATTTACATTTCTTTTATTTTTTTTCTTTCAGTTAATTGCTATTTTAATACAGGGCAGAGCAGGACTACAGGAGGTGAAGTCCCCTTGGTAAATGGCAACAGTGGGGAGCTTTGAAGCACTTAGCACCCTCTACAGCAGGAAGAGCAGGGATGTCATGTTCCTTGATTATTTCTGGAAAAGAAAAAGCATAGGATCCTCTTTGAGTGCTGCTCGCAGAACTCTCTCTTAAAAACCCTTTCATTTATGGTTGTATTCTACCTTCCACCTTAAATGTCCCTGTATGTTCTTTGACTAAATCTAGGGGCTGAAAAAGGGATTTTCTCCTTTTAACTGTTTAGTGCCTTCACACAGTGGTTCCCAATCCTGGCTCCCTGGCTTAGCTTTTGGAAACTTTGCTCCCCCTGAGACTTTCTAAATCAGAATTTCTAAACTTCAACCTCTTGAAGCTAAGGTTCAGAGCCCATGCATTTTCATAGAATGGATGTTTAGTAAATCTCAACTGAAAAACATGCAGTGAATTACATTTTTACATTTTATCTGAAATATACTCTCTCCCTTAATTGATTCGTTTTATAAATTGTGTTCCTCTCATCTAATCTTTTGAAATTTGTTCATAATATGAGAAGGCACTAAGAGGAGGTGACATATGGTAGTATGTTGTATACATAGAGTTTCCCTCACTTGCATCATTATTGCATTTACCATATTGTTTGCAAATATTTAAATCTTCAGTAGACTAAGAAATCCATAATTCAGGGATCATATTGTCCTCATTTTCATGTCCCAGGTCACAGGTTCATGTCTGAACACATAGAAGGCATTCAGGAAAAAAAAAAAAAACAAAACGAAGAACGAATGAGTTATAGCATTGTTGTAGATTTGCGTCTAAAATATATATGAAAAGTTCTATAATTATTTTAGTTTGTACATGTAATTAAAACTTACAGATATTGCTCCAGAAACTACTATTAAAATGATACAGCTTATGTTATTGGATCAGAATTCTATAAAACTAATAAAGGAAATATAATTTGGTTTTGATGCAGTTCACATATATATTAAGGAATGATTACTAAGAAGATGCTTTAAAGGGCCTGGGAGAACTGGGAAACTTTTGACAGGGGAAATCAAAAATGTGCAGTCCAGTGACGAATTAAACTACTGGGAGTAATAATATGGGCTGATACACTCAATATAGCAGTAATGCCCTCTGAGAAGGATAGGAAATAATTCAGTTCCTCCAGGCTGCATGGAAGCTAAATACAGTATGACAAGAAATAGCAGCAGTGCTCATTATGTCTGATTGCTAATTACCCCTTTGAATGATTCAGTTATGCCTGCTACTAGATAATTAGTTTAGTAATTTATGGCTGCAGCACAAACTAGTATTTTAATTTTTGCAGCACCATTTTCACAATACCTACAGTTCAGATAATAACTTTCCTTTTACTCAATATTAAATTGCTTTTTTGAAGACCTATAAAAGAGAAAATATTCTTGCATTTTTTCTACTTGTATTTCATGAAAAAGTTAGGCACTTTGTGGAATTTTATTTAACTTTAAACTCCAGAAAAATAACATCTTCTTAAGTCCTGTTTTATTATGCTTAATTTTGTGAATTTTGTAGGCAAAGGGGGTGACATTTTCAAAACGGTTCCATCAAATTACTCAACATAACAGTTGCCAAATTTCATGTTTAAAAAATACATTAAAAAATTGGTAATAAACCTTTTCTTTTTACACATTTCTGCTTCATACATGAGGTTCGGCTTATGACTGGGTGTCTGTTCTCAATGTTCAGGATCTGCAAACTGAGTACAGCTTTTCTGCATTCCCAACCAATTTGGTGTGGTCCACAAGCAAGTCAAAAGCTAGCAGATTAAGTAGAATATTTCAAGTAAACATTTCCAATTTCTATTTGGGTAAATAAGATTAACTCTGGCCAAAGAGAATATAATTGAGTCTTTATGGCTTAAAGTTTGGCCTTGGGTCAGTATCCTCTTGAATTCACTTTTTTGTTCTCTAATAATCCAACCATTTTTCTGGGTTTTATTGGTGAAATAAATATATAATTATCTAAAAGTGTTTTGTCATATTTCATAAACATTCATTTTTAGTTCAGCATCCCCACTACCCTAATTCAGCTAGTGGTATAAAAATAAATCAGAGCAAGAGAGAGAAAGAGATAATTTGATATAGTATGTTCCCCAATTCTGAGGACTGTAATATATTTTCAGGTCACAGTACAAAGACAACATTGATCAATTAAATTCACCTGACAATTTCAACTTACTCATATATTTATTTTAATTTATATACAGAATGTCATATTTGCCAAATTGTTGAGTGATATTATGAGTTAGGAATTGATTTTAAAATATTCCTTGCCTAGGTGTTGGATTATCAGGCTTGAATTCTTAGTAGCTGATGGAAAAGTTGCCACTTTAAGATCAATATAATTAAGACTAGATAATTTTCACAATGAAAGAGAGCATTGAAATGTTTACAATAACAAATACAATTTTGCATTAAATATTGGGTTTTGCCATTCCTAACAGATCAAAATGAAGGCTTTAAAGTTTATAAGGAACACTGCTAAACACATTTGCCTTATGGCTAAGGGTTTATACCTAGCATCTTAAAATTAAGAATATTTGGCATTACTTATCATTCCCCTTTGCTTTCTACTTGGTACTTTGTTTTTCTCTATAATTGAATTACAAAATGCTCATGGTTGTATTTGCTATATTGTTCTCATACTCGATATTTACCAGTACTGGATCAATGTTCTAAAGGGCAGGCCTGACAGCATTATTTCGGTGAACATCAGGCTGATGTTTATTACAGACCAAATCTGTGCCCTTTATTGCCAACAGTCTTACTGGAAATATGTGTTCCTTGACCCATTTAATAAATGGTTACCCACAGATAGGGCAGTGTGACTCTTTTTTTCCCATACATGCTTTAAAAAAAAAAAAAAAAAAATTCTTACCCATAAGGCAGTCTGTCTAACCATCAAAACATCATATTGACCTTTCCAGCTTTGCGCAGGATGGCAGCTTGGTTTGTTGTTGATGCTGCTTCCCCCTCCCCCACCAAGTTGCTAACTAGAGCTCTCACAAACTTATATGCTGCCAGAGTTTGAGGCAAGTCAATTGTATTTAGATTTATAATTCATTCTTTTTTTTTTTGCTTGTTTTAATACTATTTATATCCTAAAATAAAATGCAGCCCTTATAAAGTGTATAAAAGTATCAGTAATCATTTAAAGTCAAAACTTATAGGTGATTACATTATTGCCAATTATGAAAGTCCAATATTTTCTTTTTGTCTATATTAGGAAATTATTTTAGTTCTCATGTCACTAGTAAAAAATAAAGTAAGCATTGGCTATCAATATAAGTATGATACATTTATAACTGAATTAGCTGTTGGTAGTACTCTTTAGAAGGAAGATGCTATAATGCCTGTATTTCCCTTATAAGTCTCAGAGAGCTAAAATTTTTTTAAGAGTTAAGGAAATGTTGCCAAAGCTTTCAGAATTGCATTGTTCAGTGAACTTTGTTGTATTTAGTGTAGAACCGTTTATGTATTTTTTGTACATTTCTTTCATTACCTTCTTTTCTAAATATAAAATGGGGTAGATCACTGGATAAAAATATCCAAAAGAAAGTCAAAGCCTTTATTTTTGAATTTGTGTATATATGTATATTTATAATTAAGATGTTTGTGGGCATTTCTCCTTAAAGGGAAATTCAGCCCATTTCCTGATTTTCTATTCTTGATCTAAAGGGGCTGTGTTTATCTTGTTTGAATACACTGCTTAAAATAGATGCAGTACAGTATTTCCTATTGCGTCTCATCAGAGCTTCTAAAGAATTAATTAGACGATCATAGAATTTGATACTTTGGAGTGCTAAGAATTCTCTTCATAATTCCTTGATATGTGATATTATATTTTGTTATTTCATTTGAGCAAGTAGCATTTTTAAACACTTATGTATATGTCTATGCAACTGTAATAGCTCTATAATTAGAGTTTAAGCAAATACATATATATAAACATGTACATATATACACACATAAATAATTAGAGTTCTTGGCTATTGAGAAGCTTAATAGCACATATAATTCCATATCAAGAGGTGTTTAACAATTTCCTAAACTGGAGAGCCTTCAGTATGTCTACTTCAGACATGATATCTATGAAGGAAATAGGATGCAGAGAGAATATGTATATAAGGATAGGAGAGAAAGCAATATTTTATCATACAATTGATTTGTTTGTCCAGTTAAGTTTGTTGAGCTACAAATCAAGAACACATTTTGGTATAAACAAGACCAAACCAGAGTCCAGGTCCACAGAGTTTAATATCTAACGAGAGAGAGAGAAATAAACACGTATAATTTACAAACAACTCAAAACACGAGATTGCAATCACAGAAATATATTCAAAGTGCCAAGGCAAGTCAGAGAAAGGAAAGGACAATTAATTTAATCTTGAACAATTGTCTTGGACTGATGCTGATATTGTCTGCATTCAGGGACACAGTGTCAATGACACTGAACATCTCTTATTCAGAAATGAATTAAATAAGCTGACTAGTTTCATTAATACTATCTCAAACAACAGGTTTTGTTGGCTTAAAGAAATAAAATCTTTTATGCTCTGAGAGCATGTAGGTAGAAGCAGAGAAAGAGAATATTTTAAACCCTTAAGTGGAAGCAGAATATTGCCTACCATTTCACAAAATTGTGTACTGTTATTTTTATTTGCTTAATTATACCAAATCCAGAGGTAGGCTAATTCAATCTCAAACGTGAAAGGTGGGCAGATGTTATCATTAAGGTATAAAGTCATGCTTAAGACCACCTATAATAAAAGGACTTCATATACTTCCAGAATTCCAGTGTCAGAAGTAATGCATCTTTCGTATCAAGGCAGTCTGGGCACTTCTAAAAACAAAATGAATATACTGTGATGTGGGCGTGTGCCACATGGGTATCAGCAAGGAAGAGATAGATTATTTTCCAGGTAGGGCAGAGAGCATGGATGGAATGCTAGCTAGACCAGAGTCAGAGTCATATTCTAGAGATGCAAGACGGGGAAGTGGTGACTAGCATCAGGTAGAAAAAGAATTATATTTCTAGAAGCTCTGTGTTTGAGGAGGTAGGGCAAACCTTTTCAAAAACTCTGATATCTGGTTGTCAATTCTTCCCAGAAAATAGTACATACATGCTCACTGCCATACATAACTTCATAGGCTTCATATACTACTTGTGATCTTTAAGGATCAATGAGTTTAAGGAAGGGATAATAGAAGTGTAGAGTATTTACCTTCAATTTATAAAGAGCCTCACATTTTAAATAAACTCGATTTATGTTCGAGTGGGGTCCTTGTTCCAAATGGATACTAGAGTTAAAACCATGAGCTAGAGGCCACATGCACTGGCTGAGGCTTTGTGGGCACCTCTTTGGAGCTCTCCTTCACTTAGCATTCGCCTTTGCATCTAGTTAAAAAACAATTCATGCATCTACTCTTTCAGGAAGCTCTCTTTTAACATTCAATGTTAGGTACTTTCTCATCCCAAAAGGCTCTCCCACAACAGAGTCACAACGTCTATGGAAACAAACAAGGTCTCACTTATTTATGAATCCCTCTTCCCAACACAGTGCAAGGCATGTGGGAGGTACTCAGGAAATCTTTATTTTATGAATGAATAAAAGCTAACAATTGTGTATAGCAGGTTTTGCTATGTACTGGAAATTAGAAGCAGAGAATACTCTTCACACTTCTGAAAGACTATATCAATGCATAAAAGATTCCCATAATCTGAAACAAGTTATTTTGTATGGAATGAATTGGGGTAACTATACATAGTATAATATAAAATGCATTGCCATGCAAAGGGGAATAAAAATGAGCCAGGAACTGCACAGAATTTGGGGACATTGATTGGGGAATAGTTCTGAATGAAGTAGAGGCCTATTGTGTAAGTAAATCTCTGGCTAAGTTCATTGGTCTCCTTTGATTGTTCAGCTAATGTCACTTCAAAACAGACTATGCTTTCTTCATGTTAACCCTTTTTTTAAAATTGAAATTGTTCAGGGCTTCAAGACTACATAAGGTATACCTTATGTCTGGTGTAAAAGATAAGGCATTCACTGTGGAATACAAAATCAGAAAAGTGGCATTATTCTCTTCCAAAAGGAAAAATGAGTTCATTATGAGAGAAGAAGAAACCTTTAATCAGGGCAAAGAAAAATAGGTTCAAATAGAATAAATCTGTGATTTAGCCATTTTCCAAAAGTACTGAGTTTTTGCTGAAAGAAGTATCCCAAATTGCTCAGAGTTTGGTATTTGTAGAGAAAATATAGTTTTTATAGGATTCTGTTTTCTTCATATCAAAGAATTGAGCCATTAAGGGTTTAAATATTGAAAAATGGATTTAATCTAGACCCAATAGAAGACAAAGTCAATCACAAACATCCGTAATAATCCAACAGCCAAAGCTCTCTTACATGTATTTATTTTCTTAAACATTAACAAATCAATTCAATTTTTCAGTCTCTTGCTTTCAGGATCTCTAGATTAACTGGGCTGAAATAACCCTTAAGTCCATTTCTGTATACATTTCTATATCTGTTTTATCAGAACTCTTGGTATCTTGGGAATTTTGTTTTCCTGAAAATAATTTACATCAGAACTTACACAGGGGCAGTTCATCCAGTCTGATTGCCTAGAATCTTCCTAGTTTTATCTCAGTTCCACTCTGTCTTCAGCCATGCTATTTCCTCTGCCTAGTACCCCAACCTCAACCTCAAATCTATCTGATAAGTAGCCCATACTGTTTCTTCAGAACTCACCTCAGGCGTACCCTCTTTCTTCTTTCAGTCTATTTTAGGTGTATTTTTCTCTCTGTTCCCAGGGTAAAATGTACACAATTCTAAAATGTAGTGAAGAAAAGAGACCAATGGGATAGAGAGAAAAGCATGTAGCTCTCTGAAGCAGAGACTGGGTGAGGTGTTGCTCCCTAGTGCCTAGCACAGATGTTGGACCATTGCAGGATCCCCCAAAAGTATTTGAATACATTAAAAATGACCTTGTAAGCTGTAATCAATCATATGCCTCTTCTGAGCACTGTACATTAATTAACTCATTTAACACAATACTCAACCGAATTTGTTATCACTGTTATACCAACAGGAAGCCAAGAGGATACTAAGGTTCACTAATGGTGTATGACTTTTCTGTAGTCACACAACTAGTAAGTGGCACAAATGCAATACTCTACCCCTGGTCATCCAGCCCAAAGCAAATGTTCTTCTGTATTATGTTCTATATTCTGACCTGATTATATTATTGAAGTTACTGGATAATTGACCTTGCTTCTAAAGAAAAAAACAAAAAAGTGAATGAATGATTCAATGTTTGTAATGCATTCCCTAAGTATTTATTAACCTCTCTCTAGTCATTAATTCAACAGATAATCATTGTGTTCCTACTATGGGACAGGCACTGGGCATCTACAAATGAGTAAGATATATTCTGAATACAAGTGACTGAGATTCAGAAGGGGAAAGCGTATTATATATTGTGTTTTGTTCACATTGCATCATAGGAAGTTTCAGTCTACATTACATCATCTTAGAATAAGTACAATTACATTGGCCAGAAAATTTTTAAATTGATATTCTTTATCATTTAGGCATTTAACTCTGACAAAGATGCTATAGTACATTTTGTAGTGAGTTGATGTAATTGCCCTCCTTGGGTACTCAATTTTAGGAGTCACTTTGCGCATCCACACTTTTCTGCAGTATACACAGTTTATAAAACTTACCAGAAAATAAAAGGACTAATCTAAAATTAAGAATCTCTATTTTATTTTTGTACTGACAATGCAAATGCTTATCTTACAATATCTAATTTTTTCCCCTTTTCACAGGCAAGCACAACTGTAACACTTCTAGAATCATAGTTCCTTGCCAGTTGTCATTCTGAAGCATAAATGGAATGCAAGGTTTGGAAGTTGTATTTGCTCTGCATTAATAAAAGAAGTAAAAGCTGTTTTTCCCTCATCCCTAAATGATGTACCATAACTCATAGAATAGATAAGTAGTATTACAAGATATCATTTTCACAGCCACTCTTCTAAACCTAGCTCTGGATAATATAAATAATACAGTTCACTTTAAAATTTTAAATGCTTTTTGATGGCAGGAGTGTCTTTCATTTTTGTTTTTATTGATAACGTTTTCTATCCTTAAATTAACTTTAATCATGTAGGCCATGTTGCCTTTTACCAAATGTCTTGAGCAGTTCTAGTGATGTACAAAGTGTTGTTTTTGCAGTATTTTGAAAAAGGGACATATTAACGTTTCACCTTTAGAAATTTTTTTTCACAAGAATAGAATCACTTTCTAATTGTTCTATATGACATCCTTGTGGATGTATAACACTTTGTGGCTTATTTAAGTTTATTTTAAGCATTTTCTAATATCTTATGCCTTGTCTTAACTTCAGTATTAATCCCATTGGTTACATAATTTGTATTCTTTTAAGCCTATTTCATTATTTGCACGTCTTTCACTTTTCTACTCATCTTGAGCTGATGAACTGGAATTACCCTTTTGTTCTGAACCTTAAGTCAGATCAAGTTAGAATAACTCCTCTCGTTTTTTCTGTAACTGTTTTTCCTTTCTTGTATTATTACTCCTTACCACATTGTATTGAACTTGTTTAGGTAATTATCTGTCTTCTAAATTATGCTATGTCATCTACAAGATATCAAACTCTATCTTATTTATAGAGGATATTTTATGCTTTTAGCCGCAGTGCCAAGCACAGCTTCTGACATAGAGCACATCCTCAATAAGCATTTTTTAAATTGTTGAATATAAATAGTCTAAAAGACCATTGGCATCTACTCAAAATTAATTTTTACCGCCAGATAAATTAATATCCTGTTGGCCTCAACTTAATTCTTTCATTTGTCAGGAAATAAAATTTGAATTGTTTGAAATAATCAACTTCATCTGTACTTTGCTCTAATAGTTCCTTGCATGTGACAATTGATGGTTTGCTATTTAAGTAATATTACAAATGTCAAAGATGATAAATGTGTAGTCCTCCATCTCGTACCCTGGCTGAGTGTAGATACTGTAAAAATGTCCATTTAAGTAAAACAATGAGGGCGTAAAAGTATAATTCTATATTTCCAACTATGACTCAAAATTAAATATTTTCAACACATGTTTTAAAGAACACATAGGGTTCTATACTGTATCTAGAATTTTTCCGATATTGTTGATTATATCAAGTCTTGAGTCCTGGAACAGAAATCATTTTATTTCAAATTTGGACCCCCATGATACTGTGATATGCTTTCCCTTAATTACAGAGCTGCTCCATTATCTTTCTTTCTTCTTGAGGAAAAAATTCATTGAAATATGTTTTAAGGACAAAAGATTTCAAACTTAAAAAATATCTCATAGTCTTATAAAAAGAAAAGGTAAATCAAAGTTGGAACCTAGTGGTCTTCATAATACCACTAAAAGTTCATAGCTGATAGGAAGAATGATCTATCACATAAAAAGTAGTTTATTTAACCTAACAAAACAAAAATAGGTTATATTTTGCTTGTATGGTATTAAAATATAAAATTATAAACATTAGTATTGATAAAGGTTATTTCTGAAGCCACCTTATATTTTAAGTAGATGATTTTCAGCAGATCACCCTCTGTCTTAGATGAAGTATGTATGTACATTTTTATTTAAATGAAATGAGATAGCATGAGAAGGAAGAATGCTCAAAGGAATAAAAATCTTTATGAACTATTAATTTTGATTATATTTTAAAATTAAAGCATTTGTTTCTAAAAATTCTTGAAACAAAATGATAGTAACAAGTAAAAAAGATATTAAGTCAAACAAATGCAAGCTAATTTATAAATATTTTATATCCTATTTATTGAGCATCTAGACTGTATATGAGTAACAATACAAGAAAGGAAAATAGTTATAGAAAAAACGAGAGAAGTTATTCTAACTTGGTCTGACTTAAGGTTCAGAGCAAAAAGGTGATTCAAGTTCATCAGCTCAAGATGAGTAGAAAAGAGAAAGACATGTGCAAATAATGAAATAGGCTTAAAAGAATACAAATTATGTAACCAATAGGATTAATACTGAAGTTAAGACAAGGCATAATGGAATAGATGTCAACAAAACAGATAACTGTATGTAGTGTGATAAGGCAATTATTAAAGTCTACAAAAGAGATTATTAAATCATCTAAAAGGGACAGTTAACTAAGACTGAGAGGTCTAGGAAAACTTTCTAGAAAATGTTGCATCTGAGTTGAAACTTGAAGAACTTGGAGGCATAATGAGGTGAATAGGAAAGAAAAGGAAATACATTTTAAAGCCATGATTAGAAGATTAGGACAAACATGGTCTATCCGGGAATGGTTTGGGAGTGTAAACTGCAAATAAAAGTAAACAGTAAATGGGGAGGCAACTGGGTTTAAATCATTAAAGGTGTTGTAGGTCATACTGAGGAGTTTATCATGAAAGCAATGGGGAGTCATTGAGAGAGGTTAAGTGGAATTACTAACATCAATATGTGTCCTTTGCATTGGAGGAATGGAGGCATTGGTGGTAAAGATGTTTCTAACTGTGGAGAACGGGAGCCAGGGGAGAGGACAGTGGATTGAGAAAGTTTCTGTTTTGTTGGCTTCTATTTTCTCTATAAATAAGACTGCTGAAATCTTCTCCAGTAAGTGAGAGAGAGGAGAGTGGACTAGAATGTTTATGGAATGTGGTGAAGACATAAAATATCATCTGTGGGGAAATGGGACTGAGAACTCTTCTGCCAAGCTATAAGGAATAATTGCTGGGTGTGTTGAACTTCCTCGTCAGTTTTTCAGGACGCTGCTTCACATATTTCTTCTACTTCTTTGGAAGTTCATAGGAAAGGACAGAAAACACTAAATTCTTAAACTATAGAAATCTAGGTAGGTTGAGCTGAAATTTAGATTTTACTTGATATGAAAAGCAGGAACAAGGTTTAAAGATGTTGAAGTGTAGTCGAAGTGATGAGATGTGGGATTTTGACTAAATGTGGAAGGGAATAAAATGTATTTGCAAGTATACGAATGTACCTGGAGGTTATACATATGGGTATGAAAATCTTGAAAGGATAGAAGGATACTTTGAAAGGGTAGAATGTAGGATTTTAAAATGTGCAGTAACTGAGGAGGGCTTAAATAAATTATGGAAGATCTGTATTTGTGGAAGTCTAAATGGGTAGAATGCTTATGGAAGCAATTTAACCTTGTCCATCAACTTTAAGTGCAAATATCATTCAACCAAAAATTCCACTCCTACACATTTTACCTCCAGGTATATTTGTATACTTGCAGAATGAAGGCTGTACAAGGTATTTTGCTGCTGCATTGTTTGTAAGAGTAAAATGCCCATCATAGAGAACTGCTTAGGCTTATTATGGTGTATCCATAAAAGTAACATTATGAAGCTATAAAAAGAAATACAAAAACTCTTTACAGATATAAAATGTTCTTCAAGATACAAGGTTAATTAACAAAGAAAAACATCAAGGTTCATAACAGTGTGGTATAATGCAATCTAAAAAAAGGGGAAAAAGCCTGTATATGTATTTGCATACCTGTGTATAAGATACTTTCAAATAAATGTGTAAGAAAATAATATAACTAGTTGCCGATGAGAAGTTGGAGGGTCGGGGGACAAAAGTGGAAAAAGAACTTTCATGATCATTTCATTGTATATTTTTTCATACAATATAAATTTTGAATTATAAGAATGTATTACTATTTGTACATTTAAATCAAACTAAAGTTATAACAAATAAAAGCATATAAGTTATTGTAAATCTTATATTAGTAGCTTGGAAATATATTCAAAATAATGAGTTTAGGGCAGGGAAGAAAAAAATTACAAAAGAATATACCTATAACTCCTATATAATGCAGGCATAGTAAAATGATGAGAGTACACCCAAAATACCAACAGTGTTTGCTGAAGGTGGTAGAATTGGATTGCAAGCAATTTTTATTCTTTGCATTTTGAATATATCTTAGTGCATATATATTATTTACATTTGAGCAAGTTGGACCAATATGCTCTGAATGTTATTACTAAAGGGGAAAAAATTCTAAAAGATTACTCTGAGATAATTCCTGAGACTCCATTATTTTAAACGTGGAAACCCTGTTTTTGATAGTTTGCAATGAAATATAATACAGAGAAATGTAGAATCTTCTATGATACCTTCCATTTTAATCAAAGATCAGTGTTGCGACAGATGTACCTACTAAGAACTTTTATCTGTTATCATAAATAAAATGCATTCACTCATCTAAATTAAGAGAATGTTGCAAGAATGAGGCTACAAAACAAATCTAATGAAGAGTAACACAGAATGTTAGAAGACCCACAGAATTCACAAGTAAAATGGATAACCATTCAATTTTATGTCTTCAGCATAATTGACAATAAAGGGATAGCTTCCATTAAACATTCAGATAAACAACCATATTCTGTAAGTACAGTGTCTGCTAAATCTTGTTTTCTGGTATAAGCTAGAAATTTTAGTACAATTGTAAAATTAAATATTCTGAAACGTCTGTTTTTTCACTTAATAATTCACAAGTCTATTAAATGTATGGTCATGAGAGAGGTCAAAAAATAACGTTATACTTCTTCATGGCACAAAATAATTATTTAAAAGTTGATGTTTAATGCCTTTACTGTAATTGGGATTAGATTTTTTTAAATAGCCTTCAACTGAATGGTTTTAGAAATGTGGAAACATCTAAGCAGTAAGATTACATATAAATCTTCACCCCTCCTCCCCCTATCATTAACATCTTGTTTTTAGAGTGTTACAATTGATAATCCAGTATTGATATGCTATTATTAATAAAACTTCATAATTTACATTAGGATTCACTCTTTATGTCATACATTCTGTGGGTTTTGACAAATGCATAATGACATGTATCTACCATGACTGTATCATATAAAATAGTTGCCCAGATTGCAGCAGTGCCATTTTGTGTTTCTACCAGCAATGAATGTGAGCTCCTGTTGTTACACTTCCTTGCCACCTTTTGGTATAATCAGTTTTTTGTTTTGTTTTGTTTTGTTTTGTTTAGCCATTCTAAGGCGTATAGTGATATCTTGCTGTTGTTTTAATTTGCAGTTGCCTAATGATGTATGTTCATTGCTTATTTGTCATCTGTTCATCTTCTTTGATGAGATGTTCCTTCAGATATTTTGCCCATGTTTTAATTAGATTGTTATCTTATTGTTGCATTTTAAAGGTTCTCGATGTATTTTGGACACCAGTCTCTTTTTGGATACGTCTTTTGCAAATGTTTTCGTTTCCTCCTAGTCTGACTTGTTTCATTCTCTGAACTATATTTTAAAGAGCAGTTTTTATTTTAGTGAAGTTCAGCTTATCATTTTTTTCTTTTATGTATTATGCTGTTGGTTTCGCATCTGAAAAGCCATTGCCAAACCTAAGGTCACCTAGATTTTCTACTAGGTTATCTTCTAAGAGTTTTGTATTTTTGCATCTTATATGTGAGTCTGTAATCACTTTTGAGTTACTTTTTGTGAAAAGAAAAAAGTATGTGTCTAGATTCATTTTTTTTTTTTTTTTTTTTTTTTTTGCTTGTGGACATCCAGTTGTTCTGGCATCATTTGTTGCAAAAGGCTTCATTTTGTAAAATTGATTTTTCTTAATTTATTTACTGACTTTCTAGTCTCTTCATGAAATAAATGGCTTCAAGCTCATTTTTCTCTCTCTACTCTGTTTCCTCCAAACTAGCCCACACTTTTAAAAGGAATCTTCCATATTTTTCTAGCCACTTTTATAATGGGGAATGTCTTCTATAACATCCTGAAGTTCATCATCAAATTCACACTAAGGGATAGGTGATGATTTTATAAAGCAACCCACCTTTGTTTTGTATAACCTGAGTCATTCATTCATTCATTCATTCATTCATTCAACATATATGAGCACCCATTTTCTAACAGATATTAGTCCCAGAAATTATTATACTCAACCTAAAAGTACTATATCCTGGTTCATCCTTTTGAGAAATATACAAATATTTGTACTCTTAAATGTCATTGACTTCCATATGTGTTAGAGTATGTTTCACTCTTTCTCATAGTTTAGCAGTTTTCTGTTCTTCCAAACATTCCTAATGTGACATTGATATACTTGTATCTGGGTGTAATTTCACTTGTCTATACTCCTCTCATGGCATTGTTTACTCAGTTACAGACATTGTTCTAGAAGTCTTCTGTTAAGTGTAATGTAATATGGGTATATTACTTTCTGTGACATGGACAACATCCTGTATTAAGCTTTAAATCACTGGTATTTTGCTGCCAAAATAGCATACTGCACTATCATATTAAATTCATTATAAAATTAACATTTGCCTGATGGTCATATTCAATATTTTTCAAGTGTGGAAAATCTCAATATGAGGTGCCTTGAGGGGAATGTACTAGTGGGGGCTAATTTTAATTAATTTTAATTTAATTGTATATTATACCAAGGTATCCAGAGAGGCAATGTGCTGTAATAGAAAAATGCTGCATTTGGCATTGTGAAATTCAGATTTAGCATGTGTCTGATACATATTAGTTGGTTGTGCTCAGTAAGTTATTTAACTTCTTTAGGCTTCAGATTACTCCTCTGTAAAATAATGACGATACCAATGCTTGCCTTTTCTACCTTCTAATATGTTTTGAGAAATTAACATGGAAATATATACGAAAATAATTCTAACTAAAGTTTACTGAGAAATAATTTATATACCTTAAAAAATCACCCTTTTTAGTGTACCACCCTATTGCTTTTAATAGATGCACATAGTTGTGTACCCACAATCGTGGTATAGAACAATTCCATCACCCCATATATTTCCACTTGTCTCTTTGTTTTTTATGCTTGGCAACCACTGGTCTGGTTTGTATCCATATAGTTTTGCCTTTTCTAGAATGTCATATAACTGGAATCATTTTGGGTATGGCTTCCTTCACTTGTCATAATTCTTTGACCTTCTTCCATGCTGTTGCATTTATCAGTAGTGAGTTCCTTTCTTACTAATATATATTTTTAAAGTTTTTGATTTTATTGAAATCCAGTTCATCATTTAAAAAGTTAAAACAGTCTTTTTTATAAGTTGTTTTTAAATTACTTGATTAAAGATGTACACATCTGCTTGCATAGAATATGGAGACAGTAACGTTAAGAGAACGATTATTCTCTTAAGGTCTACACTATCATTTTTGGAAATATTGATCTATTTATTTCAGATGAAAACTGAATTCCCAAGGGCATGTTTTCCAAAAAATATAATTTTGTAATGTTTGTGGTCATATAGTTTGAGATGAAATTAAAAACAGGAGGTGGTTTCCTTGAAACATGTGAATTGAAAGGCCAAGGTATGACTGATTGTATGGTTTTTTTTTTTTTTCTGTTGCCAAAAAAAGCCTTTTTGAGCTGAACAAGAAAGGTATAAAATTAAAGTAATTGCACTCTTCAAATTTTAGTAGCAACATGAAATCTTGCTGGCAATTTGATGTTTTACTGACATTGTAGCCTGCCAGCCTATTGTGAGGTACATCAGATGTGAATGCTGCTTATTTTCCCCAGTAACTTCTAAATGGTCTTGTGGAGTAGCTCTTATGATATGCCAGCGGTGTGTCAGCAGAATACCAGTTTGTGTTCCAGAGTCTGCCTCTTTAAATCTGAAAGTTATCCCATGTCCTTTTCTTGTTTCTTCCAAATTCTCTAGTCGTTGTATATAATTATATGTTAGAGGAATGATTACACACCAATGAATTACAATCAAACTTGGCTTGTTAGTATATAAAGCTTTGGTTGTTAATCACAATCATTTAAATAGGAGCTCACCCTCCCTAAAACACAGATGCCATGTTACTATGGGTTAGCATTCCCCAAATTGGAACCTGTTATATATTAGAAAGAACACTTTTAGTCATATGTTCGTCATTGCCTCTTTTCCGTAACATTGAGCACTGCCTCTTGGCTCTGAGTTACTTTGTGAAACTGGGATCAATATAAGAGTTTATCAAAAGAATCATTTCTCCTACAAAGCAAGTGTTGATTTTCTAATTTCTTGGACATAGAAAGTCAAATCACACCATGTCTGATAGAAAATATATTGAACAAATATATTGCAAAGTTATTGCTGTTAAGAGAAATGCAGATTTTTTAAATTAGCTCTTTGTTTAGGCTTTTTCGAAAGATAGAAAACAACAGCAACAAGCAGCCAGGGACAATGGCTCACACCCGTAATCCCAGTGCTTTGAGAGGCCGAAGTGGGAGAATTGCTTGAGGCCAGGAGTTCTAGACCATCCTGGACAACATAACAAAACCACATCTGTACACAAATTAAAAAAAAAAAAAAGAAAAACTTAGCTGAGTGTGGTGGTGTGCACATGTAGTCCTAGCTACACTGGAGGCTGAGGTAAGAAGATGGCTTGAGCCCAGGAGTTTGAGACTACGATAAGCTATGATTGTGCCACTGCACTCCAGCCTGGGTAACAGAGAAAGACCCTGTCTCCAAAATAACAAAAATAACAAGAAGAAGAAGACTGGTTTCTCAGTCTCATACAGGACACACAGGATTGTATAAAAGTCAACATTGTATGAAAATAAACAAATAAACATCATCTGATGCAAACTTCATTAGATAGATGCAGCATAGGCCTCGTTTATCCTAACACTGTGATCTTGACAAATTTCTTAAACATTAGGTACCTCATGTTCTGCATCTGTAAAATGGGAGTACTAATAAGGCATTTCCCAGTGGATGTTGTGAGCAGGAAATAAGTTAGTATAGTTAAAGTTCTTAGGATACTTACTTGGTACATAAAAAATACCATGGAGTGTTTGTTATATAAATAAACTTGGTAATCCTAACATTATATTGAATTGCAATGCTTTGGACAATACTTACACATAGAAATTAGAGGCTCAGTGTTTGTTTAGTAAACAGAACTGCAAAATTCTCAGTAGGAACACTTTTATTACTTTATTCGTAAAGTAGTATGAATAGTACTTTATTTTTTATCATTCAATCCAAACACTGTAATTGTTTGTCCAGGATTGGCTAATTTCTCATCTGCTGCTTATCTACTAACCAAACATTCAAATACGACTTATAAAATAATGCTTTTCATTCCTTTATTTGACCATTCATTCATTTATTCATTACTCAGAACTCCCTGTATCCTTGGCTATACAAATTTGTGTGTATAAGGTATGCTTCCTCTTATTTCCTCTTTTAAGGGAGATAAGTAAATGAATTTTTTATAATACAGGACAAAAAGAGGGTGTTGGAAAACAGATGGAGAACAAAATCCCTAGTGAGTTCAAAAGGGTGGCACTGTTAATTCTCTCTGAGAGATGGGGGAAGACTCTAAATAGAACCTGAAGAAATGATAGGATTTGGACACACAAAGAGAACATCCTAAACAAAGAGAACTATGAAATCTCAGAGATCAAGAAATGTACCTTAATATCTTTGTGTTTAGAGAACCTAGTCCATTTCACTGGGATACATAAAATACAGCTGGGGGATATGAGATTGGGAATAAAATTTAGACCAGATCATAGAGAACTTTGAATGCAAGTGAAGATTTTTACTTTATTCATTGGACAGAAAGGGACTTTCCTTGAATGTACACTCAAGCCTGAAAAAAAAAAAAAGGTAGGCAAGTTCGGATCCTTGAGTGAAATAAATCTGGCTACCAGTTAGAGTTTGAATGATGAAGAAAAATGTTTTTGATTTAACAATTTTTACTTTTTCAAAATCTTCCCTTCATTCTAACAGCTCTGGAAGTATTATTTTCTTCAAGAAATGGCTGTATGCGGATTGCCTGCTAGCTTACTCCCTTACAGGGATTTATTTTCATGGAATAATCTTTGAGACTGGATTGCAAAATTCTTCTTTTAGAAGTCATCAGACCAAAATTCTTAACCTTGCTGAGCCTCAGCTTTAGTACTCTGTCACTCAAAAGTAGTGAAAACATTAGGAAGCTTTAAATAAATTCCTTGTAGTCCTTTACATTTTTGTGCATCTCTGGTGGGTGAAATGGGCAGGGCTACCCAGGTTTATTTAGAATAATCCAAATAGTAATAGTGTGGTTTATTTTTGAAGCGGACTAAAATATTTTTAATAATTAAACTCTTAATATATAATATATGTGCTAAACATTCTTAAAGACTCTAAATTACGTACTTAAAAGTAGAAGAATATTAGAGAAAAACTTTTAAATTCATCAGATAATTTAGTTAGGCAATAATATTAGAGCCCATTTGAATCTGCCAGAAGAGGTATGTTAGATTTAAAAACATCATCATGATCATCTTTAAATTAGTGATTTTACCAAGAGCTAAACAAAAAAATTGAAAGTGAATTCATGTAATTAGAAATATTTGATACAGAATAATCAAATGCCAGTTAAATTTATTACTTTTAATAAGTTATATCATTTAAATGGTCTTTTGAATGTGAATGTTATAAAGAATAACATATTTCACTTTATTTAAGCTTTTTCTTTAAAAAAATAGTCCTTGTGTGGCAAATTATTTTTAGAACAACATACAGCATTGCATGTATTGAACATTTTTGGATATGTTCATTTTGTGTACTTTTTTCTTTTATCAGTGTCCTTTGGGTTTTCATTAGGTAATTAGTAGAAATATTTTAAGTTGAGAAAATGTGATCACTATGTCACTTAATAGATAGTGTTATTTTTAAGAAATAAGTTATTAATATGTTCTATACTATATTTATCTTATCTGATCTATCATGTGAAATGAGCATATTAGGCCAATAAACTTCTCTTATATATTTTGGTTATTAGTATTAATATTATTATAAATACAGTTATCACTTTTCATTAGAATAAAATTTGTAAATTCTTTGTCTCAAAATTAAAATGGAATTTGGTTCATTGTATGAAATTCTTGTTCACATTACTTAAAGTAACTTGTAATTCAGGGAGTTATTGATTCTGATGCATTAAGTAGCAAACCCATGACATTCTCTTTATTATGAGCTCTGATATCAAAAGATGGGTTTACTTGCTGTTTCAAAAATTGATTTATTGCCAGTTTCACCACTGTAGACACTATCTTTAAAACAAAATTTTAAATGGGAAAGAAATGGAGGTTTAGTAATGAAATAAAGTGTTGACTAATGATGACTTCAAAGCAGAAAGGTTAAATACGGTATGAGTGAAATTTTCACAGCACATGCTTTCCACTTGAGTAGTTTCATGCCTGTTCATTTAAAAGGTCATATTGTAATTTGCCAAAAATGTGGAAATCTCTGGAGTTGTTTGAGTAAGAAAGGTTTAAAAGAGATATTTTAAATAAAAAACAGTAAGAATACTTCAGGGAAAAGTAAAATTCTAATTGTTTTTCCTACTAAAATTTCATGTTAGTTGGTTATAAACTGTTTTTATAACAAGGAAATGGGGCAAATGCAAGTTTCTGAAAAAATTTCATAGTGCTAGAGTATATGTTCTAGCTCTTTAGAGCATTGTATATGTGAAATAAATTCCTCAATGGAACTTCAAGCTCTGATTTCTTTGCAATTGTAATGTATAATAATCTCTCAAGTTTTATCTTGGTGGGATTCTGATGGTGAAAGTTCAATCTCATGACATTGTAAAGAGACGTCCCTGTAAATGTACCTGTATCAAGATTTTTGCTAAGAAACTTGGATGGCATTTATTTAGACTAAATTTTGTGTGGTGAATGTGAAACACTGTACTCTGATGTCTGTTTCTTTGAAAAAGGGAAATAGAAAAATCACAGGTGTAACTGCAGTTCCCCCCCACCATTTTTGTTTGTTTGTTTGTTTGTTTTATTATACTTTAAGTTCTAGGGTACATGTGCATAACGTGCAGGTTTGTTACATAGGTGTACATGTGCCATGTTGGCTTGCTGAACTCATTAACTCGTCATTTACATTAGGTATTTCTCCTAATGCTATCCCTCCCCAAGTGCCCACCCAATTACAGGCCTTGGTGTGTGATGTTCCCTGCCCTGCGTCCAAGTGTTCTCATTGTTCAGTTTCCACCTATGGATGAGACCCTTGGGTGTTTGGTTTTCTATCCTTGTGATAGTTTGCTCAGAATGATGGTTTCCAGCTTCATCCATGCCCCTGCAAAGGGACAGGGTCTCACTGTCATTACTCACTCTGAAATGCAGTGACACCATCTTGATTCACTGCACCTTTGACTTCCAGAACTCAAATAATCCTTCCACCTCCCACCTCAGCCTCCTGAGTAGCTGGGACTATAGGTGTACACCACCATGCCTAGCTAATTTTTTGTAATTTAGTGGAGACAGGTTTTCACCACGTTGCCCAGGCTGTTTAAAGAATTTATATTTAGAGACATCTAAAATATATATAAAACAAGTGTTTTAGGCAGATTAGAAAACTCTAATATAAAATTTTTGAGGGCAAATACCTTTAGCTTAGTCAAGGGCTAGAAAGATAGAAATATGTGTTTAGACATACACCAAGGAAAATGGATGATAATTTATTTCTTTCATGAGAATTGTGAATTATGAGAAATTGTTAGCTGGTAGATTAGACAATTAGTGTTCACCAAAAAAGTAGTAAAAGAAAAGAAAAAGCTTTTGAATCTTGTGGCTAAGAAGTTATTGAAGGTATGGTCTCCAGAATTTGTTTAAACCTACTATAGTTGCTATTGTCCCTTACTTTGGAGTGGATCAAATCTGTTGCATTAAGATTGGCATAGTTTAGGCTGGCATAGTCTAGGTCTAATATATGATACATAAAAATACTATTTAGTCAAAAGAATTACAATCCAGAAGTTTTTAAATTTTGCATTAATGTTGCTAAATGATATGTGGATAAATACAAATCAGTTTAGGAGGTCAGAAGGATTATAGTAATAACAGGCATTCATTAAATAAATATTTGTTATTACTACATTTCAGGAATAAAATGGTGAATGAAATGGATACAGTCCTTGAAGTCCTGCATCTTACAGTCTGAGATAGACATGGTACAGAGGGGAACATTTCATAAAGAAAATTGCCAGTCAAGAAACATGGTAGTAAAGAAGCCTTCTAGTGGAAGTCTTTAACCTTAAACAGGGAAGCCAGATACTATGCTAATTTCAATGTGAGATTAATCTAATTCTATTTCACATATCGATATATATATATCGTCCTGCGTCCCTTGAGTATATATATATCTCAAGGGAAAGCTAGCCTTGAATGATTTCTTGCCAGTACTTTTGCATTCCACAGACAGTGTATCTAGTCGAAATTCTTTTCAAGCTTCCACCCCCATACACAATGCTTTGACTCTTACGGAAAACCTCTTTCGCTTTCTATAAAAAGCAAAGCCATGCAAGGTAAAGTATTTTATTCTTAATCTTTTTATCTTATCAAATTGCTGCTACTTCAGCTCTTACTGTTCTTGCCTTGAGGTTAACAGAAAAGTTTACTTTTTAATAATCTCTTAAGATTTTAAGCCAATGTCTTATTCTTCCTGATACCCGAAGGTTCTTGTCTCATATTTACTCTCTCTTCTAGCCATACATATCAATATTAGTATCTTTATTCCCTCATTGCCAAATTTCTCAAATACTCTGTTTATACAGACATCCATGGTATCAGGGCAAACATTTTTTATTATGCCCTCCCAGGCTTCTGATGTGTTAATGATTTAGGGGAAATGCTGGTCCTATGCAGTGATGCAGCAGATGCAGAAAGGAGCACAACATTAGGAAGAAGTTGTAATTCAATTGTGAACATTCTCAGTTTGAAGAAGTCCAGGAGCTGACTGCAATAACTACACTTGGGGCTCATCTGAATATACATTCATAGCAAAACAGATTCTGTCACATCATATTTTTATGTGGTAATGAAGACATGGTTTTGGAAGATGTGGCAGAGAAATAATATGGAATAAAAGGAACACAAAGTAGAGTTCCTTGATCCTGACACAGGGCAATAAACATTGTGATAAATTTGAAATCATACTATGCGGCTTTCTTTTCTTCAGTGTCATTCACTTACTGCTATGTAAAGAACCAATCTGACTCATACTTTATTTTCTAGATAAAATTTCAACTCTTTGTTCTTATTGCCACTTGTTAGCTATATTCATCATTTTGACTTAACTAGCAGAGAGCCCTAATTCTTTACAACTTCATGCATCCATGTCCTATTTTTGTTAACCAAATTGGGTTGGGAGTTAGGGTATCTCCTTTAGCATCTAACCCTGTTGCTTTTTCATCATAAGCACTGTGTGTGTGTATCCATCTATCTATCTGTTGATTTATATCTATTTTTAATATAATGCATATATATAAATATATATTTATAAATTGATCATTTATGTAATGTTCATTATTTCTGCCATTGCAGAAAGTGAATATGATAGGGAACTGGAGGTTATCATTATTGAATTTATATATACATTGAATATTTATATCTAATGTATATATGTCAAGTAAAAATGATACATGTATATTACATAAAATATATGTTTATAAACTTATACATAAATATATACATAAATTCAATAATGATGACGTCCAGTTCTCTATCATATTCACTTTCTACAATGGCAGAAATAACGAGTATTATTTGAAAGTTGAATTTTAATGAAAAGAATTGAGTTAAAGCTTCACAGAAAGTAATTTTTACTATTTTATCCTGATCCTCAGAGCAAAGACAATAATATTTCTAGCTTTATTTCTCATAAAATGAGTGGAAGTGATATCCTTAACACCCCTATGGAGTCAGAGGAAGATGTGACACCAGTCAAATAGGCTTACATGAAAATTGTATCAAACCATGCAAGTATAAGAATATCAGAAAAATAAACTTCTTTTTTAATAGATAAGAAATAGTTTTCATTAATTTTTAATGTCCCTCACCAAAATACTTGTTGAATAAATGAACAGTTTTTAAAATTTCAGAAATAAAATAGTATTTATATATATTTTTTGAATATTTTAAAACTCTTTTATCATTTCAAGTGTGAGGTCTCAGTAAAAGATTGTCAATAAAAGCCTTTGTGATACAGAATTTGTATTAATATTGCAGATTTTTTAAATGAGTTAAAAACCCAACAATTTACTTTATGGTGATACATGCTTATTTGTAATGTTTATGTCTTAATGAAATCCACCTATATATCTATTCAAAATATACTGATTGAACACTACTAAGACCACAAATACAGCCTGATAAAAAGATTGTCCCAGAGAGTGATAATTTGTTGCGAAATGGAGGAAAGACGAAGATGAAATGAGTATAACATGTGCTCTGACAGAAGGCAGCAATTGAGTTGAATAAAAGAATAGAAAAGTAAATGTAATCAATTGTCTAAATGAAAACACTGTAACATCCAGTTTTCTATACTAATCACTTTTCTGCACAAGCAAAAATCTAAGCAGTCCGTGGATATTCTCTACATATCAGATCATATATTTTAGCTTTTAAAAGTTACGTCTGGCCCTTCCCTAAATAAAATTAAACAGAATTCCTGGGTATCGATACTGTTCCTTTAATCTTAATAGAGCCCTAGCTATTTTAGTGAGTATTCCACATAGGGTAACCACACATCTTGTCATTTTGTTTGCCTCAGATGGTCTCGAAGCTCGTGTTCTCTCTCCTTTGCATAGCTTTTGCACAGAGTCTCTCTTCAGATACTCTCTTTAGGTTGTTTTGCCTTAAGAATCTATACACAGGCCGGGCGCGGTGGCTCAAAGCATTGTGTATGGGAGTGGAAGCTTGAAAAGAGTTTTGACTAGATACACAGTCTGTGGAATGTAAAAGTACTGGCAAGAAATCATTGAAGGCTAGCTTTCCCTTTAGATATATATATATATTTGGATATATGAAATAGAATTAGATTAATCTCACATTGAAATTAGCATAGTATCTGGCTTCCCCATTTAAGGTTAAAGACTCCACTAGAAGGCTTCTTTACTACCATGTTTCTTGATTGGCAATTTACTTTATGAAATGTTCCCCTCTGTACCATGTCTGTCTCAGACTGTAAGATGCAGGACTTCAAGGACTGTATCCATTTCAGGGATAAAATGGTGAGCCAAGATCGCACCACTGCACTCCAGCCTGGGCGACAGAGCAAGACTCCGTCTCAAAAAACAAAAACAATAAAAAAAAACTCTATACACAGGGTTCTGCATATCCTTTATGGATTCCTCTTTAATCTCATATACTTCTGTAGATAATCCTTTTATTAAACTTTCCTAAATTACCCTAAGTTTCGCGTGCCTTGCTTTCCCTGAAGATTCTGTTTATCATCATTATACACAAATGTTACATGAGAATTTTATGCTTAAAATAAATTTTCTATTTTAAATGCAAAAATGAATATATTTCTCTTCCTTTCATAGACATTGTAATCAAAGATAGGCAGCATAGCATAAACATTTGCATATTAAAGTGAAAGTTTGGGCAAACCATTTTATTAACTATGAAAATGGCCCAAATTTGTTTTCATAAAATGACCAAAGCCTGTGTTTTAGGATTAAAATAGTGCCTGAAATTCCCAAAGGACCAATTTTACCTTGAGAAACAAGTTCAGTTATTTTCAAATCATTTTAATTCCTAACTTTAAAATGATCAGTTGGTTGGTTGTTTTGGTGTCTTTGTTCTGGAAACTATTATATGGTTGGTATAGCTAATAATTATGCTTACAAAAGAGGAAAAAGGTACTGCAGTGAGAACTCTTTTTCAGATTGCTGGGCTACTATTTATACTCTTGCCTCCTCCCCTTGAATCTAGTTTTTAGACATTAGAAAAGTGTATCCAAATATTCCTGAAATATTCTCTTAATAAAAATCCTGCTGTTTTCCATGTGAGCTAGTTTTCCCAGGGTAGATTACAGGATCTTCGGAGAATTTAGAAACATTAATGACTTCCGATCACCAAGGTATCATTTAATGTCCAGCAGTAAGTTGCTAGAGACTGAAATATGACTGAAATTAAAAATTGCATCTCAGATTTGGAATTGAAAGCTGATTTGAGCAAATGGATTTGATCCATAGTAGCATCATAGGCTAATTTAATCTTGCTGGAAAAAAGTGTAATATCTGGTATGTGTCAAATACATATGGACCAGTAGACCAGTGGGATCCAACCTGACTCATTGTTCTTATTGTGTCAAATAAACAGTATTGGATTATTAATTAATATATTTTAAGCTGAGTATAAATAATATTATTCTGAACTGATCAAGAAATATCTATGTAATGTATCTGCTAAATTTAGAATATCATTAATATCCAGGAAAGATGAAATACAAAGAGTACACTTTGTTTTGAGTAGCACATTACTGATTCATTATCATCATCAAAAAGAAACTAAAGTGAGTTAATGAATAATCTTGCCTTTGACTGTACTTTGTGCTTCTAATGATCTTACCTCAATGAGAAAATGAAAATGCTTACTTTAAGATCTGTTTGTAGGATTCCCTTAGGAAGACAACCTTCTTTGTTTAGGAATACAGCTGAATGAGTGTTTTTGGTTTTGTAATTAAGGACTTCTGTGCATATTCTAAATTGGATAGAGCAAGAAAAACAGCTGAAATGCTTCTTGGGAGAAAATGTAGGAAAGTAAACAGGAATTTTTAGAGGATGTAAGCAAATTAGTCAAGAGGAGATGGGAAAAAGAAAGCCAAGAAATGTGGTGATAAGACAGAGTTCAAGATAGGGAACTTTTGGAGTTCCTATTGTGCTGAAAAAAGAAGCCATTTTCTGGAGATCCTAGTAGAAAGTATAAGGACTAGTGATAGCAGAGATGACTTTTATATCTGTACAGCTTTCTCATTCTGAGTAATAAAGCACAGCTATGAAAATATGCCCAAGGTAGACTTAATAATCTTTGTTGTAATTACTTTTATCTGCAACTGATGGATGACCTTATAAAGTAAGGAGCTCATAAAATAGAGATAGTCAGAGGAAAAAAAGTCTAAAATAAAGAGAAAATTTCCATATCCCTGCATTGTTTTTATAATATTATAATGGTTAGTATTATCCAGGCTTACAGATCTCTGAACATATTTGCTACAAAATACATACTTTGTTATCATAGCCAAGTATTATAAATAGCAGAAACAAAGTTCGGTGTGCTAGCAGATGTAGAAGCCTTGAGCAAAGCAAGATAAAAAGAAGAATTAGGATTTGAGAACAGGTCAATTTTTAAGAGATTATTAGTGACTTTTATAAATTATGTTGTTCTAAATTTCATTGTTCAATTTTCACTAGATTATATAGAAATACAATTTATTTTTGTATATTGACTTTGCATCCTGTAAAATTCCAAAACTGAAGCATGAGGTTTTTAGATTTGTTGTAGAATTCATGAGTATTTTGTTGTTTGTTTTTGAGACAGGATCTTGATCTGTTACCCAGGCTGGAGTGCAATGGCACCGTCATAGTTCACTGCAGCCCCAAATTCTTGGGCTCAGGTGATCCTAATAATTCAACTTCCCAAGTAACTAGGACTCCTTCTATTCCTATTTTGAAATTTATCAAAAAGACTTTATTATGGATGTTCATAGAAATTCTATTTACAATACAATTTAAATTAATTTCAACTTAGAGTCTGACTATCTATGAGACAATGGATAAAAAATGATTGGATAGTAATGATACATTCATACAACAGCATACTCAGCAATAAAAAAGAAAGAATACATGTAGAAACATTGATACAAACAATGATTACAGTCATTAGGCAAATCATTTGAAGGTAGACACAAAAGAGTTCACATTACATTTCATTTGTATGAGTATCTAAAACAGTAAAACTAATCTGTAAGTTAAAAAGATGATTGTCCTATGGCCGAGGATGAGATTTGACTGGGAATTGACAAGAAAATATTCTCAGTGGTGGAAATGTTCTATATTGTGCTTGGATGCTCTGGTAGAGATATATACAATTATCAACTCTCATAAAATTGAATATTTGAGTGTTACATAATTTAATGTATGTAAATGATACCTAATTTTTAAAAGAAAAAAAGCAAACTAAAAATTCGGAAAGGAACTTTGCAAGAACATGTTGTTCTAATATTGTTCTCATATCCAAAGCTGTGTAAGGAAAATTGGTAAGTTTATTCAGTAGTGAAGTTTCTTTAAATAATAGGCTTACACTTTTAGTCCTTAACAAAACTAGAAATTTTTAAAAAATAATAAATTGATTAGTAGAACCACATTGTTGAGAATAGAGGAATACAGCTCTCCTTATTCAATTTTTTCAAATGAGGATAAAGACAATATCCCATTATAGAGAGCATTAGTAAAAAAGTATTCTGTGTAATCAAGTTATTTCTGTGTTTAATTCTGATCTTTAGTAAAAATGCTTTGCTGATCTGGTTATAACGAATATTTAGCACAATCAATTTTATTTTGTTTGTGATATTTTTGTGTGTTCATTTATGCTTAAATAATAGCTCTCTGGTTTCCTCTTTAAACCATTAAATAATTGTCCTATTTATCTGTCCTCATTTGCAAACAAGTACCCTCTCCAATTTCACTTAACATTTAACAACTTAAAAAATCTCCATTAGTCTGTAACTGGCCACACTTAAGCCACTCAAAATGGTCATGAAAGGAGACCATAATGGTCATGAAAACAGAACATAGATATTACAACAAAGAGCTGTGTATGCCAAAATACATGTTTTTCAATAGTCTTTACAATACTTGTTTTTACTTTTTAAATTGCTCTAGGGAGCTGTGTGTCTGTTTCACCTCCTGTTCTTGTAGATTAGATGATCTCCACTAATGCACTCATCATTAAAAGAATTGCAAGATAACCAAATTATTTGGTTTGCCATGGCATAAGTTTAATAGCTTGTGCACTATTATCAAAAATAATGACACTCTTGTAGGTCACTGATTCACTGTTGAAACATTAAAGTCCTATATAGTCATGAAGTGAAAATGACACATTTGATTTTGTGCCTAGATTGTTAGATACAGAATATAAAAACTATGCGTAGTACTATTTTTCTGTATTGTGTTCAAATTAATCTCTTTATGTAAAAGTTAATTTTGTGATTTCTCATTGTATAGTATACTTTGAAAAGATTATGAAGATACATAAACTGGAGAATTAGAATGTGATCAACATGAAATTCACCATTCAATGAGAGCTAGCATTTAAAATAAAGATAACATGTTTCAATTTCTAATTGCAAATTGCAGTGTTACCTCTAAATGTGATTTTATTTTTCTCTAACTTGCATGGCTACATAACATGATATGATACTTATCTAATACTCTAAAAAGGTATAACTTAATTTTTTTCCTCTGGAGATTAGATATAAACTTTGAAATACTAGACTTGGTGTGTAACTTTTTACTCTTCATCTTCTTCTGGAGGTGTGGAGTATTCATTACTATTGCAACATAGACCTTGTGAAGTTACTGAAGTCCTCTGAGTACTTGTGGTCAATTAGGCCATGTTGCTGTGACTGATTAATGACTTTCATAGGATGGTGATATTCTGGAAATTTCGACTTTGCCTTGATAGTCCTCTGCTCTCTATTTAATAATAGCACAAATAATTGCAAGTCACTTAAATAATGTACCTTTGTCCTTAAGCTTAATTTTGCCTATATGTAACCAAGCAAAGACATCATCACCTCAAAGGTGGAAAATATAATAATTGATGAAAAGATGAGATGATTAATTAAGAGGGCAGGTATTATCAAAACACAACAGAGAGATAGAAGCTCTTGTGTTTTTGCAAAGCTGTTAAGAGACAAAGCATGCGGAGTTGCAATTGAAAGCCATCTCCGAACAAAAGTCTGCCATTTTTATATGCAGTGACATTTTCTAAAACGGAATATACAGTTTTAGTTTGGAATATTTCATATCTTGTTTTATTCATTTGTTTTTATACATTCTCTGTTCTGTTTTAATATGTTTAGCTCTCCTTTTGGGTAGACATTAGTGAATTACATCAATTGAGATACGTAAATATTTTTTTTCTATTTTAATGTTTCTTAAGATGTATTTTAAAATTGGCACATGTTTAATGAAGCTTTTCTTTTTTGAAACATTTGCATTGAGTTGATAGGTTTTTTTGTAGTAGATATCCCCTTAGAAATCAAGAAAAAAGGTTTCAGTAAACTTTAACAAATTCAATAACTTTAACATTCAGTGACTTTTACATTCAATTACTTTAACATTGAATAACAAATTCAAAAACTTTAACATTCAATAAACTTTAACAAATATTTATTGAGTGTGTCTGCTCTGCAAGGGATAAGGCTAGGTACTAAGAAAACCACAGCAAGAAGGACAAACCAGGTCTTAATCTTCTCAGAGTTCTTGAAAGTAGAGTAAATACGTAAAAAATTAAATAGGCTATAGTCTAGTAAATTACCAATGCAGTATAATAGAGATATATTTAAAATGCTATAGGATAACCAAAGAGGCAATGAATAATTCTGTTTGTGCTTTTCAGATGAGAAGGAACTCTCAAGTGGAAGGATATCAAGCAGAAGAAAGATCATAAGCAAAAGCAGGAAGGTGTGAAATGTCAGGGTGTGTACTGGGAATGATGAGTAGTCTAGCAGAACTGTAGTTAGGGCACTTTCTCTCAAACATGAGTAATGAACAGAATACGTTAAAAGAAAAAAAGATCTTGCCAATCTACAGTATTCATTCAAATTATTTTTGTTATTTTTACATATGTAATATTTGCTTTTACAACAATGAAACTCCAAAACACCTCTATTCATTAAAAATAAACAACCTCAAAAAAAGATTAAAATTTAATTATCAACATTGACTAAAGTCATATGTGAGTTTTTATTTTGGGGCATGGTGAGCTTAAACTAAACAAGAAACTAGTTTTTTAACTAGTTTATTCACTGATCTGTGAATTGAATAGGCCAATCAATTTAAGTACATATCAAAATATCATACCATAATAATGATTAGCAACTAGTGTTACTGAGTTCTTATTATATGTCAAGCTCTGTAAAAACTGTTTTAGTCCAGCATCTTATTATTCTTCTAAAGATTTTTTCAAGTGGCTTCCCATACTGTGCTTATACTTTAATGGATGTCTGCTTACCTCTCTGCTGCCCCCTTCTTGGGCATCATTGTAGCTTTATCCTCTTCTAACTTTCTAATATTGGAATATTTAAGAGTTCCATTCTTAGTTCTATACACTCTGTCTTTTGGTGATGTCATTTAGTTTCATGAGTTTTATTTTTCTGTATATCCTAACAGCCAAACTCATATATTAAGCCAGCTACTTGATGTCAGCACCTGGGGGCCTAGCAGACATCTTATACTCAATATGCCCAATTTTAAACTACTGATATGACTGGGCATGGTGGCTCACACCTTTAATCCCAGCACTTTGGGAGGCGGAGACGGGTGGATCACTTGAGGTCAGGAGTTTGAGACCAGCATGGCAAAACCCCATTTCTACTAAAAATGTGAAAGTTAACCAGGCATAGTGGTGCACGCCTGCAATCCCAAATACTCGAGAGGCTGAGACAGGAGCATCTCTTGAACCTAGGGAGGTGGAGGTTGCAGTGAACCGAGATCATGCCCCTATACTCCAGTCTAGACGTTAGAACGAGACTGTCTCAAAACAAACAAAACAAAACAAAACAAAACAAAAACTACTGATATATCCAGACCTATTTCTGTTTCATTCTTCACCATCTCTTACTTGATGGCAATTCCATTTCAGTTATTCAGGACAAAACCTTGAAATTTTTCTTGACTTATTTTTTCTCTCATCCGAGATCCAAAATCATTGGAAATTAATGAGTTTATATTCAAAATATATCCAGAATATGAAGCCTCTTCTCACAACACCCTCTGTTGCCACTGATATCCAAGTATTATATCTTGTCTCTGTTTTTAAGATGGCATCTTCCTAATCAGTGTCCACATTCTACTGGTGCTCTCACAATTCATTGCAATAGATTCTCGAGAAAGTTGCCAGTGTCTTCATTCTATTATGTAAGTTATATCAGGATGTGACTCCTGTAATTTGAAAATCAAAAACTTTTTTTTTTTTTTTTTTTAGGAAGAATTAGAATTCTGACAGTAGGCTACAAGGTTCCATATGATATGATTCCCCAACTTTCTTTTTATATAATACAGCACCAGTGTACCTAGTGTGCATTTGACACATACATTGGATTATTGTTTAGAACTTATCTTACTGATACAGTAAGAATAATAATGATAATGAAATAAAATAAGTAATAATAGCCAGCAAATAAGCCAAAAAAATATAAAAAATTCAACTTTGTATCTATAATCATGACAATATATATAAGTAATTTAAAAAATAAAGTATTTAGCAGGAAAGCAAATACTTAAAAATACTTAAAAGCTTAATATTTTAAAATTGTATTTATACTTTTTTGAAAAAAGAAAGCTTGTATCTGCATTTATCTGGTTACAATCATAAATAGTAACATTAACATTCTGTTTTCCAGCTTTAACTTCTGCATACTGTCCATGACTTTGGCTAGATTACTGTGTTTTGTATATTCATAATTAATAGAGGATTTAAACAGATATGTTGATCTGTCTGTGCTCATATTTGGTCAGAGGACACTTTTTATTGGTTTTAAATTTTTAAAGTTTCTTTCATATGAAATAAGAGATACACAAAATTGAAAAACCTTTAATATGCAGCTAAATTTGAAAGAGATCTATAAAAATCCCACTTTACAATAAATTCCAGAAAATTAATAAAAAACAGTGTTTATATTGAATAAGTGAAATAAACTGTTTTCTTTTTATAATCATGATATCATTTATGTTTATGTAGAATTAACTGAGTTTTTAAATGAATTTTATTGTGGTTAAAAACACTTAACATAAAGTCTACCCTCTTAAAAAATTTGTAATTGTACTCTACAGGATTGTTAATTATAGGAATAATGTTGTACAGTAGATCTCTAGAATTGATTCATCTTGTATCTTTGGGACTTTATGCCCAAGGAGGAAGTGCTGACCTGATCTACTGTTTAAATTCAGGCATAGGTAAGAACACCACGGGCACTGGATTTATAAACTGTGCCAAGTGAGTTTAAAGAATCTCAGAACTTCATGAATTTACTCTTGATTGATTATATAATGAAGTTGTCTGAATTAGCATTCATATAGAATACAGTGCTTTTTTTTCATTTTAGTGATACATAATAAAGCATGACAGTTTGAAACTAATAAGCAAAGTATTAAAATTCAAAAAATAACCAAAGCAGTTTTTTAGAGATTAGATCAATAACTAATTTTTTCAGAAAAATAATTTTTCACTGACATTGCTTGGAGTCGCCTGCACCCTGTTGGACTGTACCTACTGTTCCATCTTTGGTAGGCCACTGGATTATGAGATAAGAAATTCAAGATAAATATTCTGTATTTAAAAGAATATTTAATACATTTGCAGAATTCAAGTTCTGCTTCACTGCACTTCTACTTTAGCTGAACCTTTGGCCTATAATAAATATATTCTGGAAATGGTGGTTGGTTAATAGAAAAAGTCCTTTAAAGCATTAGATTATTTGCCAGTTTTTAAATATATGATAGGGGTCAACAAACTAAGAATCACAGAACAAATATGACCTGCCACCAGTTTTTGTAAGTTTTATTGGAAAATGGCGGTGCTCATTCATTTACATATTGTGTATGCAGCTTTCAAGCTGGAAAGAAGAATTGAATAATTGAAACAAATATCAAAAAATGCTGCAAAGCCTAGAATTTAAACTATCTGTCCTCTTACAGAAAATGCTTTCAAACCCTTTCTTATTGTGCAGAAAGAATTTGGTGTTAAAGTTTACTTTATAATGAATTTATTTATTGAACTGTGTTAATGAGAAACAGAAAAGCAAATAAAATCTATCTATCTAGTTTGGCCAGAATGTATGTAGTGAATGATTTGCTATCTGAGGAAAGTGTTACTGAGGCAACAGTGTTTCTAACATGACTGTGAAGTCAACAGAGAAAAGATGTTTATGTCCATGGAGTGAGATTATGAAACATTAACTTTGCATTTGCATTAATATTGGAACCAAAATAGCTTTTATAGAGGAAGAATGATTGAAGTGTTAGCATCCATACAAGGTAGAGTAACAGGAAATAATTTATCATGAGATGATTTATAACTCCACTTTATAGAGATGGATATTTTCATGGTACAAATATTTCATATCTGGAAATGATTGTAACAAATGTGATTTTTTCCCCCTTCAGCATAAGTTCTGTGACTGGCTTCACCAGTTCGGTGATACAAATACAGTTGAATATTGCACTTGTCCAATTAATTGCATGAGTTATCACCTATCCATTTTAGCAAGAAGGTTAATATCAACTTTTTGAGGTCTCAACATCCAGAATTGCTGTTTGTAGGCTTTCTTAGTCTAAAGAACGCACATATGGATAGTTAGAGAGCCCAGGAAGCACACAAAAGTTCCCATTTTCAAAATGTCTTTTGCCTCCTGTTGTTGCTCCGTGTTCTGCTGTAAATTGCTCCTGAATTTTCGGTATTCTGTGGGCTCTGATGTGGACCTCTGAACTTTGCTCCCTTTCTTCCCAATAGGCTACTTGAACTCTAAATTTATCTAGTTCCTCCTGTACGATCATTTCCATATACAAAGGAATAACTGTATAGAGCAGATGGCAGTGAAACCACTGAAGTTCAAGTTATCCCATCTCCCATTCATAGAAAGGTGATTACTTGCATACATTTGTTTAAGTGAGAGAGTCACTGAGTTGGTGCCTAAAAAGAAGAACATTTTCAAAGTAATACTGGGCCCACCTTACCAAAGTGGTGGGCAAGAGCTTCTTGTTTCCAAACTAATATTTAATATCTACTTCATAAGTTATACATTTTAAAGTGGTATTACTAGGAATTATAATTTTATATTTACAAATAGCATGTGTGTTTTAGTTGTAAGAACCACCAAAATATTTTAAAAGAACTACTTTAATTCAAAGAAAACACTGATATTAAGACAAATTATCATAATAAAGCAAGCCATATAAAGGTTGAATAAGGTTTATTTGCTTAATGATAAGTCACAGATATCCATGTGTATTCACTATTTTCACATACTGTGCCTTGCTATTATTTGTGTGCTCAAGGTCGCTATCTTCAAGTGTTATGTACTGTAGAGTTCCCCATCAAATACGAGCATAAAGGAATGCTTCATCTCTATCTTTACAGTGTAATCTTAAAACTGCTAGCTACTATTGGCTTTTCTTTCTTTTTCCTTTTCTTCCCTTTGGCTTTTGTGTTATTGTTGAAATGATATATCTATTCCTTTTAGCATGACTTACACTAGGAGCTCTGAAACCCAGTTCAGAAACCTGTGAGTTAATTATTGATTTTAACAAAAGTTAAAATCAATAAGCTAGACATAAAAAAGAAACTTCTAGAACTAACACGAATGTTTATAGTTAACTTTGAAAAATCATATATGAAATTCTCAGTATTTTCATGACAGATGTTCATGTTATATAGTTAGCAAACATTTATTGAAAACTTACTGTGACAAAGTTCTTGGGATTCAAGTCTAAGACACAAAAGACCTTCAGGCAGTTTGCAGTCCAGTTGCAGAAACTGGCAAGCTGAAAAGGAATTACTGCGTATTATATATTTTATTATAGGATAGAATTAACAAAAGAGTGCCATGGGATCACCTAGAAAGAGCAACTGAGGAAATTGTAGGTAGCATTAAGAAGAGCCAATTTTCAGAACACAGTTGTCAGGCTGACTCTTGAAAGATGAGTAGTAATCAGATAACAATGCCATGGCATGAGAAAGCAATTAAAAGAAGTTGGAAATTCCATGTTAAGGACACAGAAAGACCCAAAGTGCCTGGAAATAAACAAGTGTTGGCCATTTAGAGAGCACAAGTGGTTTGGAATGACTAGAATTTGTATTTTTGTTTTACAGTGTCAAGAAACAGGCTGAATTAGGGAGAAGGATCCAAATCTTGAAAGACCATATCCAGATATAAAATTTTTCTACAGATAAAGAATGAAGTTGAATTTTAATGACAGTAACACAATCAGATTTGCTTTTGTAAGAATTACATTCAGAGGATTATGGAAGTCAGACTGCTTACCTGTGTGCGTGTGTGTGTATGTGTGTGTGTGTGTGTGTTGAGTAGGGAGGGGATAATTTTCGTACTCTAATAAGAAATGTTGAAGACTTGAGCTTTGGCAAAATTTATTAATTTATGAGGATTCTGAGCCTTTCATCTCACCCTACCCATTTAAAAATTTTCTAAATTTACCCTTATACAATCTCCTCTGCTTACTGTCTCACAAAAAGCAAGCAAATCCCCCAAGGGGTCATAGCAAAGGAGATAATCTGTTCATGGGTCAATGGGAGGTGAAATAAAAAATATACAGAAGAAAAGATTGAAGCTTGTTGCCTGGAATGATTCCTGGAGCCAAGCATTTTCAGTTGTTATTTTAATACTTCCTTTGGACACTGAAGTTTGGAACTGTTGAATAAGAACATAGAGTCAATGAGAATAGACAGAACTTTTAATTCATTTGTCTGTGAGAGGAAAGAAGGAAGGCAGGGGCTAGAAGAGCGTTTGGAAAAGGTGAATCAATATTTATCAAATGAAGGAACTGGGCATTTCCAAGAGTATATTTTAGGATTAAAAAGATGTGGATATGTTTTTGATTGAGGGTGAATTAGAGAGGGACAATTTTAAGTTCTAGGATGGTAACTGACCGTGGAAGATTTCTGTGGGGAAAGCAAGGACGTCTAGATGATTGCTAGAAGAATCCTGCAGGGATCATTCAATGTGATTTAAATTTATATTCAAATATAATTTTAATAGTAGTTCATAGTTTAGAAACCATTCATGTTGGAGGAAGGATTTCATTTAATTTTGTGTTATTTTTAAAGCAGAGTTGAAGATCCCTATGAAGAAAGTATGAGGAAGCATTTATGATCAAAACGGGGAAGGACTTTTTTTGCCCAATGTGACAATAGCTTTATTGTTTCCTCTGTCTATTAAAGTAATATATGCTAATTATTAAAAATGAAAAAAAGACATAGAAAGGAAATCCGAATATGTTTGAAATCTCAATGCAAAATCTTTTTGTTGACTATCTTTAATACTACTTGGGCTCTCTCTCTCTCTTTCTGTCTCTCCATATATATATATATATATATCCCCTACACATACAGCTTAGGTAAATGGCATCACATCATATGTGGTGTTTTCACCAGAAATAATTTTATAAATTTTATTTTCTGCCTTTTCCTTACTCTCTCTAATCTTACTTGTTTTTGACACAGATAAACAGAATTAATTACAAAGAGAAATGTATTTAATTTCAATGCCTGAGGTGGGGGTAAATTCTCTAGGTAGTCAATGTTTATTTCCACGAACTTTGGGTCTTTCTATGTCCTTAACATGGAATTTCCAACTCCTTTTAATTCCTTTTTCAAGCCATGTAATTGCCTAGCTGAGTCCTACTAATGTTTCAAGAGTCAGCCTGATAACATTCTGAAGAGTGATTTTGAGCTGATAGTCTCAGAATTTCCCCTTGCTTTAACCAGAACAAAAGAGGGAAGCTCAGGAAAGAAAAAAAAAAAAAACACTTTTTACTATCTAAGAATTTTCCCTTAAAATGAATTTGGATTTCTTGGATGGCTTGTAAAATAGTTTCCTAATATCAGAATTAGTCTTAGGTATATTTGATGATGATCTCTCGTAGATTCCATAGACTCAATTTCTAAATTGAGAAGGAAGTAGTCCTAGAGCACTTGTAGTTTTCTTTCCAATTTTGTGTTTTTATTGGAGCATTATATCCAATTCAATATCCTTAGACTCTTCATTATTTGTAAAATTATGAAATACAGTAAGTGATGGGCAATTTGTGTTTTACCAGTTTTAAAAGAAAAAAAAATCATACAAATAAGGCATTTTTTAGAAGTCATAAAACAGTTCTATTATGGAAGCAGAATATAACTTAAAACTATAAAAACAATAAAGTTTTTTTCAGTCTTCTAATGTTTCCAATTGCAAAATAGTTGAGAGAATGTAAAATCTGAATGTACTGTATAATACAGTTTTTCTCCATCTTTTCCACTTTACTTTTTAAATTGCAAAACTAATACAGGTCATGGTTAATTTTAAAGAGTATATAACTAAAAATAACTTTCCATCCCCAAACCAGAACACCCATCCCTACACTTAGAAGAAACCACTCTTAAAAAACCTAATTTATGCATATAATTCAATTGTGTAACTATAGCAAAGCTTTTAAAAGAGATTTGATTACAAAATATTTTTTGCAAAATTTATTATATCCATGTTCCAAAAGCAAACTAAAAAGACCTCAATAAATCTTCCGTTTACTGAATTACATTGAAACTCCTTTGCTTAGCCTTCAAAGTCTCCAGTCTGACCTTACTTTATCTTTTTAGTGGATCTCCTGCTGCTTCTTTATATGTATGTAGTGCACTCATCAAACTGAATATTTTATGAAACTGCTCATGCTTTTTTAATCTGTTGAAATCCCTTCTTTTTCACTAACCTTTCAAATGCCACTATCTCCATAAAGTGTACTGGATACCAGAAAAAGATTGTGTTTTTCCCTCTTGTGATTAACCATAATACAAATGGGTACACATTATGTATATAAATGAATAAATATATATTTCAAAAGGTATTACATAATGTAGTTTCTTGCATTATATTTGTGACTATGGTTGTATTTGTCCTTTAATAAATTTTACTTGCACAGAAGAGTCCCATTATTTTACATTTTTTACATCAGAGCACCTACTTAGAGTAGACACAATATATATCCATCTTTTTTTTTAACTTTAAGTTCCAGGATACATGTGCAGAATGTGCAGGTTTGTTACATAGGTATATGTGTATCATGATGGTTTACCGCACCCGTCAAGCCATCATCTAGGTTTTAAGCCCTGCACGCATTAACTATTTGTCTTGATGGTCTCCCTCCCCTCCCCTGCCCTGCTGACAGGCGTGATATGTGGTGTTCCCCTCCCTGTGTCCATGTGTTCTCATTGTTTAACTCCCATTTATAGGTGAGAACATGTGGTGTTTGGTTTTCTGTACCTGTGTTAGTTTGCTGAGGATGATGGCTTCCATCTTCATCCATGTCCCTGCAAAGGACATGATCTCATTCTTTTTATGGCTGCATAGTATTCAGTGGCATGTATGTACCACATTTTCTTTATCCAGTCTATTAT
>NW_012114710.1:12610010-12619968 GCF_000951035.1 Colobus angolensis palliatus | reverse complement strand
CATTTCTTGTTTTTGTCAGATTTGTCGAAGATCAGATGGTTGTACATCTGTGGTCTTATTTCTGAGGTCTCTATTCTGTTCCAGTGGTCTATATGTCTGTTTTAATACCAGTACTGTGCTGTTTTGGTTATTGATGCCTTGTAGTATAGTTTGAAGTCAGGTAACATGATGCCTCCAGATTTGTTCTTTTTGCTTAGGATTGTCTTTGCTATGTGGGCTGGCTTTTGGGGTTCCATATGAATTTTAAAGTAGTTTTCTTCTAATTCTGTGAAGAATGCTCATGGTAGTTTGATGGAAATGTTATTGAATCTCTAAATTACTTTGGGCAGTATGGCCATTTTCATGATATTGATTCTTCCTGTCCATGAGCATGAAATGATTTTCCATTTTTTGTGTCCTCTCTTATTTCCCTGAGCTGTGACTTGTAGTTCCTAAAGAGCTCCTTCACCTCCCTTGTAGCTGAAGTCCTAGATATTTTATTCTCTTTGTGGCAGTCGTGAATAGCAATTCATTCATGATTTGGCTCTCTGTTTGTCTATTATTGGTGTACAGGAATGCTTGTGATTTTTGCACATTGATTTTGTATCCTGAGATTTTGCTGAAGTGGCTTATCAGCTTACGGAGTTTTGGGGCTGAGATGATGGGGTTTTCTAACTATAGGATCACGGGATCTGCAAACAGAGACAACTTGACTTCCTCTCTCCCTATTTGATTATGCTTTATTTCTTTCTCTTGACTGATTGCCCTGGCCAGAACTTTCAATACTATGTTGAATAGGAATGGTGAGAGAGGGCATCCTTGCCTTGTGCCGGTTTTCAAAGCGAATGCTTTCAGCTTTTGCCCATTCAGTATGATATTGGTTTGGATTTGTCACAAATAGCTTTTATAATTTTGAGATATATTCCATCAATACCCAGTTTATTGAGAGTTTTTAACGTGAAGAGATGTTGAATTTTGTTGAAGCTCTTTTCTTCATCTATTGAGATAATCATATGGTTTTTGTCATTGGTTGAGATACACAAGAAACACTAAGATCTCCATTTCAGCATCTTCTTTGAAGAATAAATTTCTTTTGAAAAATAATCACATGGAAATTAGCATATGGTACATAGTTTCATGTCTTTGCTATATGACAATAGAGTAATATACAGGTTATACCTCTTTTCAGGATAACTAAAACAGTGTCAGAGGGTGTAAAATATTTTTAAGACATCAACTTGAAAAATGTCATTTTCATTTTGTGATGATTTATTAAAAACCCAATTTAAATTTTTTTATTTTCTATTTTGAAAGTATTTCTCAATTTATATTTTAAAAATATCTAACAAAATAGATAAAGAAATACACCTTGAAATTTTAAAAAGTGCAGATTTCATAATTTTTCACATTTTCCTGGCATATGGAAGCTTTTAGAAACAGGGAACTAATTCATTCATACAAGGTATATGGTATTTGAAAATCATTTTAACGATCTCATTGACCTTTCATTTTTGTTTATCTTTACTCTGAAAACTTTGGATACTCACCTTTCTTTTTGTCTTACATTTTTACAGTCTTAAGCAGTTTAATATTTTCTCTTCTGCTTATTTGTAACCTTTGTCACTTTTTCAGCATTATAGCCAGAAGCAAATGCATAAAGTGTCTCTTCAGATGTAACAAGGATAGCAAAACCACTGGGCTACCACTTACAAGTTGTTATTAGTATTTTGTAATGAAAAGATAATAAACTTTGAAGATAGCCAAATAGACCACATAACTACTCACTGGCTATATTTTTTAAAGATGTACTTCTCTGAATTTTGTCTTTTATTTTTAAAATATTTTATGTCATTTGGTGATATTTAAGACAATAAGTGAAAGCACTATGCATTATACAGGTACATATATATTTATTGAATACTGTTTGCCTGTTCTACTAGAAAAATTGATCTTTGTTCATGGTATCCTAGAGGTTTTTAGTTAGTGAGACTATTAACAGCAACAAAAAAAGAACCCCACAACTATACTAAATCCTTACTGAGTTTATTGTTTTTCTTTTAGGTTTAGTCATGGTGTTAGTGTATATTGGCCCATTTGGACCTCAGTCTCTTCTACATGTGAATAAGCAAGTAGTTAAATAACAAGTAAATATGAAATATCAACAATACTTGTGGTCTCAAGTTTGCAAACCTGTTGGTACCATCACTGGGTGTTTAGTTTCAGGTAGGATGGCAGCAGTAGAATGTTGCAGATGCCTTCTGAAGGAAGATTTACATGACTGACAGGATATTCCCCCTCGTATGCTGGTTTGGTACCCCTATAATGTGATCATCTCATAACTGTGGCATTATTGGCACAGTTCTCTAACCAAGCAAATGAGGCTGCTGTATATACACTTAAATCCATTTGGAACATGACTGTCATTTACAGGCTGAATCCCTTTAGTAATGCAAACATAAGTTTACCTATATGCATAAAATACATTATTATTGTCATATGTGTATCTACGAATATATTTCTAAAATATATCCTCTATTTATCATCAACTACCTACCTATTCCATATATGGTATGTTATCCAACTCTCACACTTTCCAAAAACCCTTCAAACCACAGTCAGTGATACACAAAGTAATGTAATTGCAGTTTTGTCTTCAACCTTATCCCATTTTTAAGCATTTATTATAATCAGTATAGTATTAGAATAATTTTGGAATGTTTTCCATGGCATTATGACCCAGAAATGCAAGAAAACAAAAATATCTTCCTCTTGTTTGATTGGAATTTCTGAAGAAGCTACACGTATGAAGAATAACCAGTAAGAGCCCAAATATGTTTTTTATTAACAACTGCTTGAGTACTCAATATTCTAATGCAAATCTCTGAAACCTTGTGTCCTGGAACCACTTAACTCATGGTCTAAGATGGGGCCACTTACCATCCATGAAAACCTCCATCCATATCTTAGAATTTTCCTACCTTGCGTTAGAAAGTACAGAACTGATAGGCACCACGGAATCATACAGAAACGTGTCTTTGATGGCTACTCTCAAGCACGTGGACAGAGACAAAATCAGAGGAAGTCTACAAGGTCTTTTGTGAGGGTGAAATCAATTTATTCACTCAGGTCCATAAAACTGGAGCAAAGTGTGACTTGTATCTTTCACAACATGGTGAATATATCTACTAGTAACTATGAGTAACTATGGTTTATTTGAGGAACCAAAATTAGCTAATTGGTTCACAAATTTAACTACTCCTTCACAATATACATGTGCATGTAGAGTGCAAAGAATACAACTTGGGTAGAGAAGTTAACTTTCCACTTTTCTTAATATGCCAAACTTCTAAGATTTATAAGTGAGGATATTATTATATAAGTTATTAACAATATGTTTCTTTCACCTTTCTCATACACACAATTTCAGAAATGGAAATGAATGATTTTTAAGGTTGCTTTTGTTTGTTTGTTTGTTTTGACAGTCTCACTCTGTCACCCAGGCTGGAGTGCAGTGGCATGACCTCGGCTCACTGCAACCTCCACCTTCTGGGTTCAAGAGATTCTACTGCCTCAGCCTCCTGAGTGGCTGGGAGTATAGGTTCGTGTCACCACACCCAGCTAATCTTCTCTGTTTTTAGGAGAGATGGGGTTTCACCATGTTAGCCAGGATGGTCCCGATCTTCTGACCTTGTGATCCATCCGCCTCAGCCTCCCGAAGTGCTGGGATTACAGGCGTGATCAACCGCGCCCGGCCTAAGGTTGCTTTTTAAGTTTGTTTGTTTTAGTTTTTGTTTTCAACTTTATTTTAGAATTGAGGGTATACATGCAGCTTTGTTACAGAGGTATATTGCGTGATGCTGAGGTTGGGGTTTGACTGAACCCATCACCAAGGTTGTGAATATAATACCTAATAGGTAGTTTTTTAAATTCCTTTCCTTTTTGCTGAAAGCCAGCATAACTCCATGGTAATTGCTAATCACCAAGAGCCATGTGCTTACCATGTATCATGCAGTAGCTAGAATAATACACAGATGTATGAATTTGAAATTTATAAAAGAGTATCGCGGTCCAAATGAATATGCTCTCTTCAATTTGCAAGTTGTAGACTATCATCCTAGGATATTATTCCCATTATATGATTAGCTTTTCAAAATTCTAACCACTTTATTCAGCAATATCAAGTCCTTTTTATATTCAGTGCCATTTCCTATTATTAAATTGAATAATCATTATTCATAATTCCATTAATTACTTACTTTGACTAAAAAGCCTCATCGAAGCTACTAATGGATCTCCTTTTTAAGGCTTCTTAACATGGCACCTCAAATAAAATACTCAATGCCTGATAGCTAGATGCACTTCTAACCCCTCTAGTATTGAATATACCTCATCAATAGTATTTTTAACTGTTGTTGAGGAAAGTAGGAGATGCATGAATTGCAATATATTTAGTTTAATCACCGAAGTTTCCATAAAGCTGTATACATTTTATCTTGTTTATATCCAAATGAAACTGCCCTTTCCTGATACATTCTTTTAAGAGGAATAAAGTAATGATAACACACTTTTCAACAGACAACTCTTACATATTATCAAAGATGTAAAAGAAAATCGTAAATGCAATGCTATGAAAGTCATATGATTAAATTTCTGAGGAGTTAGAAAAAAAATTTAATAACTTTAAAAGAACTAGAAAAAATAGCATGATAATATTCATAGTTTTTCTACCCTAATTACAATTAGTTAACTCCTGTTTATCCAGCGGAATACAGGGAATACTGATTTGGAAGTTATTCCCTTGGTTAAATAGGAGTTTTCTTTAGGGAAAACTATAAAATATCCACTATTATTATAAGGGGAGCACTCATAAGTAAAAGGTGAATGTAACATATAAAGACTATAGGGAAAACTATAAAATATCCACTATTATTATAAGGGGAACACTCATAAGTAAAAGGTGAATGTAACATATAAAGACTATGCTATCAGCTTTCTTTCTTTCTTTTTTTTTTTTTTTTTTTGATTATTGATTCAGAGAGTAAATGTGCAGGTTTGTTACATGGATACGTTGTGTAATGGTAAGGATTGAGCTGCTAGGGCACCCATCATTCAATGAACATTGTACCCAATAGGTAATTTTTCAACCCTTATCTCCCTCCCACCCTTATCATTTTTGCTTTCTTAAGTAGTTAATAATTATGTACTTTTTAAACATCACTCCCTCAAAGTAGATGTTTGTCCTTGTTATCAATAGAATACTGATTTTGGGAAAGGGGAGTAAAAATTAAGTTAGTGCCTTGTGAAGTTTATTACCAAATCCTCTGTTACAGGAACAAAATGGGAAGCATGGAAAATAATTGATAAGATCTGAAGATTATTTTTAATTTTTATTTGTATTTGCCAATATTATTGTCATTTAACAAGTTAAGTGGTTGCATGTGGTAAACATTGAGCAGAGATAACAGAGAAAGGTTATATAATGTACTTCTGTAGTGTGATTTGGGAGCTCCTAGGCAAGGCAAAGCCACCCCAGAAATCATGTTGTTTCCTTACATTTCTAGGGAAAAGGTCTAACCTTGGACTCCTGTGAACTGAGAGACCTTAAAATACGTTGGCATGTCTTGGTGGGAGTGGGGAACCCTGTATTTGTGATTCCTACCACAGTTAGGCCTATATGACACAGTGTAATTTTATCACCATGTATATAATAATTAATAATTAAGATAAATTTCTGTAAAACTGAAATATGATGATTTAAAAACCAAAATTTTAAAACGTTGCAAATGGCTGCTTTTCAGTGTCTTTGAGAGTGGCAGGGTTTATTTTGCAACCTTTTTCTGGCCTTTTACTTTATGACATCTGGTAAACTTTACTGATAATCAAGGCTGAATAACTTATAACATCTACAATCAGTATGTAATCAAGTCTGATGAAAAAACATTTACACATACTTATTACATATCTATATCTATTTTTAAATGAACTGTTTGTAAGTGCTGATATTTAAGACCTTACTCCGTAGCTCTTGAACTGGAATTTTGTATTTTGTTATCAATATCCTAGTATGAATGGGAATATTCAAAATTAATCTGGTATTAGTGATGACATTTAGAATCTAGGTTTTCCTGTTTATTTTGCTTGTCTTTGTCCCAGTCTGTTACTAATTTGGAAGTTAATAAGAATATTTGTAGGAAAAACTGCATTCTGAGGAGTCACTTCTAAACACTTGCATCCAAAATGTTACTAAATGAAAATAAATTGCTTTTCATGAAAAAGGGACATTTTACAAGACTGTGTAATCATATTAGAATAATGACTGGCCTCACTAATGGAAATTAAATGTGATGCTGGGTGTTCTGGCAGGGTGGCCCGGGAGCTAGGTTTGCATGTAAAAGGGTAATTTCTATCCCCGCTGAGTGGATTTTGAATCTCAAAATAATTAGTTCTGTCAAATAATTAATTTTGTTGACAGGATTAAGTAGAGAATATACAACCTCACACACATATATTATAATTATTTGGAATGACAAGATGATATAAAACAATAATCTTCAATTCTGGCTGTCAAACTTCATCAGATCATTTCTGTGAGTACTTTTGAGATTCATGTTAATAACCTTGAATGTAACATATAAGTCATCAGCTATAGTGCCATTTACATACGGAATACTTATAGTCATTAAATGTGCTTTATATGTGGATGTATCTGTTTGTAGGAAAGTTCCTGTTTTTATAAAACACTACAGTTCACCACGAGGTAGTTCTAAGCAAATGTTAATTTTCTGAAGCTCTTTAAGAAAGTGCAGCTATGTAAATTGTGTGTTTCTTTTGCTCTCCAAAGTTAGATAACATTTAAAAAGACATATTGTTTAAAAAACATATTGTTTGCCCTTCAAATGTAATTACATATCTAATTTAACTTTCCACATAGATTTTCTAGAACACTAGAAGAAATAACATTTCTTAAAACACACTTACATATGCACACAATCCATTTTAATAAATAGCCAGCGTAATTCTGTATAAAACTGAAATTTTGGCAATATTCCAATAAAAGCTACATGTGTCCTATTTGACATATTCTTTAATGTCATGGTCATTTCCATAAGATATAAACATAATATATATTGCAGATTGATTATTTGTTGCAGACAGCCTGTAAACCAACATATACAAATTGGAAAATCACTAGGATAAATATGAGTGTTCAAGACAGATGGTATAGAACCATGTCTATGTTTAAATCTTATATAGTTTTTATAAATCTACATTTATCTGTCTGTCTCTTTCTCTTAGAAAATAAATATCTCTGGGGATGGCGCACAAATGGCAATTTTTAAAATCTCCTCAGATGGTTCTTTTGTATAGCCAGAATTAGGACCTATATTAATAAATAATATGTTAATAAATAATATAGGTCCTAATCCTATATATATTATATCATATATTATTTATAAATAATAAATTGGGATCTATATTAAAAAATATAGAATTTTACTCAAGAATTAAGTATGAAGCCTTAGACCATTGAAAATATTGTAGCCACATTTCCAGAAGATTGACTATTGTAAAGGTGTAGTTTTTTTTCACAAACGATTTTGTAGTTTATATAGCAATCCAATCAAAATACCATTTTTTGACAATTTGGCAAATGACAAATGATTCTAAAGTTTTTATCTAGGAGTAAATTGTTCTATTTCTATATACTATTTTGAAAGAAATTCAGTAAATTTTTATACAGATACATATATGTGTATATGACAATCAGCATAATCTTCACGTGTATGTGTATATATATATGTATATGACTATATAATATCTTGCAGGATACATTGAAGTCCATTAACTGATCAAATAGTTATTCAATAAGTAGTGCTAGAACAACGGGCTGCTTTTAGCAGAAACATCAGGTGCAGTCTGACTCTGCATAAAGAAAGTCTATCAATCCCAGGCATCCCTTGACCAAGTTCTTTTTATTCTGAGAACCAATTCTGAGATTAAAAAAACAAATTTATACTTAATTGCTATTTGCAACGGAGAAAAATAAGCAAACCTAAAGTCCAATAATTAAATGCTTATGATAAGATATAAACCTATAAAAATAGAATACAAAAGCTTTCTTTGTAAAAAGATGACTAAGAAATAAATTGGAAAGAAAATATGATAAAGTTAATTATATTTTTCTTGAGGTTATTTTTCTTCCTGTGTGTTTTCAGTTTTCCCAATCTCCATGAATAAGCAAATATGAATTTATAATGAGACAAAACAAAACAGGAAACAAATTATACCAGCTACTATTTATTGGAGTTAATTTATTCATCAAAACTTTAAATGTCATCATGTATCATAAAATTACCTAAATAATGGTTTGATAAATTTTGCTGTATGGAAATATTTAATAGCATTGAAATGCCCTTTTACTTTAATTAATATGTTTATTTCTGCTTCAAACATCCACTCTTTAAAAAAAACCTGGAAAAGTAATTTAGAGTATAATTATAATTTAGAGTTAATTTATCATAAAAACTTTAAATTTCATTGAATATCATAAAATTACCTAAATAATGACTTGATAAATTTTGCTGTATGGAAATACTTAATAGCATTGAAATGCCCTTTTACTTTAATTAATATATTTATTTCAGCTTCAATGAAAGACCCACTCTTTAAAAAAAAATGGAAAAATAATTTAGATTTATAATTTGAAGAACAAACCTGAAAGAAAGTTTTAAAAAGGAAAAATACTGGAGAATCATTTGTATAATCAGTTTTAGTAATGGAATAATGAGAAATGTTGGCACAGGAATAGAGAAAAAAATATATTGACAAGCATTAAAAATTCCAGAGCAATATCTATGTGAGTTTTAATATGTAAAAAAGCAAAAAGGGCCTCACTCATTACTTTTCTTTCTTTTTTTTAGAGACAGAATCTTGCTGTGTTACCCAAGCTAGAATGCAGTGGTGGGATCATAGCTGGCTGCAGCCTCAAACTCCTGAGCTCAAGGGATTCTTCCCTGTCAGTCTCCCAAGTAGCTGGAACTACAGGCGCACACCCCCTTGGCTAATGCTTTTTTTTTCTTTCTTTTTTTTTTTGATAGGGTCTCACTATGTTTTCCAGGCTAATATGAAAGTCTTGGCCTCACGGGATCTTCCCACTGTGGCTTCCCAAAGCACTGGGATTACAGGCATGAGCCACCATTCATGCTCACTTCACTTATTTTCAATAGAATAAATAATGTTAATAGATAACATTGAAATATTGGGCCCTCTGTCAGAAATCAATTTTCCTTCTAAACCTATAGAAAATGAAAGCAAGGCTGGGCATGGTGGCTCACCCCTATAATCCCAGCACTTTGGGAGGCCGAGGAGAGTGGTTCAAAATGTCGGGAGTTCAAGAACAGCCTGGCCAAGATGGTGAAACCACATCTCTACTAAAAATACAAAAATTAACCGGGCATGGTGGCAGGTGCCTGTAATCCCAGCTACTCTGGAGGCTGAGGCAAGAGAATCGGCCTGATTCCTGGGAGGCAAAGGTTGCAGTAAGCCAAGATCGCGCCACTGCACTCCAGCCTGGGGAACACAGCAAGACTCCGTCTCAAAGAAAAAAAAGTGAAAACCAAAAATATACAGAAGATTATAAAGATTCAAAAGTAAAGACAGAATAATCAAATGTTAGAAAAAAATGTAGGGATATTAATTCAGACAGACATGAAACCCAGGTGATTTAAAGAAAAAGATGACCATACCTGATTGCTTAGGAATAAAAATCCCTTGCAGATGAAAGTCAGCATAAAGAGAGAATCCTGGGAGATACTTAAATAAAATAAAATAATAGTTACTGTAAAGAACAACATTAAAATTGATAGGAAAAGCAAAATTAAAGTTTTAATATAGGTAAATGTTGTTTAAGAGGTAATTCAAAAAAAAAGGAAAAGCAAATGGATACTAAAGAGATGAGGTTAATTTTTTTTTTTTTTTT
>NW_012114710.1:12598328-12609545 GCF_000951035.1 Colobus angolensis palliatus | reverse complement strand
TGTTGGCCAGGATGGTCTCGATCTCCTGACCTCGTGATCCGCCCGTCTCGGCCTCCCAAAGTGCTGGGATTACAGGCTTGAGCCACCGCGCCCGGCCAACAGGCGTGATAAATATTCTTAATAGAAGAATATAAAAAGAAATAACAACGACTTATTCATTTCACCAATCAGATTGATATAAACTAAATTTTTATTCATATTTAATACTTTTGTGGGAATGGAGAAGTTGATACCCTCATGTAATTTTCGTGGAACTGTGAAATGCTGTGAATAATAATAACAGTTTTGGAATTTAAGAGAGCAGCATCTAATAACATTTTGACTGTGCATATAACTTTACCCTATAATGACTTTTGATAATTTTTCTACATAAATAAAAGGCCAACATATTAAATATTATCAAATATTTTAAAAATATTAATTCTGATGGCAAAAATCAAGAACAGTTTCCATGGTGCTTACATAGGGAATGACTAATCAAATTATGTTTTATCTCTTATAGGAAAAAGGCAACAGTTAAACAGAATGAGTAACTATGTAATGGCCTGAAAAGATGTCCATATTACATTGTTAAGTAATATAAGCAAGTTGTACATAATGTATGTGATATGATGCTTCAAGGTTTTAGATACTTTAGGGAGTATCGAGACACATACCAAGTAAAGCTATATTAAATTTCAGATTTAGTTAGTTAAGGATAACAAATCAGTACAGAGGAGTGAAGGCAGAATACTTCAGAACATATACTCTTGGCCCCAGAGTCACAAACTGGGAGATTGAAAAAGGCAATTATTGCTACCCCCACAACCCTACTTTTTCTCAACATGTAAGTCACCAATGGGGGAAGAATTTAAACCATCAATCTAAGTGATGCTGTGTATGGGAATGTTACAGATATTGGGCTGTCTTGCTTATGACCCAAATTCAGTATCAGCAATGCTTCATTCTCATCTTAGGGCAGAAAGAAGAGTCAGATGCCGTGTGTCTGTGAACAACACACCTGCCTCCATCTTTTCAGCATCCTGAGATTCCCATTTACCATCAATCTGCACCTGACCTCGATTTAGTATCCTGTTCATTTTCTTTTTCATATCACAGTTTGATCTGGGCTCTGAAATTCCAGAAACATATCCCTTATGTGATAAATTTTTGCCTTAAAATTTGATACCTTTTAATATATGGTCCTTTACATTTATATGTGCTTCAAACAAGATAAATAAATACACAGTTCATATTTTAATCTGGGGAGGAGAGAGGCATCTTAGTATTGGAAGGAGTCATTTATTTATACATTTTCTGTGTTGCCACATATATTATTTACCAACAGTAAATTGTATTATTTTTGTCAGTTAAAAATATTTAGATGAAAGGAAATAACTAAAATACAAATACATACAGAATAATGTGAACATTTTATATATTTTTAAAATTTCAACTTTGATTTTAGGTTCAGGGGATACACGTGCAAGTTTGTTACGTGGGTGTATTGCATGACACCGAGCTTAGGGTATGAATGATCCCGTCACCCAAGTAGGGAGCATAGAACCTAATAGGTAGTTTTAGATGATTTAATATTAAATGGAAACAATCTAAAATTGCATGTGATTAGACATATTTTTAAATGGTAAAGTTAGAATAGCAAGCTAAAAGTTAAAATAGAATAGCAAGCTGGAAGAGCAAGCATTACAATTTTAATAATAGTTATTAGATGGTAAGGTTAAAGATACAAGTTTCATAAAAATGTTGGCATATTACCTGGTATGAGGTTACTATTTCGATTTGTCATTTTTACTCATCTGTAAATATCGTTATGTGTGCTAAGTTTTTCTGATTTTTGTACTTTCTTTATACTTTCTAGTATATTGTGAAACAGAACTCCATAATTAGTATTGTAATGGAAGCAATGACAAACCTAACACTAATCAAATTGATCATGACATTAGAATACCATTCTCTGGAATTTCTGGTTTATTTCTGAGCATCATAATTACTTTTGCCTCTGTTCTCTAACTAGGTCACCATGCTGTCGATAATATTTTCAGTGTTACAACAACCCAGGTCTTCTAATAATTGCCTTCATCTCCACTGCAGCTTTATAAAGAAAGTGATACCATTGTCCCAATTATATTTTACAAATAGGGTAAATGAAGATCAGGAAAGTTAAATACCTTTCATAAAGACACACAGCTCATAGAGTACAGTGTTTGAACCAAGGCCACCTGATTCCAGGTTCTATGATTTCAGTATTCTGTGATTGCATCCATATTTATAAGTAAATTCATAGAAAATTGAAGTTTTTCTAAATTTGATTTCTGTCATATAATCATTATAAAGTTTATCATTCAAATTATTGTTTTCTAAAATGCTAATAATAAAAATATTTTGGGAAGTATTAGGTTATTAGATGATTCAGGCTTGGAAATGTATTTAGTTATTCTAAATGAAGTAATGGGAAGGAACTTAAGTGTTTAGTTTTTCTGAATATCGTTAAAATTTTAAAAATAATTTTAAAATAATATCACAATAGACTAATTTTGAGTTACTTTTTATTTCATCTAAAACATGATAAATTTTAAATTGTTTAACATATTAAGAAATCTTCATAACATCCCTGTATTGTGTTTATTTTAAATAGTTTAGTTGAGCTAGAATACAAGTAAAATTCTACCTGGTTGAAATATTATTATTTGATTGACCCCTTTAAGCCTAAGCAATTGTGCACTTTAAATTTTCAGGATAACAGATATTTTGCTCTCTTCTGAAGGTAACACAGGTAATGAAAGTTTTTACCTCTGAAATCTGTCACACGGAAGAGCCCAATTTATCCATAAATTGTTTATACTTATGTAATCAGAGTAAGACTGTCATCTAGCTGGCACTTACCTAGAAAGTACCATATATACTTTCACAAACTGTGCCTAGAACTTACTATAATTTTTTTTTTTTATTGACCTGGTAAATTTAACAATAATACAGTTTATATTGTTCACCACTGTTTCTACTCTGCATTTTTCCTGCCCCATCTGCTTTTCTTAAAATAAACAACAAATTCTACAATTACTAGGATACTATCCCTGAAGTCTATTCATCCATCACATATAAAACTACAATTATTTGAGCGTAAGTTTCTCTTTTGATTTTTTTCTTATTGACTGCAGATATACAGAATTAAATTCATAATAATTCTGGGTTTGTGAAACATGAACATCATTGTTCCATGCATGACCCATTTTACTATAATTATTTAATTACTAGATACCAAAGGTTAATTATGAATTCAGTAGGTATGCAATTCTAAGGTGAGACAACACCCAGAAATTGTGGTTGGGTGAAATATACTGTCAGGCTTTTAGTTCAAAAGTCAGGCTGTGGCATCTGGTTAGTATCTTGCAATTAGGAGGAAATAAAAAGGTCTACCTAAGTACAAAGTATATTAATTTGCCATCAAGGATAAATTGTCAAGTCTCATTAAGCACATAGAGTTTTTGTTTGCTCCTTGTTGTTCTGACACAGGAGATAAGCTCAAATGACTTTATAGCTAACAGAGGTTTATTTTTCCCTCCAAAGACAGAGCACATGTTTGGCACAGAGAAGATCTCACCTTGTATCCACAGAGGTGAGCACTAGCCAATGGCCGTGGACACTGTTGTCAATAATTACAAGCAGTTTATTTGAGTTTACATTTCATACAGTGATTATTAAGTCCTGAGGACAGTACATTGCACAATTAGCTGAAAGACAGTTGTAGCCTTTTGTTCTGGCAGGCCTCAAATCCATTGCTAATCTTTTCTGAAGGAGGAAAATTAAGTATGTATTTAATGAGTTGATAGCTGGAAGTAGATAAATGACCGACATATCTCAGCATCTATGTCAAAGAATTGAAATAAACATTTGTTAACTTGATTCATTGGAGTCAATGTGTTCTTTTCACTATCATTGTAAAGGGAAATAATTAGAAAAGAATAAAAGAAGTTATGTTAGACACATGTAAAGGTCTTATAGTATTTCAAAAAGACTATTTTTTAGAGATTATTATCCCTCAGATTAGAATTATAATAAGATGTGATGTTCAAGTTCACATGCCTTGAAAGTAAATAAGGTCCTCTAATTTATAAATAGGAGAAACACTCATCCCCCTCAAGTGCTTGAGACTGTCCTTAGCAAACAATGATTGAGTTAACCCAAAGGCTTATACTAAGATGCATCACACATAGGAATGCTGTGTAAGTGCTAAGTTAGATCTTAGTTGGTCTTGGACTTAGCCGTTTAGCTGGATGATCAATATCTCCAAACATTTTAGTCTTAGTTCCTTTCTGTATAAAAGAGCACCAGCAATACAAGTTCCATCAACTTCACGAGGTTATTATAAGAATCAAGAAGATAATAATGGTAAAGTATTTTGTATGATTTGAGTGCCATATAAATATAAAACATTATTTAAATTAAAAATCTTGAAAGGATCTGTAGTGTTGCCTATATGCTGATTATTAAAATAGGGGAACATCACACACCGGGTCCTATTGTGGGGAGTGGGGAGGGGGGGAGGGATAGCATTAGGAGATATACCTAATGTAAATGATAACTTAATGGGTGCAGCACACTAACATGGCACATGTATACATATGTAACAAATCTGCACGTTGTTACATATTGTTCCGGAACCATTTATTTAAAAGACTATTTTTTGGTCTATAGTTTTGCTTTTGCTACTTTTTCAAAGATCAGTTTTTGCTACTTTTTCAAAGATCAGTTGACTCTGTTCATATGGGTGTGTTTCTGAGCTCTCTATGCTGTACCACTGATCTATTTCTCCGTTCTGTTGCCAATACCAGTCTTCATTACTGTAGCTTTATATTGACTCTCAAGGTTGGGTTGTGTCCCTTGCAACTTTGTTCTTCAATATCAGGTTGCCCATTCTAGGAACTTAGCCTCTCCATGTAAAGTTTGGAATCATTTGGTTGATATCCACAAGTAATTTCCTGGAATTTGTATTGGAATTGCATTGAATCTATGGATAAAGGTGGGAAAAGCTGGTATCTTGGCATTATCTATGAACATGGAATATTTATATATTTATTTGGATCATCTTGGATTTCTTTCATCAGAATTTTGTAGCTTTTCTCATATAAGTTGTATACATAATTTGTTCAATTTATACCTATGGTAAATTTACACTTGATCTTAGTCAAAAGGCCAAGAAGTGATCCCCATGGTAAATTTAAACGATACTGTATTTTTAATTTCAAATTCTATTTGTTCATTGCTGGCATATAAGCAATTGACTTTTGAATATTGACCTTGTATTTGCAACCTTACTATAATTGCTTGTTAGTTCCAGGAGATATTTTTGGTCAATTCTTTCAGACTGAAGTTTTCTATTCTTGTAATGTCTTTGTCTAGCAATTGCTAATTGGTATTAGCAATTATTCTCAATTGGTGATTTACATGTTGAGAAAAAGTAGCAATAATTGAACTTTTCCAATCTCCCAGTTTGTGACTCTAAGGCCAAGAGAATAAGTACTGAAGTATTATTCCTTCACTCCTCTGCACTGATTTGTTATCCTTAGGTAACTTAATCTGAAATTTAATATAGCTATGCTTGGTATGTGTCCATGTCTATCTGTGTGTCTCAATACTCCACAAAGTGTCCAAAACCTTGGAGTATCATATCACATACATTATGTACAACTTGCTTATGGCTTCCAAGCAATCCTCAGTAGCAATTTTTTACCATGCTCTGATTAAAAAAAAACATACCATCTTCAGCCAGGCGCAGTGGCTTACACCTGTAATCCCAGCACTTTGGGAGGCTGAGGCAGGTGGATCACCTGAGGTCAGGATTTCGAGACCAGCCTGACCAACATGGAGAAACCTCATTTCCTACTAAAAATACAAAATTAGCTGCGTGTGGTGGCACATGCCTGTAATTCCAGGTACTCTGGAGGCTGAAGCAGGAGAATCTCTTGAACCTAGGAGGTGGAGGTTTCGGTGAGCCGAGATCATGCCATTGCACTTCAGCCTGGGCAACAAGAGCAAAACTCTGTCTCAAAAAAACAAATTATAATTGTATAAATTTATGGGAAATCTTGTGATGTTTTGATATGTATACAATGTGGAATGATTAACTGAAGCTAATTAGTAGACCAGTCACCTCACTCACCTATCATTCTTACGCTGAAACATTTGAATTTTACTTATTTTGGAATATACAATCATTGATTATAGTCATACTGCTGTACAATAGATCTCAAAACCTATTTCTCCTGTCTATCTGAAACTTTTTACCCTTTGATAAACAACTCTCCATTTCTTTGTTTTCCCTACACCTTAAGCCTCTTGTAACCATCTTTCTACTCTACTTCCATGAATTCAACAACTTACTCTGCTTTCAGTCATCAATTTTCTTCTTTTAACGTGGGAAATAACAAGCACTTGTGCTTATCAAAGATGTGCTTAAAGTTTAGTCTTCTAGTGAAACAGAATGTCAGACTCTCAAGCTAAATTGCTGGAGTTAGGCATTTGCTTGAAATGTCTTCAATTTGTATTCATGCATAATAAGTATAGAATTAAGTGAATTAATAATGTTAAGTTATTACAACAATGCCTGGCACATAGTACATTTTCAATAAGTGTTAGAATTTTCTTAGTTTTTATTTATACATAGTAGTTGTATATATTTATGGGGTACATGTGATATTTTGATACATGTCTACAATGTTTAGTGATCAAGTCAGGGTATTTTACGATATCCATCACCTGGAGCATATATAATTTGTGTTTGGAACATTTGAAATCCTTTCTACTAGCTATTTTGAAATTTACAATATGTTGTTGTTTACAATAGTCACTCTACTGTGCTATCAATATTTAGAATTTCCTTCTGTCTAACTGTATGCTTGTACCCAGTGAATTACCTCTCTTCATCTCACCTCTCCCCATACTCACATATGCGCTTCCTAGTCCCGTGTAACTATCATTCTACTCTCTACCTCCATGAGATCAACTTTTTAGCTCTCATATATGAGTGAGAACATCCAGTATTTGTCTTTCTAGGCCTGGTTTATTTCACTTAACATAATGACCTCTAGCTCCATCCATGCTTTGCAAATGCAAGATTTCATCCTTTCTTTGGCTGGATAGTATTCCATTGTGTACATACACCACATTTTCTTCATCCATTCATCTGTTGCTAGACACTTAGGTTGATTCCATAACTTTGCTATTGTGAATAGTGCTGTAGTAAACATGGGGATGCAGGATCCCCTTTGATATACTGAATTCCTTTTCCTTCTATAAATACCTGCTAGTGAGATTCCTGGATCATATGGTCATTCTATTTTTAATTTCTTGAGAAATATCTATACTATTTTTCATAATGGATATAATGATTTGTATTCCCCTCAGTGGTTTATAAGAGTTCCCTTTTCTACACATCTTCATCAGCATCTGTTTTGTTTTGTTTTTTTTTGTCTTTTTGATAATGACCATTCTAACTAGGGTAAGTTTATGTCTCATCATGGTTATGATTTGCATTTTCTTGTTAATGATGTTGAACATTTTTCATATACCTATTGGCCATTTTTTGGTCTTCTTTTGATAAATGTCTATTCAGATCCTTTCCTTTTAATGTGATTGTTTGTTTTTTGCTGTTAAGTTGTTTAAATTCCTCATATATTCTGGATACTAGTCCCTTGTCAGATTTTATCCCATTCAACAGATTGTCTCCCCACTCTGTTAATTGTTTCCTTTACTGTGCAGAAGCTTTTTAGTTTAATGTAGTCCCATTTGTCTAGTTTTGTTTTTGCTGTCTGTACTTTTGAGGTCTTAGCCATAAAATATTTGCCTTGACCAATGTCCAGGAGTGATTCCTTTATGTTTTCTTTAAGTGGTTTCATAGTTTCAGTTTTACATTTATTTATTTAATCCATTTTGGTTTTTGTTTGCGTATGGTAATAGATAGGGGTGTAGTTTCATACTTCTGCATATGGATCTCCAGTTTTCCCAGCACTATTTGTTGAAGAGGGTCTACTTTCTCCAATATATGTTTTTGGCACCTTTGTTGAAAATCAATTGGCTATAAATATGTTGATTTTTTTCTGGGTTCTCAGTATTGTTCCATTGGTCTATGTACCTGTTTTTATACCAATACCGTGCTATTTTGGTTATGATAACCTTGGAATATATTTTGAAGTCAGGTCATGTGATGCTTCCAACTTTGTTCCTTTCTCTCGGGATTGCTTTGGCTATTCAGGGTCTTTTTTAGGTTCCACATAAATTTTAGGATTCTATTTCCGTGAAAAATGTCATTGTATTTTGATAGAAATTACCTTGTATCTGTAGATTGCTTTGGGTGGTATAATCATTTAAAAAATATTAACTTTTCAATGAACATGAAATATCTTCCATTTTGTGTGTGTGTTCTCTTCAATTTCTTTAATCAGTAGATGTTTTCCCTTGTAGAACTCTTTTACCTGCTTGGTTAAATTTATTCCCAGATATTTTTTGTAGCTATTTAAATAAATGATATTGCTTTCTTTGATTTTTAGCCAATTTGTTATTACTGATTTTTTGTGAGTTGATTTTATATCCTGCCAAGTGTTAGCAATTTTTGTAGCTATTTGTCAGATTTGGTTAAGATTCTTGTTTTTGTAGGTATTTGTCAGATTTGGTTGAGATTCTTGTTTTTATTTTTTTAATTTTTAAAAATATTAGAGACAAATATTATTTAAGAAAAGGGCATAACACAATTGAAGTATTAACCTGTGGTAAGCACAATCAATTATGAGAGATAAACATGTAATCTCAAGTAAAAATTTGCATCTTGATTAAGGATTCCAAGGTTTAAATCAATTGGAATGGACTTTGTTGATGACATTTAATTAACATTTGTAACTTTTATTATCTTGTTACATTTAAATAAACTTTCAGTTTTTTTAATTATGCACATTCTATAATTGTTTCCTATTGTTAATCACTATAATAGATAACATAGTCATTGACTCTTAAAATACAAAATATAGAAGAAACAATATGAACAAAATTGGTACCTATAAATAAACTTCTTCTTTGAAGATAAGAAATGCCAATGGGGCCAGGTGCAGTGACTCATGCCTGTAATCCCAGCACTTTGGGAGGCCGAGGCAGGTGGATCACTTGAGGTCAGGAGTTTGAGACCAGCCTGGCCAACGTGGTGAAACCTTGTCTCTACTAAAAATGTAAAAATTAGCCAGGTATGGTGGTGGGTGCCTGTAATTGCAACTACTTGGGAGGTTGAGGCAGGAGAATCACTTGAACCTGGAGGCAGAGGTTGCAGTGAGCCAAAATCATGCATCTGCACTCCAGCCTGGGTGACAGAGTGCGACTCCATCTCAAAAAAAAAAAAAGAAAAAGAAAGGAATACCAATGTTGTGACACTTAGATCTTCTACTCACTTTAGCTTTACAAAGTAAGAAAGTGTACTGCTACTTCTAAAAGTAATAACACAGTAATCTGTTGTCACTGAAGAGTCATGAAAAACATGAATGTGTTAAGATGTTTTGAATGTTACATTTTGTTTGGTTTCCAGTGTGTTTAAAATTTAAGAATAGGTAACTGACCATCTATCTATGCTGATATAACAAAGTATTTGAGATAGAGTAATATATAAATGATAGAAGTTTGTTTCTCACAGTTTTAGAGTCTGGAAAGTCCATGATTAAGGAACCTACAAGTTCAGTGTCTGGTGAGGGCCCAGTCTTTGCTTCCAAAATGGCATCTTGAAAGTTGTGTACTCACACGATGAAAAAGAGAGAGAAGCAAAAGGATCTAGTTAGTTCCTTCCAGCTATATTACAAGGTCAGTAATTCCATTCATGAGAGCTCTACTTCATGAATCACCTCCTAAAGGACCCACCACATGCAGGTCTGAATTCCAACATACAAATTTTAAGAGACACATAGAACAGCATCAGTTTAGTCTCAATCTAAGAATAGTCATTATGTACCCTTAGCCCGAATTGTGAATAGACTTTGTGTTGTATGTGGATTGTTGCCTGCAGGTGTGGGCCACCCCAATAATAGGATTTTGTAGGTGCTGTATTATTAAAGATGAGAAAGTCCTCTAGAGAGCCCTTATAGTTCTAACAGATGGTTCCCTAGAAGTTGCTGTTATAGGTAAAGTGTTTTATAGAACCTTAGAGATAATCAGATAACACTACAAATAATGCCTGCTGAATATGCAGTAGGTTAGAGAGTATCAGCACTCTTTTAAAAATCAGTTTGGCTTCTGGTCTCAAGCCTATAAAATCTACTTACGTAGTTGCAATAACTGTATTTTTCTGTATAAATCTATGCAAAGTTAAAGTCATTACTGTTTATGTTTATGACCCTAAGCAGTATTCCACTTTATTTTACCAAATAAACTTCACAGTGTTCAACTAAAAAATAGCTACATAGTGATAGTGATTATTTCTAAATATACTTTAATAAAATACAGGCTTTTTCTTTATGCATGAAGGGGATCACTCCCCATCTAATTTTTTTAAAAGTTCTACTTTCCTATATAATTAATTATATTGTATGTAGTGGGCACTATTATGTTTTTGTATGGAGTAATATTATATATATTGTCTTAAGATGAGATTCATTCAGAATGAGAATTACATATCCCTTAATTCAGTACCATAGCATATATTCCTTTCAATGTGGTTCCTAAAATTTGTGAAAAGGTTTAAAATAGCACCACTAACAACAGTAGTCAAAACTGTTTTTTACATATCTGATTCTCAAAATTGTGCTCCTGTTCTTTCCAGAAATGTGATAATATCTTCTAGATGGCATATTTCAACCCATTTAATTTACATAGGCTCTTCTATTTGATTTAGATTGTTGGTCATGCCAGAAAGGAAGTTGATTACCATCTTTGCATGTATAGGACAAAAACATTTATTAAGATACTCTGTATGAAAATGGAATAAATTTTCAGTTGACACAACAGGGAAAAGAAAAAAACATTTTTCCAGCCAAGAGGTATGACAGATCCATTTGCAAATGTTAACCAACCAGAAAGATTTCTCCTCTGGTGGAATCTGTGATTGCTCCTGTTCGGAATTTTGACTCTCAAGAAAATTCATCATATGACTATTAAAGGCAATGGATTTATCAGTGAATGCTGTTGTTATAAGATTATCTCAAATGATAAAAAGAATATATTCCAGATGCTATTTGCGTGGTTTGTGGT
>NW_012114710.1:12595248-12597918 GCF_000951035.1 Colobus angolensis palliatus | reverse complement strand
GCTGTATAATATATTTAAGCACTACAGTTTGAAGCATTTTTAATAATAATATAGTACTCTAAGAATAATTTTTATATGAAGTTCATTTTGAAACTCTTTGGTGACAACTCTATTGGACCAAAATTGATATAAAAAAAAAAGCAAGGTTGTATTTTTAATATGAAGAAAGGATAGATGACCTTTAATGTAAGCAGGAGACTTAACACCTTTCTCCACTTTGCTGGAGTGAATATCCCTGGTTATCAAGTCCCCATTAAGATACCCCAGTGTCAGAAGGTATCTCTCACTGTTCAGGGTGGGTCTGTCTTCAGCTGGGGATTCACATTTCATATTCTGCTGAGAGGTCTAGAGCTGATATGGGTATTCTGTCTTCTTAGTTTAATACCGATATTTGTAGATTAGAAGCCAGCCATATCAGTGTGTGAGTGTAATTTACCATTTGAATACTACTTTCTAGCTCATCAGCATTGAAGTTAGTAAGAGCACAAATACCATATTTCTGCAAAAATACAACAGCCTGCATATACTTGGCCAATCTCTGGCATCCGACCTCCCCTGAGTATTAACCCTACAAACGATCTCATTATTTGTATTGTAATGGTATCAAATTTGTAGAATAAAATTCTAACATAAATTGTCAAAAAGATCCCTGGCCAAACACTGTTACCTGAGTACATAAAATATACACTCCAGTTGAATCATAGATCCATGCAATCATTCTGGCCTCATGCAGGCTATCACAGGATTTTCTTGCAAAATCAAGGAGTCAAAGAGAAGATACATAAAATATGGAAGTCATTCCTGAGAGTATATATTTGGACCAAAACAAAACACCAAAGCTTATATAACATCATGACTTGATTATGTATGGGCTAGTGATACCCAAAGGCTAGGTCATAATACTGAAGGAAAGATAACTGTAGAATCACAGCTGTTCCTGAGTACAAGGTAATTATCAACCAAGGGTGTTATATGTCATTTGTTAATTAAAATACTCTCCAGCAATGTTGATTCACAAGAAACTGTTGAGACCAACATGCTTACTTCAAAATTAAAATTATATCAGATAAAATACTAGAGGCTGTGTCATATATCCACAAGATCCAGCAATTGCATTTGGGAAGGAACTTATGTAAAGCTCTAGTAATGAAAGTCCAAAATCAGCTTCAGAGAAGTTATCAGATTGCTGGAAAATTGCCTGAGAATGCAGAAGTATTCAAAGGGGAGATGTAAAACATCCTTGGATAAACTCAATGAACCTGAAAACATTTTCACTGAAGAAAAATAATCTAGGGCATGAATTTCTAACTTATCCATATATTCTGAATAATAACTAAGCTAATATTTTAAAATTACCTCTTATATGCCAAATACTGTGCTTAGTATCTTACTGCATCTCATTTAAATTTCTTAAAAATCATACCCATTGTTCCTATCACCATTTTAAAATTAAAGATGGAAATCTGAAGATCAGAGAGCCTAAATAACTGCTAAAAGTTACTCAGCTAAAAACAAGTAGTGCTGAGCCTAGAATCCTTGTTGGCATAACTCTAATAGTTAAGCATTTTAAGATTTATTCCCCCAAGTTTGAAAATCTTCTATGTTATACTATTTATGCTAACATTAAAATCTAATGCAAAGTCTAAGTGGAGACAACAAATGTCTAGTGAACTAAGACATAGTGGTATAGTTGTACCTATAGTCAACCATCTCCTTACTATTATTTCTGAAGTAAGATCTTAACAAACTTTAACCTTGACAAAGCTTAAACACTAGCTTTTATTTAGAGAAAAAAAATCAATAATTTTTAATGTCTACATTTCTTGGAATTTTCCAAAGTTTTAGGGAAATTCTGCTTTCTATAGTTAAGGGGAAGGGAGAAGTGGAAACGCATGGATATCATCATAGACTACTGCATCAATAGGAATAGGATTTATTTTACCAATGAGAAATTACATTCTAAGTCAGTATTTGCAATAATGCATTGCTAGATGCTATCATTTATGACATTGCATCTACAATCATAGCACTTGAATTTAAGGAATGTGTAAATAGGAACTTTATCTTATCTAGACATACAGTAGGCATTTTCACTATATCATTTTTATTTGCTGCCTAATACAACTCCAAACATTCAAGTTTGTGGGAGGAAATTCACCATTGCATCTATTGTAGCACATTTATTTTTATTTTAGAAGAGTTCAAGAAATTTCAGGGAATTGATTATGGGATTTAAGATCTTTCACTTTGGGCCAGTCTTCCAAAGCTGCATCAGTAATGACTGAAAGTTCTGTATCTCTGTGGGCAGTATAGTAGCCTACATCAAATCACTTAGTGGTCTTAACTCCTGAGGGAACTGTCATGATTGACAGTTTGAACAAAGAGGACAAGAATAGGATGGACCTGTTAACTAGGATTGAGTGAATTTCTCCTGTGGGCATGACAATGTTTACCTCCTGCAATTTAGCTTTCTGTGACCAGAGAGTTTTAAAATGGAGAAAGATGTTTTATTCAGTGGAGGAATAAGAGGGATGCAGCAGAGTTTGATTCCAGTAAATACACAAGAAGAATCTTATTATTATTTCTACATCACTGTCATCATATACCACATCAATTATAGATGAATATGATAATGTTTTTGCCTTGACTCTCTAGATTTGCTTTGTTGAA
>NW_012114710.1:12589414-12589718 GCF_000951035.1 Colobus angolensis palliatus | reverse complement strand
TTTTCAGGGATTCAACTTCTTCCTGGTTTAGTCTTGGGAGAGTGTAAATGTCCAGGTAATTATCCATTTCTTCTAGGTTCTCTAGTTTATTTGATTAGAGGTGTTTATAGTATTCTCTGATGGTACTTTGTATTTCTGTGGGGTCAGTGGTGATATCCCCTTTATCATTTTTTATTGCATCTATTTGATTCTTTGCTCTTTTCTTCTTTGTTAGTCTTCTTAGCGGTCTATCAGTTTTGCTGATCTTTTCAAAAAATCAGCTCCTGGATTCATTGATTTTTTGGAGAGTTTTTTGTGTCTCTAT
>NW_012114710.1:12553515-12587421 GCF_000951035.1 Colobus angolensis palliatus | reverse complement strand
CGATTTTCCAGGTGTTGTGTGTCTCAGTTTCTCTTGGCTAGGAAAAGGGATTCCCTTCCCCCTTGTGCTTCCCAGATGAGGCAATGCCTGGCCCTGCTTCAGCTCTCACTGGTTGGGCTGCACCAAGTGACCAGCACCAATTGTCTGGCACTCCCCCGTGAGATGAACCTGGTACATCAGTTGAAAATGCAGAAATCACCCATCTTCTGTGTTGCTCACGCTGGGATTTGGAGGCTGGAGCTGTTCCTATTCGGCCATCTTGCTCAGGGACTTCCAATTATATGTTATATACTCTATTTTACATATTTCAGGGAAATTTAGTTGGAGTTTGTAGATTTGTGGATCTATAAGAAAAATTATAACAGTTTCTGGGCATTCTCAAGATATTTTTAAACTGCCATCGTCTCTCTTAATATAAATCATATAAACCACAAAGTCTTAGCAGTCTGTAGCTATTCTCCTCAATGGTTTGGTGGTAAATAAGTCTCTCAGTGCAGACTCTTTGGGTTCTGTAGGATTGGTATCTTCTCTAAGTAACTTAGAACACTGTTTGAAAATACTCCAGATCCCAGAGGAAACAAAGAAAAGAAGTGAAACCCTTTCCTCACTGCTGTAAGTGAATGAGTATTTCATAATAACTTAGACCAATGGCAGATATACCTTAAGTGTTTTGTGCTTATTACATATAAACTAAGCATTTCAGAATTATTTTAAAGATAGTTTTAATGGTTTACAGACCGTCTTTTAAATGAGAAATCTCCTAAATGGAACCCCCTTTAGCAATATCTACAGCAGGCACTAAAACAAGAGGGATGATATGAGTAAAGAATTAAAGTGGCACTGATTTCTTCTTCTCCAATTTAGTCTGACTTCCCAGTCTCAGCCCAGTAAGGGATCTTTCCAAATGGGTTTTGATTTTTTACAGGATGTTGCTGACCAGTCACAAAACAATGTAATGGAGTCCCATGGTCCTCAGGCTTCTACTAAATATGATTCAAATAGGAATCAGTGGCATAGGGTTGCATCTGTGCTTGGTGCACAATCCCTGATAATGTAGACATAGCACCAATCACAACATCGCCAGTCACCAAAGGAAGCTTGTTTCTTAATTGCTCCATTTCTCAAGATCCTTACGTCACAAGTGGGTACTGACCTTGCCTGATCTATTTCCCCCAGTAGTCTAGTTATTGTTCACTTGACTTTTCTATACAACTCAAAACTGTCTTCTTACTTGGTCATCTTGGTGAGTGGAAAGTTATCATGGAAGCACAATTGTGGTCAGTATATTTAGACAGTATGTGTGATTTAAGCTTTGTTTTGCAGAGGAAAATGCTTTTCAGATTATCACATGTGCTAAATTTCCTGAAATTCCATCAATTTGGTCACATTCTGGAGAATATGAATGTACTTTAGGATAACCTCTTGAAGTGAGTACTTCTTAGTGATACCACCATGTGATCTCATTTCTTTAAGTCTTTTTTTGTTTTTAAAATTGATATTTATCTTTTCTTCTTTGTAAAAATTTCATCAGAATTTTTTATGTGATCTTAGTGATTGGATACATAGACATTCTTTAGATAGGGGTCACCAATCCCTGGGCTGCAGACAAGTATCAGTCTGTCACCTGTTAAGAACAGGGCCACACTGTAGGAGGTGAGCAGCCGGTGAGCCACCGTTACTGTCTGAACCCTGCCTCCTGTCAGATCAGTGGTGGCATTAGATCCTCATAGGGGTGTGAACCCTATTGTGAACTGTGCATGTGAGGGATCTACGTTGCCTGCGCCTTATAAGAATCTAACTATTGCTTGATGATCTGAGGTGGAACGGTTTCATCCTGAAACCACCTCACCATCTCTCACCCCTGTCCCACCACCTGTATCCTATGGAAAAATTGTCTTCCATGAAATCAGTCCCTGTTGCCAAACAGTTTGGGGACCACTGGTTTACATGAGCCCTCACAGAATAATTAGCAACAATCACACACCTCTTATGGCTCAGAGGGAGCTTATTCCATTTCCCCAAAACTTAAAACAAAAAGTGGGTTCTTACTATTGGATAATATGAACTGCTGTGGACTGAAATATGTCTTCTCAAAATTCATATATTTAAGCCCTAACCCCCAATGTGATGATATTTGAAGGTGGGGACTTTGGCAGGTAATTTGGTTTAGATGAGGTCATGAGCATGAAGATCCCATAATAGGACTTGTGCCCTTATAAGAAGTGGAAGAGAGGCCAGAGCTCTTTCTCTCTTACATGTCAGACACAGTGATATGACAGTTATCTGCGAGTCAGAAAGAGAGCTCTCATCAGAACCCAAATTGGCCATCAGCTTGATCTGGGACTTCCCAGCCTCAAAAACTGTGAGAAATAAACTTCCGTTATTTAAGCTACTTAGTATGGCATTTTTTTAAATGGTAATCTGAACAGACAAATACATCAACAGAGAAAGGAGTTCCACTGGTTGTTTGTTCCACTGGTTATTTATTCTCTATTTGTGGCCTGACCCAGCCAGTTGTGTTCTTTCATCTGCATGAATGTGTTTAACTCCCTTATGAACCAAGGTGATGGTTCCTTATAGACTATAACCCTCTGCCAAATTACATTTGGATCTTCAGCACTTCATTAAATGTTCCCCAAGAGATAGTTTACCACTTATTATTACTCTGTATTTACAAAATGTCAGTCATTTAATTTATATTTAATAATTATTGTTTAACATGGAAGTTTATTAATATTCCAAATTCTCAACTAACTTTTAAATGTTGACTTACCAATATCCATTGATTTCCAATTTTGTAGTTAAAATAACCAATAAGAAATTACTAACTTTTTATAACTATAGTTGTTGCATTATCTACAATTATATATTATTCTTGCTTTCTAATTACTTAATCTCAATCTCCAAATGAAAACATTTATTTCTTAGTACCTAACTGTTCTATTCAAACCTAGTCTCTGCTATTAAGATATTTTAGCTAACATTATTTGCTCTAACAAAAATTAATGCATTCCCATTATTCTACAGTAATTTCAATTTTATGTTGTTACAATAATTTTATTAAATTTTGATGAGATGTGGAATGAAATACTATCATTTGCCTAATTTTTGAAATATTTCTAGATTCTATTTAGTGGTATTTTATGGTATTTTTCTTTATCAAATCTCTCACATTGATCAATTTACTGTGACCTTTATCATGTGACCTCTATTTTCAGTGGGTTCTTAATAAAATATTTTATATCTTTAATTCTTTATACACAAAATGATAGGTATAAATGAAAATGGAGACTGAATTTCTAGATTCCTGGTGCTATTGACCAAATACTATACTCAGTGTCTAAGGAGCATAGTTTTTAAAAAATTGGAAAGAAAAAATTATGTGAATGTAATTAGTTTTCAAAGACTTTGAGTAGGACATTTCACTTCCACTGTGACTGTTATCCAGAGTTGTAGTAATTGAATTGAAGTACAAAGATAGAAAAACTGCTGAAAGATCAAGAGCTTATATATAGAATTTTAAATTTATAATCAACTTTAGATTTTTAAGTAATCATTGAGCACATATTATTATAACACCAATATGTTAAGATATAATCTGAAGATTTAGCAAAGGAAAACAGAATAATTTTTTTTTATATTTTTCAATAATAATGACTTTCTCTAGTGATATCTGGGAAACTCCAATGCTAATTCCATTTTCCCTAAGTACAAGGGAATTATGATGTTTCTATTATTAGCAGCAGCCTTGCTAAACTCTTAAACTTCATTACTATTATAGATCAGGGTATCCTTTTATTTGGCTTATGGCCTATTCATTCTTCCATTTAACCTAATGAATCAGAAAACCGTTTTGAGCGGAGTTACTTAGGGAAGAGCTGGCAGTTATCAAAACCGCTTTGAGTATGCAAAAACAGGCACCATGTTATCTCCTAGTGGGAGAAGAAAAGTGTGTGACTTTTCTGGAAAGTAGTTGGGGATTGATAACTAACCTCATCCATTTTGTTTGACCCAGAAATGCCAATACTGTACTGGAAATTTATGCTTATTAAATGTGTCAGTGTTCATCTCAGATACTTTTGTGACCTGAGAATAATGGAAACAAGCTAAATGCCTATCAAGCGTACAAAGAAAGTGATGGCTTAGGCTTATTACTATGCAACTATTTAGGCTATAGCCAATGTAAATATTTAACAGCATAATTAAATAGGCATTCAAGTAATAAATAATGATACTTGGTATGTAGATTATGTTAAGTTTTTTCTAGTTTATAGCTTTTCTCTAGATACTAGAGATAAAAATACAACAAGATTTAAATTGTAAACATCTTCAGGTTGGGATTATATTCTTTTTTCATTAAATGTATATATCATCTTATTATTTACATATTCCCTGAATCTTTACTTTTAAAAATCAATATATTGATTTATTTCAGAAAGCAATTTGAGGCTTAAATAATGGAATCTTCAACATAATTGTGATATTTAACTTCATAAATGACATAGACATCACTAAATATACTATGATAATTTCTTCACGGAGAAAGGAAAATCAGAAAATTTTCCACAAAATTGTTTTGTAAATAGTATTTAAACTTGTAAGAAATAGTTTTTTTAAAGATCTGTTGAAGAATTGTCACTGCTCTGGTGGATATAAGTTACGTATTCTAAATCATGGGTGGTTTTTGAAGAATGAATTAAGAATTTTCTTGGTAGTCTTTATTTTGTCCAGGAAGAGAAGCTTAAATTTGTTAGTTTATTTCAGTTCAGTTTTTCCTTTATTCTAATTCTGAATATGAACAATTTCATACTAACCTGTTTAATGAAAAAAGTTCCGGGGATGAGTTTAAAATATTTGAAAACAACTGTCCTCTTGTGCATGCTGAGATATTTACTGTATGCCTGTTGAATTTTTATAGTATTGTTTAATTCAAATATCACTTACTTTAAGAGGTTTTCTCTGATATTTTCAACTGGATATGATCACTTTCTCTCTTTTCCAAAAGTGACAACTTTAGTTTGTATTTATTGCAGCATTTTCCATGGCTTATCTTGTATTATAGTACTTACTTGAGTAATAGCTCTAGACTTCAGCAAATAACTTTTAGTGTATGATCCATTCTTTCTTAATCATTTTGGCCTCTCTTTCATCCTTTCCTTGGTTTTTGAATATTGTATATATTAATATTGTTGGCAGACTCTCATGAATACCTGATGTATTAGTCCATTCTCATGCTGCTAATAGACATACCTGAGACTGGGTAATTTTTTTTTTTTTTTGACATGGATTCTCACGCTTTCGCCCAGGCTGGAGCGATCTTGGCTCACTGCAAACTCTGCCTCCCGGGTTCAGGCCATTCTCCTGCCTCAGTCTGTTGAGTAGCTGGGACTACAGGTACCCACCACCATGCCTGGCTAAGTTTTTGTGTTTTCAGTAGAGACGGGGTTTCCCGTGTTAGCCAGGATGGTAGACTGAGTAATTTATAAAAAAAAGAAGTTCAATGGATGCACAGTTACACATGAATGGGGAGGCCTCACAATCTTGACAGAAGGCTAATGAGGAGCAAAGGTACATCTTACATGGTGGCAGGCAAAATGCCAAAGGTGCTTCCCCATTTTGGTTATCTTTACAGCAGCATGCTACTCCCAGCACCAATTTACTGTGTTAGTCCATTCTCGTACTACTAATAAAGACATACCTGAGACTGGAATTGATAAAGGAAAGAGGTTTAATGGACTCACAGTTCCACATGGCTGAGGAGGCCTCACAATCATGGCGGAAGACGAAGGAAGAGCAAATGCATGTCTTATATGGCAGCAGGCAAGAAGAGGGCATGTGCAGAGGAACTTCCCTTTATAAAACCATCAGCTCTCATGAGACTTATTCACTATCATGAGAACAGCATGGGAAAAAAACCTACTCCCATGATTCAATTACCTCCCACTGAGTCCCTCCCACAATACATAGGGATTATTACAATTCAAGTTGAGATTTGGGTGTGGACACAGGGACAATCCATATTACCTGGTTGTTGTTTTGTTTTTTTTTTTTCTTGTTTTTAATTTTTTAATCAATGTAAGTGTCTTAGTGACTCTGTAATTTAGATGGAAATTCAAGACCACTAAATCAGCAGAATGGTAGAGTTTACTGGCTAGTGATTTTGTCTGCTCCAAAAAAATATTTTATCTAAAGCACATTTTTGAGCTGCCTTTAATTTATAATAAATGTATCATATATGGATTCAAAGGTAAAAATCTCTCTCAAATACAAATTAAAAGACTTTATTTATTCTGATAACATTCTTTATAATGTTACAGAGCACTTACCACCTCAATCTGATATTTCCAGAATGAAAACCCTTAATCTTTTAAATTAGTTATCATATGACAGATAGTTGAACTTTTTATTCTTCTGAAATACAGCTACACTGTCATATCTTTCCCAAGTTTTCAGGACCAAAAACATAGCTGTTCTCTAGGTTTGAATGAAACATAAATAGCTAGATACATTTCTGATTTACTTTTATACTATATGTTTACAAGGCAAGAGCCCTGTTAGCCTTTTGGGGTAAAGCAATTCATTAAAATGTGGCCTCAATTTTAACTAAGTAAAATTAAAAATACAGTTTGTTAATCATACTAGCCAGATTTCAAGGGTTCAGAAGTCACATGTGGTTATTGACTAATTTTTTGGATAGTGTAGATATGGAATGTTTCCACCTTCTTAGAAAATTCTTTGGAACAACAACAACAGTAGTTTACAGTTTATCTTTTATTTTACAGCAGCTTTCATAGACACTTTACATGAGCTCCATCCAGACTTCTAAATTAAAAACAAAGAGACAGTTTGTTTGCACTGAAAAATTCATTTTCCCTTGTCATTTGTTTTATAGTTGTAACATTTTTTTGACTATTATAAACCATTTTTTGTGTAAAAATGTAGGTATTTTTTCCAATGCCTGACAGCTCTCTAATTTTTCTTTTTATCACTGGTTTTCAGTAATTTTATTATGATGTGTCTGGTGTGGTTTTATACATATTTATTCTACTTGAGGTTCATTGAAATTCTTGGATCTGTGGGATTATCATTTTTATCAAATTTGGAATATTTTGGCCATTAATTTTCTTGAATATTTTTCTACTAGCCCCTCTGGGACTCCAGATTTATGTGTTTAACAGCTTGACAGAGTTAAATATTAACTCACTGAGGATCTGTATATTTTTTCAATGTTTTCTCTCTATACTACATTTCACATACTCTGTATTTCTACAACTTCTAATTCACTAATTTGTTCTTCTGAAGTTTCATCACCATTCAGTGATTTTTAAAAAATTGTTAGATATTATAGCTTTTACCTTTAAAAGTCCCATTTGATTCATTTTTAAAATCTTTAATGTCTCTTCTGGTCATGGGTCATATTTTAATTCTTAAGATCTGTAGGAGGTTTTGCTTGATGGTGAAAAAAGTGGATTTTATGTGATTGAATGTCTGAGTTTGATTTTTTCCTTTTTTTTTTTTTTTTTTGAGATGGAGCTTCACTTTGTCGCTGGAGTGCAGTGGGGTGCTTTCTGCTCACTGCAACCTCTGACTCCCAACTTCAAGTGATTCTTCTGCCTCAGCTTTCCAAGTAGTTGGGATTTGCAGATGTGTGCCACCAGGCTTGGCTGGGTTTTTTGTGTGTGTGTATTTTAGTAGAGATGGGGTTTTATCATGTTGGCCAGGCTGGTCTCAAACTCCTGACCTCAAGCCGTCTACCCACTTCAGCCTCCCAAAGTGCAGGGATTACAGGCATGAACTACCACACCTGGCCCAATTATTGTTTTTAAAGAAGTGTTATACTTTTCTTTGATAGACATTTGGGTTGTTTCTGCTTTAGTTTGATCACCGTAAGCCTTGTTTTCAGCTTTTGCTAGGGTGGTCACAGAATACCTTTACCTGTTGGAATCTTTAATCCCCATTACTAAGGCCCACCCTTCTGATGCCTAAATTTAATTCTCCAGGTAGTCAATTTGGCCTCTCCACTGCTGCTGGTTCTTGGAATCATTCAGTTCACAAGTTTGCAATAACTTCTTGCCCAGCCTCATGAAACTGTACCCTTTACATACATGACTTAGAAATCAGCATAGGTTCAAAGGACTTTAAAGCAGATTTCTAGAGTTCTTTTTCTGCATAGCTCTTTTGTCTCAAGAAACCTGTCACACAAATTCCAACTGCCGCAGATGCTCTGAACTGTGATCTGTATCTCCTCAACTCAGTAGGGTAACTTTTTCAGTTTGTGATATCCTGCCTACCCCACGGACACTGCTCTAGACCTGAAATATGTTTTCCAGGCAGAAAGCTTGGCTCTCCTATGTTTTACTTGTTTGTCTCTTCTTTCTCAGATGTAATGGCTCTGTACTGCCTGTTTTAATGTCTGAAAAACAGTTGCTTCATCTATGTTTCCCTGGTTTTCTATTTCTTTGAACCAGGTGGGTTAATTTAGTCACTGTTACTCCATCATGGCTGAAAGTGGAAATCTTTCTTCAACCGATTTAAAAGTTTCTGTAATAGAAAAGATATTAAACTATGAATTGAGGCCTAACTTTTAGAGAATGTTGAAATGACAGAATGCAATACTACAACAAAACGTATAAACCTGGATAGACTCATTTAAAATGATAAACACTTATATACTCTTATAAACACTGATAGAAACTAGCAAGTCAGTGGTTGTGAAAAAAATTAGATACATAGATATGTATAGATTTTAAGATAGGTAAGAGTTATTAATTAGAATTACACAGTTGTAAGTCTGGAGTTACAGGTATGAGTGGCATCCACACAGAATAAAAGAACAGAGCAGAGTCCAAGATAGCATGTTGACATTCACAGTGAGCATTCAGATTACAGCTGTACCTTCAAATTAAATTTGACCAAGGGTTACTATCAATGGCAGACCACCAGGCTCTGTAAACCACAGGTCTGATCTAATCTAGAAATCCTTGTGTTTGCATTTTAACCAATGTGTATCTGTCCAGGAAATAAAACGTCAACCATAAGAATTGTTTACCCTTGAAAATAACTCTATGGTGTTTCTAAAAGTATGTGTCACATGAGAGCACAAACAAAATACTATGCTTTCTATGGATTGTATTACTAATGTTGACCTGAAATGGTAAGAAAGGAAACTGACTCGAGATTACCTACCTTGATTTTTCTTGTTTCAATTAATTCTCAGAGCATTTGTCTTGAGATATGCAATAGCTCAAATTTCAAGATAAAAAAAATATCAACTTTTCTTTCTTCAACTCTACTTTGAATAATTCATACAGGTACCACTTAAATGTAGCTAATCTGAATCAATACAAGGCAGTGTTATAATCTTTGTTTCTAATGATATTTTACTCTTAATTTTTGTGTAAATAACTGAAAGTTTTATTTGTGAAACTGATCTTCATTATAAGGAGATATTTATAATGTTGGCTGTCCAATATGAAGTAAAGCTTTAAAAATCCCAGAGGTAATATTGAACAACTTAATTTGCAACATTTTACGTTACTTGGTTGCTCTTGATTTCAGGAGTACCTGGTTTAAATGCATAATAAGTACATTTTCAAGCATATCCAATTTACATGCCTTAAAGACTTCCACCGCCTTAATGTTTAATTTAGAAATATCATTTTAAATGCTTCTTAAAATCAGATGCACTTATTTTTATAGCTGTAATATTTTAAGAGAGCCTTCATATAAAAATATAGTTGTCACTGACAAACGGTATCAATTAGCTAATGTTCAACAATGATCATCAATTCAGAGACTGTAACCTTGTTGAAATTTTAGTTTAGCCTTAATGTTGTCTATAATAGGTACTGTAAATGATGCATGACAAAAAATAGGTTGTTAGCAAATGTTGTGGAAGGAAGGAAGGAAGGAAGGAAGGAAGGAAGGAAGGAAGGAAGGAAAGAAAGAAGGAAGGAAGGAATTTTCAAGGCCTTAAAAATAAATCTGTATGTGCTGGAATACTTAGAAATAAAAGTTTTGTTGAATTTAATTAGACACAAATATTCTACCAAGCTCACAAAATGATTTTGAAAAATACTAGCAATCTTTAGGCAACATAGGAGCCCTTAGTTAAGTGAATTAGAAAGAGAGGTTAAGAATAACATTTCAACAGTTACCTAATCTCCTAATTTGCTGATCATTGATGAACATTGGCTCATATGTTTTGTTTTGTGTTTTTATGAAACTGACATGTGCTATTGGTTCAAATAAATAGCATATATAGTATTCTGGCTAAGTTGCTTATTTTTAAAATTGTGATTTTCTTATGTTAAATTTTCGAATTGAATTTCTAATGCCATTTTTTCTTTTCCACAGCCTTTAATGGAAAAAACTATTAGTTTCTGACAGAAGGGTTCTGATATTGAAATAGACAATATGTCTACCTATTATAGAAATATAAAAATAAAAATGCATGTACTGAAACAGAGATGGAGGTTACATTTCTGTAATACATCTATCATTAGACCTTAGCCATACTGGACTTTTGGTTGCTGTTGATAGAATAAGGCAGATTTTCCTCAAACTTTCTTTTGCAAAATAGATAGACTTAAATATAAAAACAACTGCAAAATGTTCAGTCATTAACAAATCAAGAATTTTTATAACTGTATGTTAAGTCATTATAAGTTTTTTCTACTGTATTTAGCAATGCAATGTTTACTTTTATATTACTAAATATATTAATTTTCTTCTCAAGAAAATCATTAATACTTAGGGATTGGAGGTTTCCTGAGTGTAATATTGAAAAACTGTTAAAAAGCCAGTGATACCCATTCAATCTAATGATTTACCTTTTGATTATTTGTTTTGTTTGTTTGTTTAAGGATTAAAGCAAGGAGAGCCAATCATGACTGGCAAAACACAGACCAGCAATGTCACCAATAAGAATGACCCCAAGTCCATCAACTCCCGTGTTTTCATTGGCAATCTAAATACGGCAATTGTCAAGAAAGTTGACATTGAAGCCATTTTTTCAAAGTATGGAAAAATAGTTGGATGCTCCGTTCACAAAGGTTATGCATTTGTACAGTACATGAGTGAGCGACATGCAAGAGCTGCAGTGGCTGGAGAAAATGCCAGAGTCATCGCCGGCCAACCACTTGGTAAGTCATGCTCAGACATGGATCTCATGTTATTGTTCATATATCTGGAAATTGTTTTATTTCTCAAAACCCAACACCACTGTTGTTTCTACCTCTTCTTTAACCAATTAGAGTGATTTTATATTTATAATTCATTTTTTTATCTTATATTGTTTTATATATAGGTATCTTGTTTTCTCTATAAATTTATAAATTTGAGATCAAGGCTACGTTGCAATACTTATTACCTCCACCAATCCTAACACAGCCAGGCAAATAATAAATATACATCAGATTTAACTTTATTTGACTTGAAATAGCATCTGTCTTCCAGGAAACACTATCCTATGCAAAAAATAACTTCGCTTGTTACACTTACGGCATTTGATTTGAGAGCCTAATGCATTTTCCTCATTTCCTGTGTTTTGGAGGAGAAGGGATAGAAAATAGCAAAAGAAAGTAAAGTTTTAGAACTGGGAAAGGAATATAATTCACATTTTAAAAATATACTTAAAGATTTTGTATATTGTGCCTATATAGTCATGCATAATAATCAGATTTCTTTCTAATGTTCAAGAAACAATATAGTTTTTTTCACAGAAAGGAAAACAATGTAGTCTGAAATAAAATTAAAAACTTGGAAAAAATATTTTATAATTAATGTGTAGATAAAAAAAAATCAGATAATTATTTAGATGTTCTTCTACCTTAGGAAAAAAAATACAGTTAATATAGTAATGATTCCTCAATTTATATTTCCTGTTCTCTCTAGATTCATATATCAAACTCATTGTACAGCATCTTCTCATGGATACTGAAAAGGCATTTCAGCTTCATATGGCCAGAACAAAACCCATGATTTTCCACACCCTCAACCTTCTCCACTCCCAAGCTTCCTCATCACAATAAGGGGAACCCCCATTTTATCCAGTTTTTCAAAACAAAAAACAAAAAAAACGACAACTTTGATTCTTAACTTCCTCAATCATCAAGTTCACTTGTCAATATATCTCAAATATATTCCAAACCCAATCTCCTTTTCAATGTATGCTGAAGGCTATCTCATACAGGCCACGATTGTATCTCAGGAGCACTGAAATAACTCCCTTGTTGGTCCACTTCTTTTTACTCTTGCCAGAGTGTCTTTTAAAAACATAGATCAGATTATGTTCTTAACTTGCTTTTAAACCTCTAATGCCTTTCTCATACAGAATAAGATTCACATTCTATATCATACCTACAATGCCCTACACTGCCACATCTTCAATTCTGTCTCCTTATTCTCTCTCCCTTCTTGAACCACTCTAGTTATGCTGGCTGCCTTGATAATGCCTCAGACATTTCAAGATTGTTCCTACTTCAGAGGCTTTGTATTTGCTATTCCCTCTGTTCAGACAACAGGTCTTTGCTAATTATTTGTTCCCTACTTTATTGAGTGTGCTGTGCTCAAAATTTACCTGCAATGAGAGGCTGTTACTGACTAGCCTATCTAAAATGGAATAGTCACCTTTCTCCTTTCACTGTCTATTCCATTACTCTGTGTTAATTTTTTTCATGGCACCTATCAGCGTCTAGATTACATAGTTTAATTTATAATCTTACCTGTGTCATGACCACAAATATAAAGCTGAAGAAGCATACAAAAGAAGCAAGTCAAAAGTATAGAGAAGTCAAGCTAGAAGAGTGTTAAGAATATTGTGAATATTATCAAGTGATATAACACAATTAAAACTATTTGGGAAGGTATGGAATTCATTGAAATGTGGGAGACATCAGAGGTAATAGTCTTGAGGGAAAAAAGCAAAAGATGTTTTGTGTAAGTGCCTGATATTTAACTACAAAAAAATCACTATCAGATAGGAATATAATTTTTATTTCCATTGGTCCCATCCAACTTTCTATATTTTAAAGAAAGGAAATAAAGGAAGTGCTTTCCAACAGACATTGGTATATTTTCCACTTGTCTTTTTGTTTTCCTTAATGCCTCCATTCTGCTTGCTTACTTTGGTATGGGAATTTTCTGACATTTTTGTTTTTCTTTTTAAGTTGAAAGTCTTAATTCAGGGCCATATCCCAGCACATTTCAGGGGGCGCTCTATTTACTGTCTGTATCCTGATTATTATGAAACTAACAAATACTTGAAGAAATGCATTTAATTATTTTTGTTGTTTGAAAAATTAACCATCAGTTTAAGATCAATTAAAAGCCTGATTCACTTTTTAATGAGCTACAGCTAATTTTCTGGAGTTCTGTTTCCTATCACTACTCGGTTGATTGCTATCTTTTTGAGAAGAATGCAATGAACAAAGATAAATACCACGCTAAAAATGTAGTGCCTTACCTGCGCAAACCCAAGGAAAAAAATGATACCAAATTGCTTTGTTTTGAGAGGCACAAAGTTAAATTGTGCCTCTTCTAAGATACCATTTCTCATTCTCAGTCATTCCTCTTAGATCCTCTCTTAGTTTTGTCCTCAGGTAAATCTTTAGAGCATATGTCCTAATCATCTGTAATCACACTTTGTGCCTGAAACCAAGTCTTAGACTTTAGTTCAAATCTCATCTTTCCCTACGTCTGTCCAAACTGAATGACTTTTCATACAAAGCAAGTACGTTACAATTTATCCAACAATTTTGTTTTTTAGGTCAAGCGCTTGACCATATTCACCGTTTTCTGTTTGTTTGTTTTACCGGTGTTGCTAGAAACTCAGGCAAAGGCATATCTTCCAATTGTTCCCTATAGAAGTTAGTTCCTCCATCATGTCCTGAAGAAGACCCTTAGTTTCTAGGATGTGTATACATTTCTAGCTTTAAGTATTATACCTTTGTTTTTGATGATTTGAGCAAAACTTCAGTTCAAGCATATTAATCACTTGCTTCTTGAGTTTTTTGATTCCCAAATAAATCCTTTCTAATCTGTCCCTCAACAAACCCCAGCAAGTTCTTAATATGAAGCACGTTTTTTATGAATGAAATAATAGGCCATTATTACGTGAAATTGTTATTAGTATCAGGTACAACAACTGATCTAAGCATTCTTCTTTTTCTTAAGAGTGAGAAGGAAATTAATATTCATTAGATCATGCACTGGATTAGTACTTTACCTGTATTACCTTATTTGATCTCAAATAATGCGTATTTGTATATCATTTTCTGAAAAGGAACAGTGTTTTATTTACTACATATTTAAAATGTTTCTATATAATTTAGAGATTAAAAATTAAACATCAGTAGTACCAGAAAAAATTAAACATCCTAATGTGAGTTCTTAAAGTTTTATGAAGACTATAGTCTTCATAATTTAATTTATTTTCTTATACATTTCCAGTTGTTTGGCACATTTTTTGCACCATGATAGAGAGTATCCATTTTTATTCTTAACTTCCTGTCTTTGATACATAATAGAACACTGCTAAACCCTCTGTGGAAAAACAGGAAAAAGATTGCATTTTGACTCATATTACTTAGGGAGTCTTAAAATGTCAGAATCTATCTATGAAATTATTCAGAATTTTTTAAATCACAATTCCTATAATGTAAAAATCCTCATAAAACTGTCTATGTTTTTTTATTTAATTGGTTTTAATACAATTTTAATATAAGCAAGTAAAATTTAACATATGCTCTTAATATTTAATTGAGTTTAAATTCTAAGTTTGTTAATATTGGAAATATTTATTGCATTTTTCAATCTAAGTGTAGTCATTAGAACTTTTTTCCTCAAACACATGTGCAAGATAAAAACTTTTTAAATGCTTAATAGAGACAATTTTTATGAGTAGTCACACACGAAGCGTCCTTTCACACAAAATATTATATAGAGGTTAGAGACTCAGACTAGACAGTGCCAGTTTTATGTATCTACTGATTACATTGGCTTGATTACAAACATGCTCTAAATACATATTTGCAATGTCTATCTTTGTATTCAGATTATTTTACTCTTACAATGCTTGTAAAAGATGCAATTTATGAACTTGACAAGTCAGCTGTTGATAGGAGGAGGAGCCAAACATTGATAGTTAATTTATCTAGAGCAATCATTTTTGTTCTGAAACTCATATGCAGGCCCCTGTCCTTAAGAAGCAAAGTTTGGGCCGGGCGCGGTGGCTCAAGCCTGTAATCCCAGCACTTTGGGAGGCCGAGACGGGCGGATCACGAGGTCAGGAGATCGAGACCATCCTGGCTAACACGGTGAAACCCCGTCTCTACTAAAAAATACAAAAACCTAGCCGGGCGAGGTGGCGGGCGCCTGTGGTCCCAGCTACTCGGGAGGCTGAGGCAGGAGAATGGCGTAAACCCGGGAGGCGGAGCTTGCAGTGAGCTGAGATCCGGCCACTGCACTCCAGCCCGGGCGACATAGCAAGACTCTGTCTCAAAAAAAAAAAAAAAAAGCAAAGTTTGCTTTGGGAAAAGAATATATAAAGCAGAGAATTAAATTACTTTTATCACATTGTAAGTGTCTTGCAAATGCAGAGAGAATTCAGAGTGGGGACATGATTAATAGAGATTGTAAATTTTAAAGTAAATATGGTGAATATACTTAACCAGATCCTGAAGGAAGTAATGGAATTGTCTTAGTATGAGAGGAAGATGTTGGAGAGGTTTCATGAGTAAGAACAAAGAGGAGAATATTCAAATACTTGTAACAATTCCTGTCAAGCATGCGCTGAGAGCAATGAATTTCAAACATCTTTTTATCCTCAACTGTTTTGCATCCAGAGTGATCTTTTCAAAATTCAAATCTAATCATGTCACTGTCTTTTAAAACTTTCAGGGATTTCTCATTGTTCTCAGAAAAAAAGACTGAAACGTTTGCTGTGGGCCACAAGTTTCTACCTCATTTGTTTCTTTGTCACCTGCAGACTCACATCATAGCCCCCTCAGCCTTGCTTAGAGCTCCAGCTAAATTGACTTCTTTCAGTTCTTTGAACAACTTGTGTTCTGTCGCCCAGCAGGGCTTTTGCACGTGCTATCTTGACTGCCCAGAATGTTCTTCCCTATGAAGCTCTGCACCACCTCACCCTACGTCCCCACTTTATCCCCTTTACCTGGCTAAGCATTCTTCAGATCTCAAATGAAATTTCAGTTCTTTAGTGAAACCGCCTTGTCTCCCTCAAAGCTAGCTGAAGTGTTTTACTATACTTTCAAGCAAATGTCTTCTTTTCAATTGTATTTTTATATTTATTATTTTGTAATTGATATCTGTCCCTTCTCTCTCTAAGCTGTAAGTTTCTTAGGGCACGGACTATATGTATATGTATGTATGTGTGTGTGTGTGTATATATATATATATATACACACTTACATGGCAAATGCTCAGTGAGGATGTACTGGATGAATGGTTGGATAGATGGTTAGTTGAAGGAATGGATGGACTTGTCTAAAGGGGTCCCTCACATTGAAAAGAGTACCACAGAAAGAAGAAAAAGAAGCAAGAGGAGGAATAAGAAGAGAACAGGGAAAAGAAGGAAGGAGAAGGGGCAATTGCAACTTCCCCAGAAAGCTAGACGATATAGTTGGGGTTGCTGTTAAGTGAAGACAAAGTGGTTGTGATCAGCTTGCTAAGGAGACTAGGAATTTAACCTTGAAATCCTTCAACAGACATTCCAAAGGTAACTGTTCCATAGGACTGATTTCAGTTTTTTATAAATATAATCCAATATTTAATAAGCATGAAATATTAAGACATACATACTTTATTCAAAGGTTAGAGTGAATGATATATTGGTTTGAAGAAACATTTCTATTTATGAAAAACTTCCTACACATTCCTTAAAATGTCATCCTTTCATAGTTTTCTCTTATTAATAGCTGTATATTTGCATGGCACTTCATCATTGTCAAAGTTCTTTCATGCACATATTATCTTCTTTGATTTTCACAACAATGCCAAGAAGTAATATTAGTATTTAGGCACATTCTGCTGGCTAGGAGTCAAAGCACAGAGAAATGAATTTAGTCTGTATCACACAAATGGTGGTACAAGATTGTTGGCTCACGTTTTCTAACCCTAATTATTTTTACTATTTCTCCTTCCAGAAATGTATTCCATTTCAGCAGAGTGATCATAAACTCTGTCATCCAAACAATAATACTTTTGAGAGTGGAAAGGTTACTCTCATTGATTTTGCTTTGTTTGTGGGGCCTGTCCTGTGCATGGTAGGATGTTAGTAGGATCCCTGACTTCTACCTGCAAGATACCTCTAGTACCCCTTCCAAATAGTGACAGCCAAAAATTGTCTCCATATTACCAAATGTCTCCTGGGAGGCAAAATCACTCCAGTTAAGCATTACTATTTTAGGGTAATCATACCAAAATAAACGCCATTAATTTTCAGAAATATTCTAATGGTCTTAGGATAAACTATATTAAAACAATGCTCTGAGTTATTTTGACAGTAACTCATAATTTATAATAAGAATGTATCTTTTCCAATATTTCAGAAAATAAAACTCAGTAAGCACATTTCAGGGCAATTTTAATTTATTCATGACCATGGCTTACCCACTTACACCACCGGTTTGTTACAAAGTCCTCTGTCTCTTCACATCTTTAATACACTGCCTTTTAGAGGTGTGATTTTTCTTCATTAGATCCCTCCATTCAAACATGTCTAATCGCCACTAGAAATGATGAAGAAAAAGAAAGCATCATGGAAGTGTTAAGTGAAAAATACGGAGTACCAAGATTACTCAGAGGCTCGGGATGATCTTCAAATATATATTATTCAACAACAACACTAAAAACGTGTTAAGACAAAGACAGAACTGCAGCATCCCTAGTTGATGTTGTCTCTAACAAATGCATTAGTTTTACCAAGCATCCATCCTGTTTCATTTTGGCAAGTATTATTCTTCTGCATATGCCTCTAGCTTCAAATTAGATGGAGTATCTGAGCATCTAGCAAGGACAGATTGACAGAGAGCCTGGGGTGAAATGAGTATGGATAATCATTTTTGACAAAGTAGTCTACCGCAGAACCCCTAAACAAGCACATGAACCTTATGGAGATTTCTACATCATGAAAAATCCTGTAGAAAATATCTAAAGAATGCTGCAGGTAATAAATAGCACTTTCAGCAAGGCACCATTATGTAATTCTATGACCATTTGGACTGAGAAAAAAGAAGGTAATTTTTAGCTTTCGCCTCAGTGTCTAAAGAAGATATTGTTATCATAATTTCTTAACTTGATAGGTTAACAAAACCTCCACTCCTGAAGATACAAATCAAAAGTTAGCCCTTCAGCTACTTTAAATATTAGCTGCAATAAGTGTACAAAAATATTTGAATATATAAATCTTGGAATTTTTCTTAACAACCTTTGAAACCATTCACCATTCTAGCTTTCTTTTTCCACCTACAAAATGTTCAACTCTTTCCTATATTTTAAACATCCAACTTTCCTAACAGATTTTGTTATACAGATTATGTGAAGTACTTCATCAATTGCAAAATACTATGTAGAGATGACTACTATATTTGTTTTAAAAACTCTATTCACAGGCTGGGTGCAGTGGCTCACACCTATAATCTCATCACTTTGGGAGGCCAAGGCAAACAGATCGCTTGAGCCCAGCAGTCTCAGACCTGCCTGGGCAACATGGTGAAACCCCATCTCTGCAAAAAATACAAAACTTAGCTGGGGTTGGTGGCATGCACCTGTGATCTTAGTTATTCAGGAAGCTGAGGTGGGAGAATCACCTGCGCCCGGGAAGTTGAGGTAGTGGGCTACAGTGAGCTGTGATCATGCCACTGCACTCCAGCCTCAGTGAAAGTGAAATCCTGTCTCAAAAAAAAAAAAAAAAAAAAAATTCTATTCACAAGGCTGTGGAGGGACTTAAATGGTGTACAAATGAGTGGGAGTATGAAACGTACTTATGAAATGGTATTCAGTACAAATCACTTTTGTTTCATCATTTCTGGGATTCATGGAAACATATTGCCATCCCATATCAGTGGCTTGTACTAATAATGTTTTTTATTTACATGTCATTTTTTCCTCATCAGCCTTTTCAAAGAAGATCAAGGTACACTTCATTATATTTTTTAAAATTTATCTTTCTAACATCCTTCAAGGAAGCTAAATAGTAGATTTAATTAAGCCCATTTTACAAATAAGTGAATTCTATAATGTACTTAAAGAGAGCAGGTTTTTATAAAAACAAAAGTCTCAGAAATTTCTTCCAACCTTGTGCATAATTACTGTAAGTTTCCTTAGTTCTGCTTCCAAGGTGTGTATGTATGTGTATATACATCTGGTAATTGTTTAAGAAGTCTTCATCCTCATCCTTCACTGTCATAAATTAATAAGTAACAAAAACAATACTATGTGGATTATAAAGCACAACAGACATTCAAAGTTTTCAGTAATTAAACAGAGCTACTTAAAATGCTGTAAACAAATGCTAATTAGCAAGCTTCCACGATAGAGTGAATTATAGAACTAACGGTCTGTCAGCCAGGGAGATACATGGCCCCACAGATGATAGAAAGCCCAGGGGATTTGCTTTCTATTTCTAAAACTGGTTATTTGACTCAATCACTGAACCTAAATTAGTGAAAGCAGTGGTAGAGACTGTAAATAATTTTTTTCATTAAAACTATCACTGGAAACTTCTGAGCAGCATTTAAAGATCTTATTAGTTCTAACTTGTTTGTTACTTAATCCCTAGTACAAAGCTAAATAATATATAAAAAAATAGAAAAAAATCAATGTCTGAAGTTGTCCTTCAATGTGGGGAATAAAATGAAAGTCATTTATGAACTAATTTTAGAGTGCTTTACTACGAGAAATATTTATTCTTTCAACACTACATGTGTTGCTTTAGATGGTTGCCAACACATACTAAATTCTAAAAGAGAATAAAAACATAGTGCCCCCACCAAAATGAAATAAAATAAAATATAAAGTAAAATAATAAAACAAAATAGATTACTACTCTTGGAAAATATTCTAAGTGTAGAGTAAAATATGTGTACGTAAGATAACATGCAGATGAAGATGGTAAATACAAGATAAAGGATGATGTAATACAGATCAAATACCATAAAAGGATGAAGTGTTGTAAATTTATTTAAGAAAGGCTTATGGGCCAGTTGTAAAGTAAAATGTTCACCTATGAAACAATACACAATAGGAAGTGGGAAACTCAAGATAAGGTATTATGTAACACACATCAAGTGCTACTGGTATTTTAAATAAAAAGTATTATAAGGTTTTTTGGAGGCCTCTTAGGAAATGTAGATTTGAATTTAACTGTTTTTTTTTTTTTTTGAGACAGAGTCTCGCTCTGCCCCCAGGCTGGAGTGCAGTGGCCGGATCTCAGCTCACTGCAAGCTCCACCTCCCGGGTTCACGCCATTCTCCTGCCTCAGCTTCCCGAGTAGCTGGGACTACAGGCGCCCACCACCTCGCCCGGCTAATTTTTTTTTTTTTTTTGTATTTTTAGTAGAGACGGGGTTTCACCGTGTTAGCCAGGATGGTTTCGATTTCCTGACCTCGTGATCCGCCCGTCTCGACCTCCCAAAGTGCTGGGATTACAGGCTTGAGCCACCGCGCCCGGCCGAATTTAACTGTTAATCTAAAATAGGTGGCAAACAAATTGAGTATAATCATGAAGAAAATCTTTAGAGACTGCAATTCTTAAGTAATTTTAATTGAAACCAAAACACAGAATTGAAATATAGCTTGCAATGTTTGTGAAAGGCAGTGGTTTTGAGTTAGGCTCAGGACTCACGATTCCTGTGTTAGAATCCTAGCTCTCCACTTAGGACATGTGGAACTTTGGACAGTTACTAAAGAAACAGCTGCTATTGTCTTGTCTGTAAAATGTAGATATAAGAATAGGGCCCACCTCATAGAGTTATGAGGATTAAATGCATCAATATGTGTACAACGGTTAAGAACAATTCCTGGGACATACAAAGTCTTAAAAGAAGGCAAAAGGGCTAGACATCCAATTAAGTCCTATTGTTTAATGCCTTCTAAAAATGAATTTAGAAAACTGGAGAAACAGGTCCTAGATCTTTAGCTTTCTGAAGGTGTTGGTCCTGTGACAAGAATTTATGTTCTCTGGCTCTAATTTCCTCATCTGTGGGGAAGCCATGGGACTAGTTGATCAGTAAGATCCCAAAAAAAGACCAAATAATCATGATGGTTTCTGCTTTTTCTGTCTTGTTGAAAAAAATCTTTGCCTTTTCTTTGGCCATAAAGACATCTTTCTGTGTTTCCTTTTAAGGGACTTTTATATTGGTTTTACTCTTCACATTTAGACTTTACTACCTCTGGAATTGAATTTTTTGATATGGTATTTGGTAGCGAAAAAGATTCACTCATTTCCATATGAATATCAAATAATCCCACAGGATTTGTTGAAGAGACTCTTATTTTCTAACTGCGCTGAAACATCCCTCTGAACATATATTAAGTAATCAAGTATATGTATATATGTATGTGCACGTACGCACACACACACACAAACGCACATTTCAATTTACATGTAATTAAATATCTGCTGCAAATATTATATCACAAATAATACTGATAAATACTGTAAATGACACCATTTTGGACATATTTCCTAATTGGTTATTCCTGATCTATTTATTGATATATTTATGACCCTCTAAAATCGCTTATAAATTTTAAGCTTACTCTAGATTTTTAAACCAGTGTATGTGTCCAGCAATGTCTCTTGCAAAAAATGAGTTTTATTTATGATCTTCCAATATGTACACATTTCTTTCCTTGCTTATTCATAGGATAGCACTTCCAGAATAATATTGAAGAGCAATCATGATGGTAGATATCTTTATCTCATTACATGAGAAACCTGTCAATATTTTGATATTATTGTTTATCATAGGATTTTATGTGTGTGTGTGTGTGTGTGTAAACTCTATATTAAATTAGGGAAGTTATCTTCTATTTCTAGTTGGCTAACAATTTTTACCAGGAAATCATGATGAATTGTATCAACTATATTTCATGCACACATTAAAATGAATTTTTATTTTCCCTTTTATTCTGTTAGTGTGATGAACTACAATTGATCTTTGATTGTGAAATCAGTCTTATACTTCTGGAATCAACCCAACATGATAAAAAAAAAAAGTATTATGTTGTATTTTTCTTTAACCTCTATGTTCATGATGAAAGATTGGCTTATAATTTTTTTTCTTGTTATGTCCATGTCATTTTTACTGTCGAGGAGATGTTGGCATCATAGAACAAACTAGGAAGTAGTCCTACTTTTCCTGTTTTCTGGAAGAATCTGCATGTGATTGGTAATATTCCATAACATTTGGATAATCCATCAATGATACCAGTTGGGTCTGGAATGTTTTGTGGAAATATCTTTAATACAGATTAATTGCCTTCATTGAAAAGTACTATCAAGACTTTAAAAATATTTTCTTATGTCAGTTATGGAAAAATAAGTTTTCAAAAAAAGTGTACATTTGATATACATTATCAAATATATTAGCATAAGATTCTTAAGAATTTTAGGTTATGTCTTTTTATTTTTGAATCAATATAGTGATCATTTTTCCCTTAACTCTTTGATTTTAAGTCAGATTAGTCATCTGTTCAAGTACCCAAATTATGACTGTGTGTTTTCTCTATGGTATGTTCGTTTTTGCTTCATTACCCTGGAATAATATCCTTATTTTTTTCCTTCTACTTTTTGAGTAGAAGTACTTCATAAATGAAGACATAGATCATTGATTTTTAGCTTCTCATGTTTTCTAAAACAGCATATAAGTCTGTAATTCTCTCTGAGCACAGCCTCAGCCTCATCCCACAAGTTCTAGTATGTCATATTTTCAGAATCATTTAGTTGATAAATATTTTCTAGTTAATGTCGATATTTCTTCTTTGACCATGGGTTATTGAGAGGTTTGTTACTGAAATTTTAATTTTAAAAATTGATTTGAGCTTAATTTCACTGTAACCAGAGAATAATAAATAATAAAATTAATTAAAATTCAATGAGAACTTTTAAATAGCCCTAGATATGGTTAGTTTTAGTTAGTGTTCTATACGTAGTTGACACACAGTACATATATTCTATTGTTGTTCTGGGCATCCTTCTTTATGTATCAAACAGGCAAAACTCGCTAATTGAATTACTCTGACCTTCTGCATCATTATTGAATTTTGTCTTCTTTTCCATCAGTTATTAATAGATGTGAATTATGATTATGTATCTTTCTGTTTATCTTCTTAGTTCTTTATTTTGCTTTATATATCTGAAGCAATATTATTTAGTAAATACAAACTTGGAATTAGTGTATCTTCCTAATGTAGTCATCCTTTTATATAGTATGATATATCTATATCTTTAGTAATTATTTCCATCTTAGAGAAAAGCTTTGTTTAATTTTAATATTCTTTAACTCACTTCCTCTTGATTTGTGTTTGTATGGTATATCGTTTTTCATCCGTTTTAATTTCAGTGATTCTGTGTCTTAATATTTAATTTGTTCTTGCAAGGAACATAAAATCTGCCAAACACAGTATGAGAGCCTTTGTTTTTTTAATTCTAATAACCTATTCACATTTAATTGTGGTTATATTTGAATTTATGTCTACACATTTGCTGTTTTTTAAATTTGTTCCATGTACTGCATGTTAATTTATGGCCATTTTTAGATTAATCTTTCTTATATTGTTTTGCTGTTTCCATTCTGTTAGCTCCTAAGTTCTATATACTTTATGGTTCTTGTGGTATTAGAGATTGCAACAGGTATCTTTGATTTATTAGTTTAATGTAAATTATACTTCATACTACTTCCGAGATAATCTTAAATCCACAGAACACTTCAAGTTCATTTTTCCACCTCTCACCTTTTATGTTATAGTGGTCATGAATTTTAATTTTACTTACATTTTGCTTTCTTTCTTAACTTCATTTTGGAGACTTTCTTTTATCATTATTATTATTATTATACTTTAAGTACTAGGGTACATGTGCACAACGTGCAGGTTTGTTACATCTGTATACATGTTCCATGTTGGTGTGCTGCATACATAAAATTGAAGAGACCGTATAATGAAGTAGGTGTACGTGTGACTCCATATTAACAGCATATACCATTTTAATTTTTTTATACATCATCCATTTCTTCCTCAGTACCTGGATTGTTTTGAAGTAAATTCCAGTTCTCAGATTACATCATTTAATCTGCAAATATTTCAGCATGCATGTATGTATATGTGTAATATATATTTCCGCATATATGTATATATGTAAATATATAAATTATAATTTCTTAAATAACCACCATATTATTATCTGATAAGGTTTTGCTGTGTCCCCACCCAAATCTCATCTTGAATTGTAGTTCTCATAATCCCCACGTGTTGTGGGAGAGACCATTTGGGAGGTAATTGAATAATGCGGGCAGTTACCCCCATTATGTTCTGGTGATAGTGAGTTCTCACAAGATCTGATGGTTTTCCCCCTTTGGCTTGGCACTTCTCCTTGCTGCCACCATGTGACGAAGGCTGTGTTTGCTTTTCCTTCTGCCGTGATTGTAAGTTTCCCGAGGCTTCCCCAGCCCTGAGGAACTGTGAATCAATTAAACATCTTTCCTTTATAAATTACCCAGTCTCGGATATTTCTTCATAACAGCATGAGAATGGACTAATGCATTATCACACTATTGCTGTAATTCCTTAGTGTAAATTTAGTAACAATCCTATTTTCACAGTTCCGTCTCATAATCGTTTAATTTGTTTGAATTGAAATTCATAAAAGATACAGAGATTGAGATTCATTGACACGTCCCTTAAGTCCCTTAATTTAAAAGTTCTCCTAATATATCCCTGCATCCCCTTGTATTTTGTGTTGAAATGCATTTTGACTCCATTGAAAGAACAAAATCACTTGTCCTATATAATTGTACAGGTCTACAGTTTGATTATTGCATCCTTCTGGTATCATTTAACTTGCTTCTCTGTTTCTTGCAATTCCTGGAAATTATTGGTTGTATCTAGAGGCTTGATTAGATTCAGGTGGAATTTTTTAAAGATTTATTCCTAGTGACTGTGAACTTCCATCAGAAGGTACATGTCTGATTTTCTCTTCTTTTGTGGTGCTAACAGCCAGTGAATATAAAATTCACTCCTATCTTTTTATTTTTTATTTTTTTTTGCTGGAATTCTAAAAAGAGAAACATTTTCCATTACATATTTGATTACCATGAATTATGATTGTATAGAAAAATAGGGTAACTTACTATTATTTCCCCTTTATAGTAGTATTCAAAATAGTAAAGTGGTGGTGTATCACTTTACAAAATCACACAAATCACCACTAAAGAACTTACTTATGTAACCAAATACCGTCTGTTCCCCAGAAAGCTATGGAAATAAAAAAATTTTTTAAAAGCTTAGTAAAGTGGTTTCCTAGTATTTTCTAAAGACTGAAAATGAGTTTTAAAATATTCTTAATAATTTTATGAGCTCAGGGATTAAACATAGTAGATGTATTTCAGTTCCTTGCCATTATCTCAATTAATGGTCAAATTATTATGACTTTGACACCATATTTATGTTGGTTTCTGGGTCATTTTGACAAAATTCTAAGAGTCTTTGATAATTTCCTTTATTTCTGATATGACAAATTGTTCCTTAATCATAATTTCCTGCCCCATGTTGGGAATCAACCAGGTCTCTAAAAAACTCTGGTATCATTTAGTGCGAAATACTATTTAGATCTAATATTCTGGGTGCTAAGAAAGCTCATTAACCTCATCAGTCTTACAGTGACATCTTATATCAGCATTGCCAGAAATATCGCTTCTCAATGACACTATTATGACTACTCATTTGATTTATCCCACAATGCACATATAAGTCTCAGAAAAACAGTACCACCAGCACCAACACCATTATGATATCTGAAAAGAGTTTAATAGTTTCTCATTTGAGGGCTACATTTTTTCCATAGAGAATATTCTGTTAGGTAAGAACAACAAAATTATTATGTTTTAAAGTCACTTGGAGTGGTTCTCCTCTGTGAGGTTATGTCACCAAGTAAAAACACAGTTATAATGTTTGATTATTATACTTACTTTTCTTTAATTTTCTACAACCATGCATAATACCTACACAATTCCAAAATCAAATTAAAAATATATATATTCAAAGAAATTTAGCTTTTATTTTTTACCTCTACTCTCCTCTCTCTCTTCCCACTTGTAAACTTTTATTTTTTAAAAGATCTAATCTGTTTTTCTGTCTACATACCCTTCATTTTAGATAAATCATGATGTGTTAAACATACTTTTATCCGTGTCAGATTTTGTATTTGTCTATTCTTGTGAAAATTTCGTATCTTTTTGAGATACTCTTTTTATCGTTGTGTAGTATTCTGTTGTATAGATGCTCCATATGCCATAGTTTATTAAACCAGACTACTGAGGTGATTACTGACATTCAAATGTTTCCAGTCTTTTCTTATCATCAGTTATACTGCAGAAAATAACCTGATGAATATGCTCTTTCATATTTTACATAGGGTACACTGAGATAGATTCCCAGAAATGAGTGTGGGATCAAATAGTAAGAACATATATTACATTTTGCCAGATATTTTCATCTGTCATATTATTCAACTTCAAATTTTATATTGCAATGTTTGGCAGCATCTGTTTTCCATGTATTCCATGTACCCATATATCTGGAATATATTTTACTACATAAAATATATATTATAAGACTTGAATTTTTCCCCATCTGATGGATGATGATAAGTAGTATCTCATATAGTTTTAATTTGTATTTCTCTTACTATAAGTGAAATCAGTTGTATTTTTCTTATACATTATTTTTGTTTTTATTTTGCTTGTGTCAATTAAGAAAATGATTAAATTAATTTTTAGCTGTTGCTCCTTGAATCATATTTTTGAACAAAATTCCCACTTCTAACATCTATAACAACTTGCCCTTTTTTATTCTCATGCAGTTTATGTCTCTTATCCATGTGAAATTTACACTGATATGCAATATAAGAAATTGGTCAATTTTTTACCATATCCATACAGTTATCCAGCTATACCATCATCACTTATTTTATAATCCATCTTTTCCTCTATAGTTTAAAATACTGCCTGTGTGGTATTTAAAATTTCCATAAGCCATCAGTTCTATTTTTGGATTTGCTTTTCTGTTCCATTGGTCTGTCTGACCTAAAACCTGTCAATACTAAATGATTTTCATTGGAAAAGAGTAGTTTTTTCATCTGGCTGGACAGTCCTCCTCCACGCTCTTCTCTTTCAAAACTGTCCTCTCTATACCTACTAGATTTTTCTTTCAAATACAATTTTTATTCAAAATTTTTAGATACAGAACAATATTATATTCTAATTGGGCTTGCTTTAAATTTATAAATAAACATAGAGGGTTGACAACTTTTTGATACTGGAACTCTGCAACTAAGTACATAATATGTATTTCTGTTTGTCCAGATCTATTTTTGTGTCTTTTGGAAGTGTTTTATGGTTTACTTCATGTATGATCCTCATGCATATTTATGTTTCTGTTTTAATACATTCTTTTAAATTTGTTAGCATAAATGGAGTCTCATGTATTTCTGTTTGTCCAGATCTATTTTTGTGTCTTTTGGAAGTGTTTTATGGTTTACTTCATGTATGATCCTCATGCATATTTATGTTTCTGTTTTAATACATTCTTTTAAATTTGTTAGCATAAATGGAGTCTTTTCTCATATTATATATTTTTTCTTTATATCTTATAGCTGATTTTGTTTTCATATATGAATGCTACTGAGCTTTGGGGAAGCAATATTATAATGACATGCTTTACCAATTGTCTCTTTATTAAGTGGTCCTGTTGATATCTTCTGCTTGTCAAACTATATAGTCATATCTGCAAATAAAGATATCTTACATTTTATCAAATTACTATGTTTTTCCTTGTCAAACTGTATTAACTAATAGCTCCAAAAGAACTTCGGTATTAGTAACAGTGGTGAATGTTCTTGTGTTGTTCCTGATTTTGCAGTAAATTTTCTAACATTTCCACATTACGATTCTGACTTTGGGACTGAATTTTTGTGTGTGTGCTGTGTGTAAGAAGGAGGAAGTGGCAGGGCGGGATGAGACAATGGAGGGAGACAGAAAGAGAGAAAAGTAAAACAGAATTTTTTTTCTTTTTTTTTTGACAAGATCTCACTCTGTTGCCCAGGCTGGAGTGCAGTGGCGCAATCTCAGCTCACTGCAGCCTCAACCTCCCGGGCTCAAGTGGTCCTCCTACCTCAGCCTCTGGTGTGACTACAGGCACATGCCACCATGCCCAGCTAATTTTCGTATTTTTAGTAGAGGTAGGATTTTGCTATGTTGTCCATACTGGTCTCAAACTCCTGAACTCAACTGATCTGCCTAACTTCAGCCTCTCAAGATGTTGGGATTACAGACATGAGCCACCACACCCAGCCAAGAGTGAAATCTTAATGTAGGTATGTATTTGTGTACTGAATTTTGTCAGACATCATTTTAGCATCATGGAGATGATCATCTGACTTTTCTCCACAACTCCAACAATGTGGCAGATGACTTTGAATTAATGAATTTCTTAATAATAAATGTCACTTGGCTTTGATGTATTTGTTATTATGTTGTTGAATTCTGTTGGTTAAATTTTAGAATTTAGAATTTTTGTTTATAAGTGAGTTGATTAGTTGTTTACTTTTTTGGAGAAATCTTATACTCTGGCACAATATGAATTCCGAACATTTCTTCTTTTACTGTGTTGGATTATCTGATCTTTAAAGATTTGATAGGATTCCCCTGGATAACCAAGTGTATCTAGGGATTTTTAGGGGTGGGTAGGGCTCTTGAATGACTTTATTTCTTTATTAATAATTGTACTTTCTTACTCTCCTCCTCTCCTCTCCCCCTTATTATTTTGGTTAGGATAGATCGTGCTTTGTCTATTTTGTTGGAGTTTTCAAATAAAAGCTATTAGATTTATTTCTTAGTTCTAGTTTTATTTTAATTTTTTTTTTTTTAATTTTACTTTAAGTTCTAGAATACATGTGCAGAACGTGCAGGTTCGTTCCAAAGGTATACATGTGCCATGGTGGTTTGCTGCACCCATTAACCTGTCATCTAGGTTTTAAGCCCCACATGCATTAGGTATTTGTCTTAATGCTCTCCCTCCCCTTGCCCTTCCAACAGGCCCTGGTATGTGATATTCCCCTCCTGTATTCTCATTGTTCAACTCCCACTTACTTTTAAACATTTTTTGCATCTTTTTAAGTGGGTGTTACTTTTTATTCTTAATTTTTATTTTCAAATTAACATAGGTATTTAGCGTTATTTCTGTGATTTGATATGCTATATTTTTTTCCAAAATCCTGTAGTTTTAGTTTTAGTTATTCTTTGATCCAGGAACTGTTTTAATTTTTTTTGTTTTCTTTTTTTTTTTTATGTTTTTGAGACGGAGTCTTGCTCTGTTACCAGGCTGGAGTGCAGTGGCGTGATCTTGGCTCACTGCAACCTCTCCCTCCCAGGTTCAAGTGGTCCTCCTGCCTCAGCCTCCCAAGTAGCTGGGACTACAGGTGCCCGCCACCACGTCCAGCTGATTTTTTATATTTTTAGTAGAGATGGGGTTTCATCATGTTGGCCAGGATGGTCTCGAACTCCTGACCTTGTGATCCACCCACCTCGGTCTACCAAAGTGCTAAGATTACAAGCATGAGCCACTGTGCCCGGCCAAGTTTTTTATTTTAATCTCTAGGAAGACCTTTTTATTGTCATTAATTTATTGTATTACTGAAGTTTTCTTTGTGGGATAGTATGCCACAATTTGGTGAACATTCATGTGAATGATATGGTACATATCTAAAAGTTGATATCGTTTTTGAGAATTGAGTTCTCTGGTAAATGTTTACCATGGGTCCTTACCCAGGTTTCCAGTGGTTTTCATTGTCTGAAGTTTCACTTTTAGTATATTCCCCAGAAAGGCCAATGGGAATAATATTCCCTGAGATTTTGTTTTTATCCTCAAAGTTGTAGCCTTTATCCTTGAAGCTCACTTTCACTTGTTAGCTGTTCTGGGTCAATTTCTCTAGGTTAAAAATGTGTTCCTTCGGTATATATTTTCAAATTAGATTTTTTTTTCAGGAATGTGTTCTCAACTTATAATTTATAGTGGTTAATTTATATCATTTAACATTTCTTTGCTAACTTCTACTTTGATCACTTTTTCTCAAATCCTTTTTATCTTTTTTTGAAATTTATTTTTGATCTTTAAATTTTACCTTCTTTCAATCTCATATTTCTCTTCAGTATGATTTTCTCTGTTTATTTGTTCACATGTCTTTTCTAGCATAGACTTTCTTTATGAAATTGTTTTCTGTCATTTTCAAATATTTCCTGAGTTCTGTTGCATGTTTACAGAAACCCTTTTCTCTACTCATGTCATTGTAGGGACTTTCTTATTCTAATTGCTATACTTATTTAATAGTCACTACCATTTGCTTAAAAGTTTTAGCACATATTGAAATTACGTGTTATACTTTTGTTGTTTTGTGGCCATGTATTTCCAGTGTTCTTTTGTCATCTGTATGGATGTATTTCCAGTTCATGTTTACTTTCATTTTCTCTTAAAACCTATTTGGAGACTTGAATGTGATCTATTCCTGTTGTACTTCTTAAAAGGAAATTCACTTTTCAGTGTTTTCAGAAGGGATAAAGTAGGGCGGAATAAGTTTTCTAGCTTTATATCATTAGAATTCTCACTTTTGTTGTTTTCAAAAGTGACTTTAAAACATGTCCTTTTATATCTTGAGTTCTCTTTATTGTTCTTTCTTCCTCAATTGTATTTAAGCCATTTCTTTTCTATTATTTTTTCTTTTTGGACCTAATTTGCTTTCTGTTCAACTTGGAATTTATTACATGCAATTTCTTTTCACTGGGACATTTGGCTTTGCTTGGAAAGAAATTACTGGCTGTTAATTGAGAGTTTAAAAGGTCAAAATCTCCCTAGAATGAAGAACTTTCCTCAAAATAGAGACCCTTTTTATGTACTCACCAATTGGATCATGAGAGCCCTCTGCAAGTTTTGGATGCTTTTTCCATATGGATCTACTACATTCAAAGGGAATAGCTGTTTGAACTGTCCTGTTCTCAGAAAGGCCCAGTTATTTTTATTCCTCTTTTTCCCACACAGATACAGCTATGCTATGTAGATCTTGCAGCAGGTAATAATTTCTCTCCATGTACTTACTCATCTTTGAGGGTTCATGGAATATTTTTGTCAGGAGTTCAGCTAAGCTGGAGAAAGTAGCCAAGTAAAACAAGTCAAAATGAAGATAACAGTCAACGCTTTAATCACTTACTGTGATAGTGTGAGCTAGAAACAAAATAGAGGAAAACAATGCCATCCCCTTCCAATCCATTTTCCCCATAGATTGGTGTGACAGTTAAGGTTCAGGTGGATCAAAACAGACTTGAGGGTCATCTTATTGATAACAGAGCTCTGAACAAAATGAGTTTGCCATTTTATGGACCCAGGAGCTGGGAGAAGACAAGGGGCTAGGGCTAGAAGTGGAAAAATGCTGAGTACTGAGTCTGAATGGAGAAGACTCCTTCAAAATGTCTTGTCTCTCCCCTGATAAGGAAGTCTTTGCAAAAGCCCTGAGGAAAGCCTCTGGGAAAGAGCTCAAATAAATAAACTATTGAATGGAAATACCTGATCTAGAAATGCAGATATGCATGAGAGTATGGCAGGCTAGGGAGCCTGAGTCCTTAACTGGAACTCCCTTCAGTGCCCGCGGTGCCCTGAATTCAGTCTAGGGTAGGGAGGGCAGCTTTCCCCCAGGAGGCCTGTCCGGTAAAGGCTTTGTAATTCCCTATGTTTGAGCCTAAAAAATTCGCACCTAGATTTTTTTGATCAGGAGCTAAACTCCTCAACCTTGTCACCAATTTTGTTGTATATATTGGATTTGGATTTTTTTGATTTCACCATTGTAATTGTGGTGTCTGTTTTTATGAGGAACATTTGTGGAGTACTGCCACCACCACATATCCAGAATACTCTCTACATACATTTTAGCAACAGGAGACCATATTGTCATTGTTTGGTGGAGCCAATATTCATTAACATTTAACCAGATAGCTACCCTTTCTGCTACTCATTGTTCTTTCCTTCATTTCCATGTTTCTTTCCAAAGAACTTTTTAGTATTTCTTTAATATTGAGAGCAAACATTTCTTTCAATTTTGTATTAATCTGGGTGTCTCTCTCTCCCCCCAACTTTCTCCTTTTCCCTTTAGCTTCACTTTCAACATTATCTTCACAAGCTATAAAAACTAGATTGGCAGTTATTTTCTTTTTTTTTTTTTTGTAGATAAAATATATTTTTTATTTTTAAATCTCTTTAAAAGATAATTGATTGTTAAAAGTAATAATGTATTGTGGGGTTTACAAATATGTAAAAGTGAAATGTAGATAGCAAGCAGTAGCACAAAGGTTGGAGAGTGGAATGAGCATACACTCAAATAAGGTTCTTAAACTATAAATGTAGTGATATATTATTATTTGGAGATAAACTCTAACAAGTGAAAGACATACTGTAAACTTGAACCAATTTAAAAAAAAAAAACAAGATAAACAAAAAATACTAGAAATGAAAACAAAACAAAAGCCAATGAAATGAGATCATTAAAAAAGTCACAATTCAAAAGAAGACAGGAAAAGAAGAAAAAGGTAATAAAGTACAGATAAGGAAAAAAAGCACCAGAAAACAAATAAGAAAATGGTAGATTTAAAACCAACCATGCTGATAATTACATTAAATATAGTAGGCCAAACACCCAACTTAAAAGGCAGAGATTATCAGCATGGTTGAAAACAAAGCTCAACTAAATGCTGTCTGTGAGGAACCCACTTTAAATAGAAAGCTATGTAAGTTAAAATAAAGAATAGGAAAGTATACTATGCTAAAAATGAATTTTAAAAGCTAGCATGGTTATTAATATCAGACAAGATATATTTCACAACAAAGAACACTACCAGGGATAAAAAGGTCATTTCATAAAAATAAAGAAGTAGGCTGTAATCCCAGCACTTCGGGAGGCCAAGGCAGGCAGATTGCTAAAGCCCAGGAGTTCGAGAGCAGGATTGGCAGTTATTTTCTTTCAGAATTTTAAAGATATCACATAAGTTGCTACAATTAACAGTAAAGATATTTTCTAAGAATTGAACAGGCTTGCTAACATAGTAGTTGAAATTGAATCAACATATGAGCAAACTTATTTTCTTTATGTTCCTCTCATGATATTGAAAATATTTATAAGTTCTAGACTTCAAATAGTACCATATTTTTCTTTAACCACTAATAATTAAAAGTGAAGCTGAAAAATTACCCACATAGACTTGGTTAAAATAGTTTCTTTAATAAAATATTATATATTTGATTTATTATACACCTTTTTATCTTATTTTATAAGAGCAAAAGTAAGTTTATAAGAAATATGTTTGTCCTTTAGAAACTTATGACAATCTCTTTATTTCAGAGTATAGTAATTATGAACGTGGTTTTTATAAATACTATTATTCTGACAGTTTTCTCCAATGTTGAAAGTAAAGTAAAGCTCATTATAAAAAATAAAGGTTTTCCAAATTTCTTCGTGAATTTCACTCTTGGTTACTATCTATACAATAATCATAAAATCACCATGGACACAGAAATTGTTGTTTCAACATCAAGAAAACAACTATTTCTTTTTTTTTTTTTTTTTTTT
>NW_012114710.1:12536197-12553325 GCF_000951035.1 Colobus angolensis palliatus | reverse complement strand
GTCTCGGCCTCCCAAAGTGCTGGGATTACAGGCTTGAGCCACCGCGCCCAGCCAAAAACAACTATTTCATTGCAACAAAATCTTGGTCTATAACCATTACCCAAGGTATAAATATAAACTTACATTAAATAGAGAAATGAAGAAAATAAAGCATAAACAATATTTTTTAAAGGTAGTGACATTTACACACCAACTAAGGAGGCACCGGAAAGTAATATGGCAGATTTTTTTTCTAATTTTCCACTGAATAACTCTAGTTTTTAAAAATAGAATTTTTATTGGTATTAAGTTTATTACATTGTAATTTTCTGTTTTGTTTTATATTGAAATTTAAATTTCTACCACATAAAAGCTAGAGAAGAATATAAATGGTACCTGAAATCAGTCTTTTAAAGTAACTGTAATAATTATGTCATTTTTTTAATGACATAACTTTTCAGTTTCCATTAACATGTATTTCTTTTAAAAAATGATTTATTGACCAATATAATTGTTTCTAGTTTGAAGATGGGAATTGTGTGACATAAATTCTAACTCAGAATCTTTTAAATTCAAATCTGGCTACAATCCTGGCGTGCACAAATTATTCCATATATATGTGCTAGATGAAGATGGTATAAATAAGAGAGGAAGTTGAAATGGAGTTAATTAGGTCAGGCTTTTTTCCTCTTTAAAAGATGACTTTTGAGTTGAAATATTAAGTAATTAGAGACTTGATAGAATTGATAGGTAAGTGCATTCTGGTTAAGAGGAATAACTTGATTAAAAAAAAAACTGAGGAAAGAGTCAGAAGTGGATAATAATACAAAAAGGTATTTAATGTCAGTGAGGGATTACGTTGGAGAACAGCAAAAGATAATTCTAGAAAGATAATGGGAATACATTGGGGGCAGAGGGCCACGTATAATTTATTATTGGCTATATTTGTATCTCCTAGGCTGGTGCATGGTGCTGAATAAATATTCATTGAAATAAAACTATGCCATTTTAACCCTGGTTTGGACCAAGGTGGTAACTGTATAAATGAAAAGGAATCATTTAATGATTAATTTCTCCTAGACTTTGCTCTGAATGCCTATTGCAAAGGGAATAAAACATTGCCTCAGTACTATAGATACTCCCATTTTTCCAAAGGCTACAGAATAAAAGGAAAAAAAATACACATGCATGTGCACACATATACACGCACACATGCAGAGAGAGAGTTCAGCACATTTTGATAAGTTCAAAAGTAGAACGATGAATAAAGTGGATGGAGTAACTCTGTCAGAAACTTTTAGGAGAGGAAGTTTTATTTTTTTGACTATCAGATTCAGAAAACGAAAAAGAACAGTGAGAGGAAAGTTTTAAAATCTCTCCAAAGTTGTGCAGAACTGGGAGAAATGTGGTTTCAGAAAAGGGCTGAGAAAATACAAATAAGATGGTTATATTTCCAATATTTTCAATTATAGTTAAATCATTTTCTGTTGTTTTACCTATTGTGTAAACTACAGTAGGATGTATATTTTATTTGAGAAAGCAGTGACAGCAAAGGTAGCTCTGTCAAACTGCTGCCATTGTTGGTGATTAACTGGATGACTCTGTCTCCAATATGAACTCACTTATATACACACTTACCGCTTAGAAGATAAGGCAAGCAAACCTGCCCAACTTTACAGAGGAGAACAGTTTCACTTACAAGCTAAAGTTAACAGTCCTGATATTCCTGGTTCATGGTACCAATATTTGTCCCACTTTTCATGATTTGACCCCACTTGGTCTTAGACTGCTTGCTATTGATCTAACCTGGTACTCTGCTTTTGGCTCTTTGTTTTGACTTTGGTTTCCTAATTAGACCCCCTTTGTTCTTCACGTTCCAAAAGTTGACTTCTTGTTGCAACTTCATGTAATGAAGTGCATGCTCATGTCAATTAAATTCACCAGCCTCATGTTTAAAATATTTCCATCAAATTTTTATAGTAAGTAGCATTCATAATGAGCAAATTATTATATTAAGAGTCCTTAAAATAAGACAAAGTGATAAATAAAGAAGGGACTAGTCAATAACATGATTAAAGATCCTGAGGTAGGTAGGGGTTGAATGGATTCAAGGAAGGAAAAAATTCACACACATACATAAATGAACTAGATAAGGGATAACAGGAAATCTTATGCAATTATATGGAAAAATACTTAAATATTCTAAGTTTACAAATTTTAAACTTCTTTGAATTTATGTAAAGTAGACACAAATTTTAATCTTAAATAATTTGCTTAGGGAAAGACTCCCCTTCTTTCACTTCTTTTTCTTTTTTCTTTTTTCTTTTTTTAGGGGGATTGGGACAGCATCGTACTCTGTTGCCCAGGCCAGAGTGCAGTGGCATGACAGTAACTCTCTATAACCTCTAATACCTGGGCCCAAAGGATCTTCCTGCCTCAGCCTCCCGAGTAATTGGGACTACAGGCACACACTGCCATGCCCAGCTAATTTTTAAATTCTTGATAGAGATTGGAACCTCACGATGTTGCCCAGGCAGGTCTCTTGGCCTCAGGTGATCCTCCCATCTCAGGCTCCCAAAGTGATGGGATTGCAGGTATGAGCCACTGTGCTTGGCTAAGACTCCTCTTCTTACTGACAGGAGTGGAGGAAAGGTCAATGGCATGTACTGGTGCTGAGGAAATTGTTTCTCGCAGGTTCCATCTGCCAGCCTCACAACATCCCTCCAATGAGACATGTTTCGGGAACTGAGATCTGTACCTCAAATTGTTTCAAGGTAAAAATAGCACAATTAAGAATTGGAAGTCACGAGGTCAGGAGATCGAGACCATTCTGGCTAACACGGTGAAACCCCGTCTCTACTAAAAACTACAAAAAACTAGCCGGGCGAGGTGGCGGCGCCTGTAGTCCCAGCTACCCGGGAGGCTGAGGCAGGAAAAAAAAAAAAAAGAATTGGAAGTATCTCTAAAAGAATATCTAATAAATTATTTTGTAACCTCTAAAGGGAACTAAGGTAACCTTTTCTTATTGTGCCCGGAAAAAAAAGGAATGAGAATTTATTAAATATCCAAAGTAAAATGAATCTATAGGTAGCAGTGGACCTTTAAGAAAATTAATATGCTTGGCCCATGCTGCCTATTTTATTTCTTATGTGTTTATCTATATTAATATATAAATATTATTAGCCAAGTGACATTATGTAGTAGAAGCAGAAAATTTAAGTGTTATACCAACATTTGCTGTTATGATGAATCATCTTTCCATGCACATAACTATTTTCAAATACTTTAGAATGCAAAATGTTTTTTAAAATGCCTTGAAAACAAAGAATTAATCTGACATAATCACATCCCTAATAGAGTTTTATATTCTTATATTTCTTTAATTCTCTTACTGAATTGAAACTTAATAGGTTCATTTTAGAAACTTGATTATCATGATACAATAGTAGTTTTGTAATAACAAAATTCCTAACAAAATTAAGTAATCATGACTGAAAGACATTTAGTCATGTGTGTAGGCAGCAATGTTTTATCATTAGCTCAAATCATCTCAGTATTTTTCACTGTAAGTTAGACTATCACACATTTAAACACTGGAGATGTAACAATTTACGGCAGTTCATTGTGTTTTGTTTTTCAACCAGAATGTGTTCTCTTAAACGTGAGAGTGCATCTTTTGAAGAGAAAAGATATCAAAATAATGGTGTTAATTGTTGTCTAGTGTTTCTATTATATGCAAATAGAAATATTACAAACCTGGGAGCCAGCTGTCTATCTATGTAAGCAGTATTTTCAAATAAATAATCCAAAGAATCAAAAATGTTAAAACATTCCAAGTTATATTCCAATCACTGTGTATTAATCACCAAATGTCAAAGAGATGGAGACACACAGTCCCAGTAATACTTACAGCCGCTCAGAGCACCCCGTTTCTCCAGCACCTGGTAATTTCTGGGATTCTTGCTCTCCTAGCTCAGAAGAATCCTTTTAGCCACAACACATTCTATTTCCATATCACAAACCAAATACCAATCATTTGAATTCTCATTTCAGCAGGTCCTCACATTCAAGAGTGCCTCATCCCTTAGGATGAATAATCCTAGATAAATCCAAGTAAATAAAATTAAATGTCTAAAAATATTCTTTGGACCCAGTATAGAAAGTTTGATAAATTACTTCTTCAAAACAAAAGAGTATGACAGAGTGTCAGTTTTCATGTGAGTCACACGTTTTTATTAATTTAAAGAATTTTCAAGGATAATTTTGAGTCATAACTTTTTTTTTTTTTTTTTGCCTTTATATGCTGTCTTTCGATCCTAACTATAAAATATGTTGGCCTGACACAGTGGCTCATGCCTGTAATCCCAGCACTTTGGGAGGCTGAGGCCGGTGGATCACGAGGTCAGGAGTTCAAGACCAGGCTGACCAACATGGTGAAACCCCATCTCTACTAAAAATACAAAAATTAGCTGGACATGGTGACACATGCCTGTAATCCCAGCTACTCAGGAGGCTGAGGCAGGAGAATCGCTTGAACCCAGGAGGCGGAGGTTGCAGTGAGCCAGATCATGCCACTGCACTCCTGCCTGGTGACAGAGACTCCATCTCAATATATACATATATATACACACACATATATATACACACATATGCACGCACACACACATATATATACATACACATATATACGTGTAGACACATATATATACATACACACACACACATGTATGTTGGCTCCCCCATTATTACTTGTTTAACACTCCTCATCTAGACAGTAATTTCCATGACAATATATGAAACCTCTGCTGTATACAACAGAGTGGTTCTGATGACTGGCAGGTAGTGGCATGCTACATAAATGTTCGATCTTGGGCTCTTCATCCTATGGAACCTCCTTAGGCTGTTTCATGCCACAGACTTACTGGAAGAAATTGCTCCCTTCTCTTTCACTAACTAGTACAGCTCCACTCAAGGAAACATTTTCTGAATCAGTGAACATTTGGATGAAGAAAAGTAATGTGAATGTTCTGTTTTGACATTTTAATTTAATAATATGTTCTAAAGTTTCTTTTAGTTTTTTTGGAGTATATTTAGCTTCTAAAATTTTGCCACTTAACATCTGCTAGAAACAGCCCTATTCTCACCACATAGATAATCTCCCAAGTATATGATAATCCTTGTAGCTTATATAACATTTTCTAAATTTAGATATCCCATCAGTATATAACGATCAAGCTATTTGCTAACAGTTTAGAGTGGAATAAAAATAATAATGTGGAAACTTGCACTATAAAGAGCAGGTGAAGGGTAGTGTACATAATTTGCCCTGTTTTAGATAATTTGCTTTTGCAATAAAGTCATAAACATTAGAAAGAACACCAGAACCTAAAAGAACCTGCTCACTTGGGCTTGCCTCTACAGTATGTCTTTATGATCTGCACTCTCTCCTCAGATTAATTGCTTTCATATCATATACATTTGCAGGAACAATCTGACAAATGATAAAACAAAATAAGGTCACTTAATGTGATTAAGGACAAGAGTGATTTATGCAAAATATTATTGAAAATTACTATTTAAGTTGCACATTGCATGTACTTTTCAGAATTTTAAAAAGAGTGATACGATGTGTGGAGATGATGGATGAGGGTGAAATGGAAATCATATTAATGTATGAAGTCACTGAAACTTCTAAAAAGATATTCAAGAGTTTTACATTAAGCATCTCAAAACCTAAAATAAAGCTGTGAGATAAGCATTATTAATTTATTTTCAGATCAGAAATCTAAGACACAGAGGATTTACTCAAAACCATACAGCTAGAAAGTGTCAGAGTTGGAGCTTTATTAAGGCTATCTGACTCCAAAGACTAACTCCTATCGACCATGAAAGACTTGTAAAAGACAAAAATAAATAAATAATGACACAAAAACACATCTTTATTATTTAATCACGTTCCTAACACATTACTCTGGTAATTTTTACAACACTGGTCTCGATTTTTGACATTCTTGTAATGACATTTTGTAGACAGAGTTATTTCTCGTTCCTGATGTCAGTATTGGCCACGAAACTTGCTTTGGCTAATAGAACACAAGTGAACATGATACACATCACCTCTGAGAGGTGCTTTAAATGTGCTCACATGGTTTGCTTTTACCGCTCTGTTTCTACTCTTTTTTATGACAACAGCATGTTTTGGGTAGAGCTGCTCCTTCAGCCTGAGTCTCTAAGACACCTAGCACAGATACGAACACCGACCACACTGATCAAAGCCTGAAACAGAGACACAGCAGCAGAACCGTCACCAAGGGCATAACATTTGAGTGGGAAGTAAATATTAAAGCCACTGATATTTTGGGGTTACTTGATGCATAGCTTAATTTAGAGAAAGCTAAATAATATGCTTTTCAAGCATTTAGGAGATACAGCCCCAGATCTAAAAACCTAATTGGTAACATTTTTACAATAGGAAACCTAACTTGTCACAGTTTTCTTCTACTGCATATGAAAAGCAGAAAGTTGTTGTAGAAATATATTTTCACCCCACATAGCCCGAATAGTTTTGTTGTCCTGGTGCCAGGAAAAGGCTTCTTTGTAAATATATATCCCCACTATGGTACGAGATCATAGAAATTAATTCATCTTGTTTAAGCATTGTTTTCTCGAAGGAGAGAGTTTTTATAAATAATCCTGGGAGCAGTCACTCAGTATGTAAGCAATGCCTTACTGTGCATATGTTCATCAAAGTAATTTTCCCCATGACTGGACAGGCCTGGGATGGACCCAGAGCAATCAGCAGTTACTGGGTGGAAAGGAAATAAGAGTCTCAAAGCAGAGGGAAACAGTGACAGGCTGCGGAATTCAACGACTGTTGTGACTTCTTTTATATCATTGATCACTTTATATTGCAATCTGAAATCAGCAAAAATATTCCTAGAGCTTACGCATTTTCTATGAACATTTAAACCTATTTATTACAATTTGTTAATTAAAGTGATGCATGCATAATCTGAATCATACTTTAATTTAAACATGGCTGCCTTTTAATTGTGTCTATCACACAAAGTGTGTATTTACAATAGAGTTGACACTATTTACTATATTTACTATTTATTCTAGAGTATTTAGAAGATCTGTTTACTGTAGAAAATTGTTGCTATGATTTCCTGGCCTAATGAGAAAAAAAATGCTGATTAATAGGCCTGTGAAAACTTTGAGTGAAAAGACTTCAAGTCACACTACCCAAAAGAAGATTTTGCAATAATTTTACTAGAAAAGTCATATAATACAGTCATTAGGAGCATTACTCTGGGATGTAGGACAATGTAGAAGTCTAAAAAACCTGAACCGTATAAGTAAGTATGTTCATCTTGTAAGCTGTTACTTAGTTTCGTGATCCCTCCCGTTAATTTAATGTTGCTGATTTGAATTTATTGATATTATGGTTTTATTACTGTTTAATTTATAAATGAGTTTTATAGTTGCTTAAATTATAAGTGTAAAGAAGCTATACTTCGTTTCACATTTATATGTATTTTAGTAGTGGAATACATATAATTTAAGTCAACACTGAGGTTAGCAAGAATTGTGCTTTTCCTTAATAAGGCTTAATCCTTTATAAGAACTGTGCTTTTCCTTTATATTCATTAATGAAAACACTATTTTGAAAGCATAAACTTGCCTAGTATTAGTTATACAAATTTAAAGATAAACTGGGTCTCACAAGTTTCCAAATTAGGTATTCATTTACTATACTTGGCATGTTTCTTTGTATGTTGCAGTATATGTAAATCATCTGTGAAACTGCCAATTAAAAGATGAGAAGATACTATTTGTGAATCAGCCTGGTTGTTTCACTTACAGACTTTTTTATTTATAAGAGATTAGAGCATTTCTTTGTATTTCCATTTAAGAATGATTTTTTAAAAAATTGTTGTGGAATGATAGTTTCTATTTCTGTTAGCTGAACTCACTTCTGTGCTATTTCTGTTAGTTTAAACCATTTCTGTGGATTTAATTTATTTCCCAGTTTTGCAATTATGAGGGTTTTTTCTGGGTTTATGTTGACCTATATATACTAAAATTTGAATTTCAAATTTCTGGTCGCTGGAGAGGAAAAGTTCTCCTACAGAGATAATTAGGCAATATGGATGTAGTTTTTCAACATGTGCTGTAAATTTCAGTGAGGATTGTCCTCTGTAATTGCTTTTAGCACTTTCTGATTTTGTCCTTGGCGCCATGCTTTGAGTTCAGGGCACCTGAAACACATCATTCTCTTTCTTCTAAAGGAGGTCACTAGCCTTTGCCCTCTGCACTGCACCGAGTCTGTGAAGGAACACAATAGTAATCAACAATACTATAAATAATATAGTAAAATCTCATTAAGCATTCATCACATTTTCATGTCATTACCATCATGTTTTTTCTGAAAAATGATTCCATATTCTTTAACAGAGACCCAAAATAGCACTTTCTGCTTGTGTGGTTCTTCCTCTGACATTTTTTTTTTAAATTACTGAGTGATTTTTTTTATTTATTTGGGAAAAAAGATGATAAAATAATATTTTTCTGTTCATATTAGAAGTTTAATTAATGAAGTGTATTGAATAGTGGGTTTATAAGTATTTAATGTAAGAATTATTTTGAAAGCATAAAAATACAGTAAGTGTGAAAACATTAAAATAATTATACTTAGGAAAGTCAGAGTGGAATTGTCTTAGAAGCAATTAAGAACTATATTTATTCTCTTATTCAACCACAAATATATCTTCAGATAATCTCAAAAAGCAGAAAACAGATCCTTTGTCCTTTGTTTATATATTTTTTTAATTTTGAAGTCATTAACGTAGCTTTTTATGTAACCCATTCAGCGTTTGGAAAATACTTATTTCTCGTGAAATTACATTTGCATTTCATGGTGATTCATTTTTCATGTAGATGATTGTGAATTTAGTTTGTTAGGTTGGACTATTTTGATTAATAATTAGAACATCAGGAATGGTATAATAGAATGGAAAAATAGTAATATGACTACCAATTAAAGAGTAACTAAGCAAAGATCTGGCTTGTGAAAATAAAATAATGAAAGTGATAACTTATTCAGGATTTAAGGAGCTCAGATGGGAAAAAATTAGACATCTCAGGATATGACCAAGCTGTAGTTGAGTATTTCATACAGATAAAATCAGGTCAGAGTAGTGGCTAACGTAGGTCAGTAATAAAAGGGCAAGAAACAGGGGGGAAAGGAGGCTGCTAGTAGACACTGGGCTGGGTTATGAGCTCCAAGTGTGCTGTGGAGGCACAGTACAAGAGAGCTCTGAACTCCTACAATCAAGTGTAGGCAATATATTAGGGTTTTGTTTTTTTTTTTTTTTTAATTGCCTCAAATGGATGCTAACTCTGCCTAACCTAAGCAAAAATGAATGTACTGGAAGACTATCTGAGAGTTTATAATTTCCATGAGAAGACTGGAGAATCAGACATGGGAAATGATAAATCCAAAGTAACTACAAGGTCTAAAAAGTCGAACTGCTAGCTAGACTCACGTGAACACATTTTCAAATTTCATTCTTATGCTGTTATTTGGATTATATGGAGAGAGTGTCCAAATACCTGGTCAGGTTACCAATCTATCTCTTGGCTAGGGAAGGGTAATATACCTTAAATAAAATATTCACTAGGCTATAAACAACAGGAAAAGAGACTTTCTCAAAAAAAGGGGAAATTATCAAAAGAAGGTGAAGTGGAAGTTAAACAACTAAATATACTAATAATAATGTCAGCAACAAAAGGTAGAAACTATCCAGAGCCATAGGTATTTCTATAGATACCAAAAAGCTTGTGAAAGGACAGTACAATAACAATAGAGACACTGTAGCCTGGGATATAATTATGTTTTTATTCCTTTCATTGCTATTTCAGTGTCTTAATTGTGATTACTATTTCTAGCAATGCTCCCCCACCACCAAAACTTAGTGGTTCTCTTTGCCAGAGAATTCTCTTCTGCTGAGAGACTCACCTCTTATTTTGCATTCAAAAATAATTTGGTTTAGGATAATACAGATTAGGGTAAATTATTTTATCAGTGGCAAATGATATTTGAGACCAAATTTCAAGTGAAGAAGAGGGGATAAGGTAGACATGGATGCTTGGGTTGACCACCGCAGAGAGGCAGCCCATCACTCTGCTTATCTGTTTGGGGAAGACATTGTAAGAAGAGGTTTCTAGTCAGAGAATTTGTCAATTAAATGCCCTTGGCTAACTCTCTTCATCAAGAGTTACCTATTCTGTATTTCTGGTTCTCTCTAATTATTAAATGGATGTTTTCTCCTCGCTGCTACATTTTGTGATTGTGCAGCAAATGAATCATATTTTGTGTTGAGTTTAGGGAACCTCTGAAATCCTAGAAGTTTGAGTGTATTTTTTAGAAGCTCCTTCCTGTCTTCTTTCAATAAGTTTTATTGAATACAATATGTCAGGCATTATGCCAATTAACAATAATTAATACCAATCTCTGAAAATCTAATTTTTCTTAACCTAGGGACCTGACAATAGAGCTATTTAGGATTGCATATGCTGCCTATTACATTTTCTTCTATAAATGGCAATTTTGCGAGTGAAATAAGCCAGACAAAGAAAAATACTGCATGATCTCACATATAAATGGAATATTTTAAAAGTATAATATATAGGAACAGAGAGTAGCAATGGTAGTTACCAGGAGTGGGACTGGATTGTAGGGGGTAATAGCAAGATTTAGTTAAAGGGCACAAAGTTACTATTATGTAGGATGAGTATGTTTAAAAATGAGGTCCGGTAGTCCCCCTCTTATCTATGGCTGATATATTCTAAGATCCCTAGCGAATGCCTGAAATCACAGACAGTCCTGAGCCCTATGTATACTATGTTTTTTCCTATACGTACATAACAATAATAATCTTCAGCTTATAAATTAGGCACAGTAAGAGATTAACAACAATTATAATAAAATAGAATAATTATAACAACATGCCTGCATCACTACTCTTGCACTTTGGGTCCATCATTCAGCAAAATCAGGATTACTTGAACACAGCCACTGCAATAGTGAGACAGCCAATCTTACCAGATCTGAGATGGCCGCTAAGAGACTAACGGGCATGTAGTGAAGACAGCACGGATACACTAGACATAGGGACGATTTGGGTCCTAAAAATGAAGTGGGACCCTGTGAGATCTCATCACACTACTAACAATGGCACACAATTAAAAACTGATTATTTATTTATGGAATTTTCCAGTTAAAATTTTTGAACAACAGTTGACCTCCGGGTACTTTGAAGTATTACTGAAGCTGATATAAGAACTCTTTTCAACCTGACCTTTTAGATTTCCACCGAACAGTTGTTCTTTGATTTTGGTATATAAGACTTTTTTCCTACTGTCGTTTCACAGCTGAATAAACCATGTGAACCTTCAGAAGCTATAGTACAATTTAACTTTCAAATGCTCATGTTAGGGATTAAAAATGCAAACTCAGTAGTCTCTTGGATTCAAATCCTGACCAAAATTCTTGCTGTAAAATCCCTTATGTGAATCCCATTGTGTGCCAGCTATCATGTAACCTCATCCCTGACTAATATTTACTTTAATTCCGTGTAATCTTACTCATTAAAGTTCATTTGCGTAAGGAGAGCGAACTATAGCCAGCCAGCAAGTTTAAAACCTGCAGTCTTTTGTTATTCCCTGTGATAAACTTTGGTCTTACCAGTGATGCCCTCTACGTTTAATGATATCAAAAACTCATAAGCAAATATTAATTCATTAACATCTTCACATATTGTTTTGACCAACACATTTTCTCCTAAATTTACCAATTTAATATTTCTACTAATATATTAATATAATTTGTTTTTTCCTTACAGTTATAATTAGGAGTTCCATCAAGTAGGTGAAAGATGGTGGTATAAAATTTATGGGAAAAGATTCCTGCAAAATGGAACAGATGGGCATTCAGCTTTAGCAGTGACCACTATTCACTAATATAGCTACTTGCCACTGTCGCCTTTACAAATCACTACTAACTAGACTAACTACCTTCTTGCTAAAAAAAATGTGGTCTGCAGACCAGAAACATCTGTCTCCCTTGACAGACGCTGGGGGCCAACTAGAGGCCTACTGAATCAGATTCTGCATTTTAATAAGGTCTCCAGGCAATGCCTGTGCTGATTAAAGTTAGGGAGGCATTGCGCTAATTTACCAAGGTGATCAGAGACTGGGAATACCACGCAGAGAGACCTTGGGTACAAGACTCAATCACCATGTGTGCAATATAGAAGCCCGTGGCTTTATGGCATAGAGTCCTTTGGATGAAGATCTGAATACCTGGACAAATCTTGCCTTGCAGAGAAATGTGGATTCTGGAAAGGAATGGCAGTCACTCTTAGATGGGCAGTCCTAGGTGTACCTGATGACCCCTTTGTAACAGATGAACTGCACAGGAGACCTGGATCTCTTCTGGCTCAGAGAATATGACAGTAGTGGCTTTGGCAGCAAAGAAGCTCAGAAGTAGAGCAATTTCCTAATTCCTTCAGTGGAGGACCGGTGGCTTTCCAACTGGTATATCACAGAACCACGGGAACAGATACAAGTTATTTCTGCATTAGATTCCATAACATGTTGCTTAATTCTCATGAAACATAAGCTCATGAGGAAACACAAAAACAAACAAACAAGAAAACAATGCCATTAAGAGCACTGAGAAATTATACAGAGGAAAAAGAAGAAAACTAAACAGCACAAGCCTCTTAAAGGAAAGAAGAACTGGGGGAGGCCGATTATTACATTGGCACTCACACTCTATTTCCTGAGAACCTTTATATGAGTTAAGTACAGTCTCTTGCGTAGACAAATTAAATTTACATCCATAAGACTGACAATCCGTACAATACAGGCTACCACTGGAAAATGAAACTTGAAGCCCATAGAAAGTTTGAAATCATTCGGAAGTATCCAAAGTGTATGTTCGGATGTGTATATGATCACCGTTTTCTCATCCAAGCCTGTTTTCTCATCTGCAAAATGGGAACAGAGTTTAGCTGTGAATAGTCCTGGGCACTCTGAATCCATCTGAGTCCTTACTTTTGAGTTTCTTTGGTGCCTCAGCTGCTCATTGACATCTCCAAGGCCACAGAAGCTAGTAGGATAGGAAATTTTTTTGGCAGGACTGTGATAGAGTCAAGTCATGATCTAAATCCTGGCTCTAGTCTGCTCCAGATGTACACCTTCAATCTTTACTCTGTGGTTACCGCGATTATTGCAGCATTTCACCCAGCAAGCCAATACTATTGCTAAGAAATCTCTAGTCTCTTAAAATAGGAAATACAGGTCCTTCTTACGGAAATTAATATTAGAAATGGAAAATAGTTATATGTGACTAACATAATTATATCTTCCTTAATTTTCTTATCTTGAAATAGTTATTTAGCACATGGACACGTTTACTCTTTCTGTATTTAATCCAGCTTTCTTGAAACAATTTTGTATGGAAATGTACCTTCATGTTTCAAGGAAACCTAAGGGAAAACTGTGCTTTATCTTAGAAGAACCAGTATTTGGGGCAGATTTAGAGCCTTTAGTGTAAGCAAAGCTGACTGATTAAATTGGTAACTTTTTTTGTTTTAATTCCCAGCAGCTGATATGGCACAGTGAACGTAGATCTTTTCTTTGTTGTTTCTATGTGTGGGAAATTGCTCCACTAGAAATAAACCTTTTTTTCCATACACTGTGGTTAAAGATAATGTTTTAAAAAGATGTCTCCTTGTTATTCACTTTTAATTTAAGTTTTATGATGTTATGATTCCGTTGCTTATTTTAGTTACATGATTCTATATGTATTTGGGATTTATGCTTTAGTATGGATTTTGAAAAATGTAATGCTTATTTGCTTTGTGTTTAATTTTTACATTTAAGGGACATTATTGTAGCAATATAAAAAGATTTCAATGTGATTTCAGGAGTTTCTAGAATTTTGCATTTATGTAAAATTTTTACAGGTATGTAAAAATGTATTTGAGAATTTCCCTGGGGGAATTGAAGACATATATACCCAAAAGAATACAGAAAGAAACAATTTGTTCATATAAACTACTTTCTAATGACTAAATATTATCTTATAATGGTTTTATCTCTCTTAGATTTAATTCTTATAATCATGTTTCTTCAATCAATTCTAACCTCAGCATCATTATACTTAATTTAAAAAGCAGTATGAAATATAAGTTAGCTCTGCCTTTCCTTAATATCTCTTAACATAAGTTTCCTCCTATAAATAGTAGGTGTTCTTATGTACTCTATGAATAGAAGTCTTAGAAAGCAAAAAGTTCTTATGTATCCTTAGCCCAATCTCAAACTCTGTAGAAATACCCCTATTAATATCTGTCACACATAATAATCTGGCTTCTCTTAAATGCTTTCAAGAATGACTATTATTATTGGGAAATATTTCCTGGACTAAGCTTCACCCTGCATTTTCGTAATGTTAACTTCTTCCCAAGCTTATAGTCTGCATCTTTAGAGAAGCTTAAGGCTCAATCCATATGACAGCCATTCAGATATTTGTAAATTGTCAACATTTTATTGCGAAAGCCTTTTATGTTTTGCGGTCTGCCACAATCCCTTCAATGTTTTTCCCATTCGTAGTTTCTAGATCTTTTATTATCTTCCTGCTAATCCTTTCATGGCTTCTCCCTGAATTGTTGGTTAGTTTTGTAAAGAGTAGTGATTTTACAGACATAAAGGCTTTTAAAATTATTGTCTGAATACCAGAAATAAAAGCTTTTTAGGTCCTGAATCTCCCAAACTACATTTCATCATATTTATATTAATGTGACTCAAGTTTAATTACCTTACTTAGCAATACTTTTATTTTGTATTGTAATGATTGTTCAATCAACAAATATATTAAAATCTTCATAAAAACATTCATATAAAATAAGTTCAAAAAAGCTCATATAAAATACTACTTAGGCAAGTGTGTGTTCATGCTGCATTCATGCAATTTACTTATCTGAATGTAAATCAAGGCTTTATATTTATCAAAGCTGATACTCATTTTGCTAATGTGCTTTCATAATTTTCATTTACAAAAATTATTTTAAATGTCTTATTCTATTTTATAATATATTAGCAGCTTCTCTGAGATTTGTGTTATCTACCTTCTGGTGACCAATGAATGGGACAGTATTAAATTATATCCCAAAGAATCTCTCTCCTGGACTATGTAAATTACATATGTAGATAATGAGAAATAGATTAATTAGCTAATACAATTTCAGTGCAGAAGTTCAACTACTTATCAATTTACCAAACAATATGTTTTCATAGCCATCTTCTCTTATGTTGCCCATTTGACTGGCACAGGATATTTTTATTAAATATCTTGGCAAATGAAGATAATCAATTTCTGTAACACTTAACTTATGTGGCATCTAGCGTCAAAACAGGAAATATTTATTTTAGTATCACTTGGTCTTAGGAAATTAGAGCTCATTTCTGAAGCGAATTCCCATAATTAAGATTATGCTGTATATGAAAAAGGTTTTATACATTTTAATGATATTATGCATTATAAGGGATTAATGAGGATTGAAAAAACGGTCTGCTTAGTAATAGTCTATCCTAGAATTTTTTTTGAAAACATTAAACAATAGGATTATTAGTTTTATGGATCTTCAACTCCTAGAAAAAGAACTAGTAATAATAAATGTCAATAAATAGTTATGGAATTTATGAATGCCTGTTGATTGTGATGAAGTGCCACCTAAAGAAAGATTTAAGGTTATATTAATTTAGGTGCAAATTTTAACTTTGCTACTTACTTATACTGTGAATCCTGAATAATTTACATAACTTTTCTGAGCATCCTCAACTTCCTAATTTGTAAAATTTGTTAATACCACCTACCTTGGGGGATTAAGTAAAATAATGTATATGAAATAAATAAAATAGCACAAAATTGTTTATTTCCTTCTTTTACCCCATCTCTTCCTCCAGTAACTAAAGATGAAATGAATTAATTGCTTTGTGCCTTAGCACATTGAACATAAAACCAATTCATTTGAATTAGGTCAGGCAAAAGTTCAGTCATTTGGCTACTAGTATCCTTTGATAATGGAAGTATTATGGTGTGTGTTTTTTCACAGGGGCCATTAGACTGTAGGTCATTTGGATGTCATTAGGAGAAAGAATGATGATCTTGAATTGCATAGAACATTTCGTGCTTTCTCATGCTGTGCCCTTTACTCTTTCCCTTTTTAAGAGAAAGTTTGCAACAAAAGAATTTTTAAACTATATTATGATAATATTCTTCTATACTGCAACAAAGAAAATGACAAATGTACAAATAAATTCAAGCTATGGAAAAAGTTGGTGGGGCAGGGGTGGAGACTATGAAAAATAAACAATCAAAACAGCAGATATGTTCCTAAATTAAAAGAAAATTAAATATTAGAATAACTAAAGGCTTCAGCAAGCTACAACAAAGCCAAGGATTTTTTCTTCTCTGTACATACTAGAGCCTTAATTCACATAATACTTTATTATATAGCAGTAGACACTTTTACTTTCTTGGAACGTTTTATTCATTTACTACAAATGTATATTGACTCTGGATGTCTTTTCAGAAATTATGCAACTAAACAAGAACTCATACCCATGATTTTTTTAGATGGTTGAAGACCTTTATGGTGCAATTATCCAAGTTAATGCACGAATAGAATCAGACACTAACCTTGAGAGTACATAATCCAAAATTTGCTGCATAATACACTGTTTTTAAGAAACTGAAATAAGAGCCAAACAATGTACCTCTAGTTTTTCTAAAACCAGTAATTACTTGTGGGTAAGTTATCTAAATTACTGAAACTTGGCCCCAATTTTCCCAGCTTTTTAAAATTAAAGAATTATACAGTTTTATATAACCAACATACTCCTGAGTCTATGATTATATAAGATTTTTCAAAGTGACTGTGTTAATACATTTAAATATAATTTTCTCATTTACAGTTTCTTTTAAAATTTCTCTACCAGCCTATCCCATCTCCTCGAACAATTTCCTCCCATCCCTCTTTTATATTGAATATGGAAAGAATCACTTCTTTTTTTTTTT
>NW_012114710.1:12489280-12534527 GCF_000951035.1 Colobus angolensis palliatus | reverse complement strand
ACCCTTTACCACCCTCCCTTTTCGGAGTCCTCAGTGCCTATTATTTTTATCTGTATGTCCATGTGTTTAGCTCCCATTCATAAGTGAAAACATGCAGTATTTGATTTTTTGTTCTGAAATATTTTACTTAGGTCTCCATCTCCATCTATGTTGCCGCAAAGGAAACAATTTCATTGTTTTTTTTTATGGCTATATACTATTCCATGGTGTGTATATATACCACATTTTCTTTATCTAATCAACCACTGATGAGCCCTTAGGTTGGTCCCATGACTTTGCAATTGTGAATAGTGTTGTAATAAACATACGAGTGAAGGTTTGTTTTTTTTTTTTCTTCTTTTTTTTCTATGATTTATTTTTGCTTAGGTAGGTGCCAGGTAGTGGGAGTGCTGGATTGGATGGTAATTCTATTTTTAGTTCTTTGAGGTATCTTCATACTGTTTTCCATAGAGGTTTAACTAACTGACATTCCCACAAACAGGACATAAGCATTCCCTTTTCTCCACGTTTATGTCAGTATCTATTATTTGTTGACTTTTAAATGGTAGCCGTTCTGACTGTGGCAAGATGATACCTCAGTATGGTTTTAATTTGTCTCTCTCTGGTTAAGTGATGTTGAGCATTCTTTTCATGTGTTTGTTGGCTGCTTGTGTGTTTTATTTTGAGAAGTGTCTGTTCATGTCCTTTTCCCAGTCTTTAATGGGGTTGTTTATTTTTTTTCTTGTTGATGTGTTGAGGTTTTTGTGGATTCTAGATATTATTAGTCCTTTGTTGGAGGCATAATTTGCAAATATTTTCTCTCATTCTGTAGGTTGTGTGCTTAGTCTGGTGATTATCCCTTTTTCTATGCAAAAGGTTCTCAGTTTAATTAAGTGTGATTTGTCTATTTTTGTTTTTGTTGCATTTACCTTTAGGGTCTTAATTATAAATTATTTGCCTAGGTCAATGTCTTGAAGAGTTTTTTTTAGGTTTTCTTTGAAGATTTTTACAGTTTTTTGTCATACATTTAAGTCTTTAATCAATCTTAAGTTGATTTTTATGTATGATAAGGGATAGGGGTCCAGTTTCATTTATTTGCATATGGCTAGCCAACTTTCCTAGCACCATTTATCAAGTAAGTTGTCATTTTGCCATTCTTTATTTTTGACCTTTTGTCAAAAATCAATCAGTTGTAGACATGTGACTTTATTTCTGGGTTCTATATCCTTTTCACCATTGATCTACATGTGTATTTTTGTGCCAGTACGATGCTTTTATACCTACTATAGTCTTGTAGTATGAATTGAATTCAAATAATGTAATGCCTCCAGATTTCTTCTTTTTGCTGACGATTGGCTCTTTTTGTGCTTCCATGGGAATTTTAGGATTGGTTTTCTAATTCTGTGAAAGATGACATTAGTAATTGGATAGGAATTGTGCTGAATCTGTAGGTTGCCTTGGGCAGTATAATCATTTTAACAATATGGATACTTTTAATCCTTGAGTGTTGGGTTTTTTTTATTTGTTTGTGTCATCTATGATTTCTTTAATTGGTGTTTTCAGTTCTCCTTGTATGGATCTTTCACCTTGTTGGTTAAATGTATTCTAAAGTATTTTTTTTTTTTCTGGCTATTGTAAATGGGATTGGGTTCTTGATTTTGCTCTCAGCTTGAACATTATTGGTGTGTAGAAAAGTTACTGAGTTATGCACATTGATTTTTGTATCTTGAAACTTTACTGACATCATTTATTGACTTTAGGAGTCTTTTGGAGGAATCTTAGGGTTGTCTAGGTATATAATGATGTCATCAGGGCCAGAGATAATTTGACTTCCTCTTTTCCAATTTGAATGCCTTTTATTTCCTTCTCTTGCCTGATCTCTCTGGCTAGAACTTCCAATACTATGCTGAATAGGAGTGAGGAAAGTGGACATGTTTGTGTTGTACCAGTTCTTAGGCAGAGTGCTTTCAACCTTTTTCCATTCAATATGATGCTGGCTGTGTATTTGCCATGGATGGCTCTTATTATTTTGAGATATTTTCCTTTGATGCCTGGTTTTTTGTGGGTTTGTTTTAATCATGAAAGGATGTTGGATTTTATTAGATGCTTATTCTGCATCTTTTGAGAGGATCATATTTTTAAAAACTTTTGTTTATGTCATGAATCACATTTATTGATTTGCTTATGTTGAACTATCCTTGCATGCATGGAATAAAACCCACTTGACCATGATAAATTATCTTTACATGTGCTATTGGATTCTGTTTACTGGTATTTTGTTGAGGAGTTTTGCATCTAGGTTCATCAGGGATGTTGGCCTATAGTTCTCTTTTTTGTTGTCTGATTTTGGTATCAGGGTGATACTGATGTCTTAGAATGAGCCAGGAAGGAACCCTTCCCCCTTTAAATTTTGAAATAACTCTTCCTTGTATGTTTGGTAACATTCAGCTATGAATCCATCTAGTCCTGGGATTCCTTTTGTTGGAAGATTTTTTTATTACCGATTCAATTTTATTACTCATTATTGGTCCATTAAGGGTTTCTATTTCTTCTTGATTCAATCTTGGCTAGTTGTATGTTTTTAGAAATTTATCCATTTCCTTGGTTTACTAGTTGTGCAAATAGAGGTGTTCATAGTAGTCTCTGATGATCTTTTGTATTTCTGTGATATGAGTTGTTAATGTCACCTTTATAATTTCTAATTGTACTTTTTAAAATCTTCTCCTTTTTTCTAGGTTAAACTAGGTAGTTGTGTATCAACTTTGTTTATCGTTTCAAAGAACCAACTTTTTCTTTCATTGGTCCTTTGTATAATTTTTTTGGTCTCAATCTCATTTAGTTCTCCTCTGATCTTTGCTGTTTATTTTCTTATGTTAGCTTTATGTTTAATTTGTTCTTGTTTTTCCAGTTTCTTAAGGTGTGATATTAGGTTGTTAATTTGAGATCTTTCTCTTTTTTATGTAGACAGTTAATGCAATAAACTTTTCTCTTAGCAGCACTTTTGTTTTATTCCAGAGGTTTTTATTTATAGTTTGTCTATTTTCATTTGTTTTGAAATTTTTTTCTCATATCTGCCTAAATTTCTTTGTTTACCCAAAGGTCATTCAGGAGCAAATTGTTTAGTTTTCATGACGTTTTGTAGTTTTGAGAGCTCCTCTTGGAATTGATTTCTAATGTTATTCAACTGTAGTCTGAGAAGACATTTGATATGAATTTGATGTTTTTGAGACTTGTTTTATGGCCAAGCATATGGTAAATTCTGGAGAATGTTCTATGCATATATGAAAAGAATGTATATTCTGCCTTTGTTGGGTAGAATATTCTGTAAATGTCCATTGGGTCCACTTGGTCTGTAATCCAGTTTAAGTCTAAAGTTGAGTCTGTATGTGTCTTTAGCAATTAGGTGAGTCTCTTGTATGCAGCAGATGTTTGGGTCTTGTTTTTTGTTTTTTTTGTTTTGTTTTGTTTTTCTTTTCTTTCCTTTTCTTTTTTTTTTTTTTTTTTTTTTTTTTTAATCCTTTTGCCACTCTATCTTCCAAATAGTGCATTTAGGTCATTTATGTTCAAGGTTAATATTGATATGTGAGAATTTTTCCTGTCATAGTGTTGTTAGCTAGTTGCCTTGAAGTTTCATATCTGTAATTATTTTTTGCGATCTGTAGTATTTGTGATTACATGTCCTTTTATGATGGTGACTATCATCCATCCATTTCCATGTTTAGAATTCCTTTGAGTGTTTCTTGTAGGGTTGATCTAATAGTGATAAATTCCCTTAATGTGTGCTTGTCTGGTAAAGACTTAACTTTCTTTTCTTCATCTATGAAGCTTAATTTGGGAGCAAATGAAATTCTTAGCTGGCATTGTTTTCCTTGTGGAGGTCAAAAATAGGCCTGTAATCTTTTCTGCCTTGTAATGTTTCTGCTGAGAAGTTTGCTGTTAGTCTCATGGGTTTCCTTTTATAGGTGATATAACTACTCTCTAGCTGCTTTTTAAGATTTGTTCTTTCATGTTGACCTTGGATAGTCTGATGACTATATAACTTAGTGATGTTTGTCTGGTATAGTATCTTTCAGGAATTCTCTGCATTTCTTGGATCTGAATGTCTACATCTCTAACAAGATCAGGGAAATTTTCCTGTGTTTTTCTCTCAAATATGTTTTTTAGATTTATTACTTTTTTCTCTCTCTCAGGAATGCCTACAAGTAGTAGGTTTTGTTACTTTACATAATGCCATATTTATCAAAGTTCTTTCTAAAAATTATTTTTTCTATATTTTTGTCTGACTGGGTTAATTTGAAAGGTTGACCTTCAACCTTTCAAGCACTGAAGCTCTTTCTTCTGATTTGTCTAGTAGATTGTTAAAGCTTCAACTGTATTTTGAAATTTCTTTAATGAAATTTTTTATTTCTACTAGTTCTGTTTGTTTGTTTGTTTTAAATATCTGTCCCTATTTTTCATTTCCTGGATTGCTTTTATGGTTTCTTTGTGTTGCTTTTCAACTTTCTCTTACATTTCATTGAGCTTTCATACAGTCCACATATTGAGCTTCCATACAAGTCATGTCAGTTGTGGTGGTATTGGCTACTTGGGTCAGCCCAACCTCAGCCCCTGGGGGCAGTGGTCAGATGCCAGTAGTGTTAGACTGGACTAGGCAATTTCCCAATTCTCAGACCCCTAGATGGTCTATTGCATGGCATAGACATATCCTAAAAGGGCTGGACCAGGACCACACCACCAGTCTTGCTCTCTGGGGCCGAGAATTCATGTGCTGGCTGTGTTAGGACGCGGAACACTGTTCCTTAGGGTCACTGGAAGAACTGTAAGGTGGGAGCAGGCAGAATGCTTAGGTGGTAGGAGCCTGAGGGCAGATCACAAACCTGTGGTGGAAGGGGTGTCAGAAGTGCTCCAGGCTGTGACTGAAATGGTCAGGTTATAGCAGGGTGGTTATCCTGTGGGCTTTTCACTGGGGAAATCGCACCTCACTCAATTGAACCAATAGAGACTGGAATTTCCCTCCCACAGAAGCATCAGTGCATTTCATTGTTGAGAATGCATGAATGTGCCCTGACTCTCTGCTCACTTCCTGGCCCCAAGGACAGCAAAAGCAGTAGTGGTAGTGGCAGTGACTTTTTTGGGAGCTGAAGGGCTTACTGTTGTCCTTACAGCCTGGATATCAGACTGTAAGGAACTGCAGCCATAGTGCTCATGTGGGAACAGGGCACCTCTGCTGGGAGCCTAATGCTGAGGTGGGTGGGCCCTGTTTAGCAGGGAACAGTGGAAGCAGGGAGTTGTGCGGTGTGTAGTCTGTCCACTCCTTCCTACCACGTCTGCAATATGTCTTTGGGATGTGTAAAAGTGCCTGTACTCCCCACTCTGTCCTTATCAGGTGGCAACAGCTGACACCCGGATGCTCGGGAATTAAAAGGCTGTGGGATTCCACCTGGTCTTGAGCAGTGCCTCTACACAGTCTTCAGGCAGCTCTCTGTATTCATCTAGAGGCCCAAGGGGGTCAAAGAGACTCCCTTATGACTAGGATTGTAAAGGTCCATAGTGAAAGTGTCAAACCCTGGGAGTGTCTCATTCACTCACCCCTTGCCCATATTAAGGAGCTTCTCCCAGCTCTGCTGTGATGCCAGCTCTGTAGGCTGCCTGGCTTCACTTTCCTCTGCTTTTTATAAATCCTATCACTTCTCTAATGAATTCAAGCATGTTTTCTTAAATGATCCACTTGAAATGTTAGTACTTACTATTTTAATTCTCTTCCATGAGAGGCACCCACTAGCTGCTTCTAATCAGCCATCACAAATACCAGAACTCAATATTACCTTTTGTTGCACAAAATGTTTTTAATTTAATGATGCCCAATTTGTTTGTTTTTTCTTTTGCTGCCTTTGCCTTTGGGTCATATCCAAGAAATCATTGCCAAATCCAGTGTCCTTAAGTTTTAGTTTATATTTTCTTCTAAGAGTTTAGTTTGAGGTTGTACATTTAGGTCTTTAATCCATTTTGAGTTAATTTTTGTATATGAAGTTAGGTAAGGGTTGAGCTCTATTCTTTTGCATTTGAATGTCAGTTTTCACAGAACTGTTTGTCTGAAAGACTGTTATTTTCCCATTGAGTGATCTTGGCAGCCTTGTCAAACGTCATATGACCATATATTCCAGGTTTTATTTCTTGGTCCTCTATTCTACTTCATTAGTTGATATGTCTGTCTTTATGCCAGTACTGCATAGTTTTGATTAGCGTAGCCTTGTAGTGACTTTTAACACCAGGAAATATGAGTCCTCCTGCTTTATTGTTCTTTTTCAAGATAGTTTTGGATATTCATGGTCCTTTGAGATTCCACATGAATTTTAGTGTGGGTTCTATTTCTGCAAAAGCATGTCATTGGGATTTTGACAGGGATTGCATTGAGTCTGCAGATCGATTTGGGTAATATGGACCTCTTAACAATATTAAGTCTCCCAATCTATGAACATGGGATGTGTTCCCATTTCTTTATGTCTTCTTTAATTTATTCTGTAATTTTCATTGGGTAAGTATTTAACCTCCTTGGTTAAATTAAATTCTAAGTTTTTTATTTCTTTCCATACTATTGCAAATTGAATTGTTTTTTCCAAATTTTTTTAGATTTTTTTATTGTCTGCAATTGATTTTTGTAGGTTAAATTTGTATCCTGATACCTGATACTATGTTGAATTCATTTATTTACTCTAACAGTTGTTAGTGGCATTTTCAATATTTTCTGCATATAAGATCATATTATCTAAAAAAAGAGATAATTTTACTTATTTCTTTCCAATGTGGATACCTCTTTTTCTTGTTTGTTTGTTTTGCTTTCTTTTTTGGTTTTTGCCTAATTGTTCTGGCTAGAACTTCTAGCGCTATGTTGAATAGAAGTAGTAAAAGCATGCGTTTGTGCCTTGTTCCTGTTGTTTTTTTAAAAAAATCCTTTAATCTTTCATCATTAAGTATAATGTTGATTATGAGTTTTATGTGTATGGCTTTTATTATGTTGAGATTTTTTTCTTGTATTCCTTTTTTTTGAAGTCATGAAAGGCCATTGAATTTTGTCAGATGCTTTTTCTGCATCAGTCAAGATGATCTTATGTTTTTTAATTCATTCCATGAATGTAAAGCATCACATTGACCAAATTTGCATAATGAACCATCCCTACATTCCAGAAATAAATCTAACTTGGTCATGTCGTATAATTTTTTAATACACTGCTGAATTCAATTTGCTAGTATTTTCTTGAGGATATTTACATCAACTTTCATAAAACAGATCAGTCTGTAGCTTTCTTTTCTTGTCATGTCTTTGTTTGACTTTGGTTTCAAACAGTTATATTTTTAACAAGCCCTCTAGAAGATTCTATTGTGTCAACATTTACCCATTGTCATAATTTACAGTCAAAATGTCAGCAGAACCTCCCATTTTGACTAATATATAATATATCCTCTAAACTGGTGCTTCTCTGATAATAAAATAGGGTTCACTCTTGAGAGTGAAAGTGTCAATGTGACTAGGCAATGGTGCCCAGTTTTTGTTGTTTTGTTTTTGTTTATGTCAAACACTAGATGTTGCCATGAACGTATTTGCAGATGTTAATCACATCTGCAATCAATTGACTGATAAGTAGGAGATATTACCTTCAGTAATATTGGTGGGCACCATCTATTAAATGGAAGGCATAAAGAGCAGACACTGAGATTTCCTAGAGAAAGAAGAAATTTTGCCTCAAGACTGTAACATATAAATTCTGCCTGAGTTTTCAGTTTTCCAGTCTGCCTACAAATTGTGGTCTCAAGGCTACAACATCAACTTTTGCCTGCATTTCCAGCCTGATGGCCTGCCCTACAGATTTCAGATAAGCCAACTGTCACAATTGTGTCAACCAATTCCTTAAAATTATACACACATATATGCACAAGGACGCAACCAGTTGGTTCTGTTTCACCATAGAACCCTGTCTTATACAGTGGTATTGGTGAAATTAGGCACATCATTTTTCCTACCATTTTAGCTCATTTCACTTCTTACCAGTCTCCTCTTCTATTTACAATAACAAATAGAATCCTCTGTTCTGATTGATTGATGTATAGATTTTGAAGTTCTGATTTTGATGCACTTTAAGTGAAAGAGCAAAAGAAACAAGTGAAAAATTTTGCAATGACATATAAGAAAATGATTCAGTCTTAAGATATCTGCATTTTAAATAATAATGTACCTATGGTTACATTTAAATTTACTATCTTATCTGCCTTCATTTGTCCACTCACTGTTCTATTTCCTTTTTTTCCAATCTTCTCAATAATTATTTCTTAGAATATCATTTTATCTGTACTACTGGATTTTTTTGCTTAATTTTTTTAGTGGTCGGGTTACAGTTTAAAATTTGCAACTTTATACAATCCCAGTGTATCTTCAAATCCTATTATTTCACCTCATATATAATGTAAGAATCTTACAACAGTGTACTCCTATAACGTTTTATTGTTATGGAACAAAAAAAGGTCATTGTTTTTTCTACTATTTTCACATTATACTTTATGTATATTATTAACAGACAATATAATATTTTTTACTTTAAACTATCACTTGTCTTTTAAATAATTTTTTAAAATTTATTCCTATATGTATCATTTCTGGTATTTTTTATTCCTTTATGTAAATGGAAATTTCCTTCTAGGGTTATTTTCTTTCCATCTGAAAAACACCTTGCAGATCTGGCAGCAAATTCTCTCAGCTATTTTGTCCTCATTTTTAAGAACAGTTCTGCTGGATAAAACTTTAGTATTTTCTTTTTCCTATCAGGTATTTCAAAATGGAATTTAATTGATTTCCCACTTAATTTTTGGTGAGAAAACTGTGGTAATCTTTGCTCCTATGTACAAAATATGTCTTTTCTCCTCTGGCTACTTTCAAAATTTTCTTTTTTTCACTTGTTTTCAACAATTTCATTAGGAAATACTTTGGTACGGTTGTCTTTAGATTTACCCAGTAAGGTTTTTTTTTTTTTTTTTTTTTTTACAGGTCTTGAATCAGTAAGTTTATTTGTTTCATAGAATAATTTTCCAAGTATTTATTTTTCTCTCTTTTTACACTCCAATTCACGTATATTTAGCCTCTTGATATTTGTAAACTGTTTACTGAAGTTCTTGTCAGTTCCCACCATTTATCTTTCTCTGTTCTTCACTTTGGATATTTGCTCTTGCTGTATTTTCACTGATCTTTTTTGAATAGTGTTAAATCAGCTATTATTCCCATCCACAGAATTCTTCACTTCTGATAATTGTCTTTTTCATCCACACAAGTTCAATTTGTTCTTTTATATACTTTTCATTTCTCTCTTCATTATGTTCATGCTTTTCTTTTAATTTTAGGTTTGCTTATAGTATCTCCACTTGCTCTGTTATTTCTTTCTAACTATCTTTTTCTACTAATCTTTCTCTAACTTGTTATAAATTTTAGATTCTTCCACATGTCTGTTAAGCTTTAATTGGATACTGGACCTTGTAAATTTATGTTGATGTCATTGTTGAGTTTAGTTGTCTTTAAAGAGTGTTAGGCTTTAATCTGACAAGCAACTAAAGTTACTTGTAGATTAGCTTGTTTCTTTTTGAGGCATATTTTAAAACTTTTCCAAAATGGCCTACTTTTACCCTACTATTATATGACTCTTCTAATGCCTTTCCTTAATTCCTTGGTTGTTCAAACAAGACTTATCAGAACTGATATATCTCTAGTACTTTGTGAATTCTGAGAATTGTTGAACTTACCTTTATAGCTGCCACAGTTTTCCTTCGGCTGGCTTTCTGAAGTTTTTCCATATTTATGCATGACTTAATATTCAGTAACACTCTCAGAAAGACTCCTATGCAGATTTTTTTTATCTCTTTTTCCACAGTGCTCCCTTTTCTCCAGCATTTTGCCCAAGATATTCTAGGTGCCTAAATTTTTCCAAACTCTTTTTTCTGTCTCCTAGACTCAGAAAGCCTGTTGTCACTAATCATCCCTCCCTCTACCCTTCACACCATTTTTTCACTATGATCTGAAAAAATCCTCCTGGCAGAAAGCTTGGATGATATCATAGGACATTCATCACATGTTTCTTGTCTCTGTGTTCTCAGTCTTATGCTGCCTACTTTTCAATTTCAGAACAGGTTTGTTTCCTATATATATAGTCAGTGTGTGTAGTTATTTACAGCAGTAGGCTCAAGGTGATTTTAGTAACTCTCATGGCTAAAGCAGAATTAAGTTATGTTTTATTTGGCATATTTCTAACCATTAATAAAGTTAAATATTTGGTTATATCTCCATTCTTATGACATCAGACTAAAACTTATTAAGAATCATCATATATTTTTTTTTTTTATTTTAAAAAAATAGTTGTTTACATGACGTATAAGGTAAAAGTTTCTGGAATTCTCAAAGTTCTGGCTGTTTTCACTCAGTGTCAGAATAATCTAAGATTTTACTTTCATTTCTTCCCCCTTGATGATGCAGAGAACTTGAATTATAAAAGCAAAAAAGATTATGGTATGTAGTTACAGCATTACATTTTTATTCTGCAATAGAAATTAAAAATATGTCTTTTCTATTCATTTCAGTGCTACTGAATCTCCCATTAAAACCCCCACATGTGCCCGTCACTTGCTTATAAGCCAGACCTAAACATGTGTGCCTATTACTTGTTTCTAGTCGAACATAAACATAAAATCTTGTATTTGAGATATGTATGTTTTAAGATTATTCAAAAAATTTTAAATATAACCTAGGATAATTTGAAAGACTCACTGTCTTCTGTAGAATTATGGAAGTGGTATACTTGTTTTGCTTTAGTTTGAGAATAAAATTTTTAATGAAACAATTTACTTCACATTTTTATGCATTACTGCTGGTCAATAGTTGTCCAGTGCAGCATGACAAGTGTTCTTCCGCACAAGATTGAGGTAGACAGTTTAGTCAATGAAAGATCATTCCTTTGGGGCTTATCTTGCTGACACAGCAAAGGCTCATTCTTAATGCATAAGGGCATCAGTGGGAACTCTGTGCCATGATAGATTCAGACATGGACATCCTCTGCTTTTTTATTAAGCATGTCAAACTAATGGGAGGGGATTTTATCTCATTGGCATATCCAAGAGTCTCTATTTGAAAATAAAGGTAAGTGATTTCAGCAACCTAAATCTGATGACTGCTTCGGAGACAGACAGTGATTGAAGGCAGTTCTAGCTTTGATTATCCTACAGTGTTAGAAAAGAGAATATTGGCTGGGCATAGTGGTGTGCACCTGTAATCTCAGGTAATTGGGAAGCTACAGTGGGAGGATTGCTTGAGCCCAGGAGTCAGAGATCAGCCTGGGCAACATAGCAAGATTTTTTCTCAAAAAAAAAAAGGAATGACAATATTGGATATGAAATAAGTTATTATTCTATCGCATCCTTCCTAGTTATAAACTAAAAAGAATATTTAGAATATTTTACAATGGCATATCCAATGGTTAATATTAAAAAGGAGAGTGTCACATGTTTGACCACAAAATAAGGAATAATCAGTGAATTTTTTTCTTCAAATGTTTACTTGCTGGTTTAAAAACAAAACATTAAAACTGTATTTTAGACTGTGAAAGTAAACAACATTCATTTTCATATACTGTGAAATTTTTATCTTTTCTTCTTTATCCTATAAATATAAACAAAAAAAGTGCTGAACTTAAGCATTAAGGGATACTGTAAAGAAGCTGTATGTAAAACATGTGTTTTGATTACTACAACAAAATTGAGTTTTACAGTTAAATATTTATATTTAATTTCAGGCTGCATGAGAACACATGGCTGGAATTTAGAAAAAAAATGTGCCAACTTTGATTTTGTAGACAAATCACTAGCTGAATTGGGATGGAAAATGCATTTGTTTTACATGGCCAAAATTGAATGCCTTAAGGTAATACATTTGCTCTTCAGGTTGACACAGGTGCCACCACTCCCTCTAGCACACAGTCTCTGGAAGTAGACAGTTTAAATTTGAATGCCACACTTCTTTCTTACATGGCCTACACCTCACTATACTTATCCGTAAAGTAATGAAAACCACAGTACCTAACTCATAGCATGTTTAAAATATTAAATAAAGATCCAGATCTAGATCCAGATCTATGTATCTATTGCTTGAGACAGAACCTGGCATATAGTAAGCTCTCAATAATTGTAGTAATTGTAGTAAGAGTTGTAGTAAGAGTAAGTTAATATCTGGTCTCTGCAAAAATACATCTTACCTCCCTGGCTTCTGAAGACATTTGAATTTGCAACTCTAAACCTTAATCAGATCTTTGCACTGGTCCACAGCAAAATGACTGGTGGTTATTGACAGAGCTCCTGACCAACCTGCATGTTAGTTTACAATACCTATCTCTCTCATTGTAATTCCACCACTTTGACTGTCTTCTTGTTCACTGAACTTTTGACTGTACATAGAAGCTGACAGGTGTTTTCCCAGAGGTGACACCAACCACTTCACACAGCTTTATCTGACAGTTTTTAGGTCTTTCTGAGGAGAGTGTATGACAGAAACGCCATCAGACAAGCAGGCCAACAGTTGCATTTGGCATAATTACACACTTCCTTGAGGGAAGGAAACAGTCAATCTCACAGTTTTTAGTCAGGCTGACACTATCCACATATTTTGCAAGGTACATTCACAAAGTTCAAGTAGTTGATTGACTGAAGCTGAGCAGGAAAGGCTAAATGTCAAGCTTTTAAGATGAAACTGGTGGCAGCTCTGTAGCAGCATGGTAGGTAGAGTGAAGTCTGGAATTAAGAGTGACAGACGAATGGCGGGTGGTAAAGAAAAGACTGGCAGAAAAGGAAGTTGGGCTGTGCTCAGAGCATGCATGGGGTTTGATTAGTGATAGAAAGGCTAAAATATATACAGATTTAAGTGTTCTAAATTTATCTTAACAGTTCAAAGAAAAACTGTCAGAATTTTACTAAAATAATAACTTTTAATCCATTTACTTTTGAAATGTTAATATGAATTCCCTTTTTTAAAATTGTTTTCAAGATGTTGAGTCCTATCTAAAGATTATTGTACTTATTGCATTTTGTCACTCTAGTCTCTGCTTTAAGAGCTAGGGAAATGTGAGAAAATATAAATTATATCTTAAAGGGGAAGAGATTAGAGAAAATACATTTAAAGGTAATGAGAAAATTAAGAAAATTTGTGAAAAGTTTTGATTCATTATATTTTTGTGTGAAAATGAAAAAGAGATTCTAAGTCAATCAAGATTTTGAATAGTCTAACAAAACATGGTCAATAGAGCACCTTTAATTTAATAAAATAAAGCATCTAATTTGACACTGTTATGGGAACCTTAGGGTATTGCTTTTACAGCTGGAAACCTCTGTGGCTGGTGGTGCCTTTGCCTGAGTTTTTGCTTGGGCCTGCTGGACTTGTTCTGCCCACTCAGCCTGGCAGGTGCAGTCATCTGATGCTATTGGTCCAGATCCCCTGCCTGCGAAGGGTGAGTCAGGCACGGAGTGGCAAGGGGTGCATGAGCGAGTGAGCACAGGTCTGGTCACTGCACACAGCCAGGCACATCGGCTGCTGCAGTGGTGTGGGCAGCTCTGGGTGATAGCACAGGCACTGAATGCAAGCCTGTGGCTGGATTAGATGCACCACAAGCGGCTTCTGCTGTGGGCATCTACATCTAGACAAGGGGAATGCAGTGGTGCCTGAAAGCTTGGAGCTGCAACCACAGGACCCCAAAGAGGGTGTCACGGCCCTGGCTCAGGGAGCACCTAGGTCTGGGCTCCCGAAGGGCTGCAGCTCTTCTTTCCTTCTAGTTGCCTGTAGTGTGGCAAGTCAGGGTTGATGTTTAAACCCTGTTTGTGTTACAGCTCTTTCAGTTGTCCCACTTCCCACAGAATGAGGTACATAGACAACTGGTAGGTGAGCAAGGTGGAGATGAGCTTTATTGCATGACAGAACAGCTCTCAGGAGACCCAAAGTGGGTAGCTCATTTCCACAAGCAAGTCATCCCAATGAGTGTCCAGATCTCAGCAGAAAGGAGACCCAAAGTGGGTAGCTCCTATCCGCAGGCAGGTTGTCCCAACAAGTCTCCAGCTCTCAGTGTAGAGATGAACCGCAATGGGTAGCTCATTTCACAGGCAGGCTGTCCAAACAATTCAAGGAGACCCGAAGTGGTTAGCTCCTTTGGGCAGCTGTTAGTCTTAATGTCTGTGTGAGTCTGGCTGGGTCTGGGGGTTTTATGAGCGCAGAAGGGAGGAAGTGCATGCTTATTGGTCCATAGGTGGCCACTGGCATGCCCAGAAAAGCATGATAAGTTCTCACTCTGGGCCACAGACCCCACCTGGAACTGACAGCTTGGCCCACATGCTTCAGGCTGTCCCCAGCTTGAAGGTGGGGCTTCACTGGGGACCGCTCCTTTCTGCCCAGGAACCTGTCTGCCTCCTCCTGCAATCAACATCATCCATGGCACCCGGGCTGTTCTTGTGGAAGGGTGCCTGCAGGTCCATGCCAAGCAGCCCTCAGCCCCCCTAGGCCTCCCTCCCATGATCATCAGTGCCCAAAGTCTGGAGTGGGCCAAGGCAGCAGGAGGCTGTCATGTTGGCACTGCCCCAAGCATGCACACATGCAGCCAGGTCGCAACAGCACCCAGGCTTGGCCACAACTTTGCTCCACCCACTCCCGGGCACCAGGAGTGGGCAGAGGACAGGCAGTGGGAGCAAGCCCTTTCAAGCCTGTAGTGGCAAGGGGCTTCCTGGGTTCCCAAGAGCACAGGGATGCCTGGGTTCAGAGCTGTGGCTGATCAGCTGCAGCTGTGCCCAGGAGCATGGGGCTCCAGCCCTGATGACTTGGTAGGGGGCAGGGTTCCTCCCTGTTCATGGCACCTGCTGACTCTGTGGAGTGTACAACCCTGGCTGTGTTTCCTCTGTGCACCCTGCATCTTAGTAATGGCAGTTCGAGACAGGGCTGGCATCAGCAGTACCATCAACTTTACTGTGCATGTGTTTTTGACACCAAGTCTTTTTTGCTTTCTTATTTTGGAATGACAAGCATCTCAAAGTCATTATTTTAGTTACTTGGGTTATATAAATCATTGGATAAACTAATATCTACTCACTTTTTGGAATTTGAGAAAATTATGGCAAAATAAAAATTTTTAATCAGATTCTATACTATTTTCTTTCACTGGTTTCAGTATTTTCCAAGCTAAAATAATGGTCAGTCTAGTGCTGTCACATAGATAAACAATATGAATCACAGATATGAGCTGCCATTAAATTTAACATTTTCTAGGAACCAAAATTAATACAAATTTAAAAAAGAAACTGATGAAATTAATCTTCATAGTGTATTTTATCATGTAATCAGTATAAGAATTCAGATATCTGAAATATCACTTCAATGGTTAATTAATGTAAAATTATTGAGATAATTTTATATAATTTTTAAAACTGTCTTCAAACACTTGTATTTTATACTTATAGCACATCTCTATTTGATTGATAGCCAAATGTGGCTTGTGTTATACAAGACAGCACAAATTGGGATAGCTTTTATCTTCATTCCACTCATTGATTCATTATGTGCATGGAAGTCAATAAATGAAATATTAATGGTGAATATATTTTTATTGCCTATGTCTTAATCCATTTTGAGTTGCTATAAAGGAATACCTGAGGCAGAGTAACTTGTAAATAAAACTTATAGGAGGTTTATTTGACTTACAGTTCAGCAGGCTGTACAAGAAGGAGGTTGCTGACATCTGTTCAGTTTCTGATGAGCACCTCAGGCAGCTTCCACTCGAAGTGGAAGATAAAGTGAACCAGCATGTGCAGAGAAAGGAATGAGGTGGGGGAGTGCCGGAATATTTTAAACAACCATCTCTTATGGTTACTTATACAGCAAGAAGTCATTCACCTGGTGAAGGATCCATCACCATGACCCAAATATTGTCCATTAGGTCCCGCCTGCAACATTGAGAATCAAATTTCAATGTGAAATTTGAAGGGGACAAATATTCAAACTATAGATATTTTCAAGTTATTTTCAGTAATATTCTCCTTTCAGGCTAAACAACGTCCAATATTAGTAACGTATCTTATGAATATTGTTTAAATTACTAAAACCATTGCTCCAATTACTATTGCTACATAATAAGTCACCCCAAATTGTATTAGTGTAAAATCACCATATTGTTATGCTCATAGATTCTGTGGTCAGGATATGAAAAGGCAGAGCGGAGGTGACATGTTTCTACTCCACAGGTTCTACAGCCTTGAAGGTAAGTCTTGTTGACTGGGAATGGCTCAATGTCTGGGATCTAGAATCTTCTGGAATCTTGTTCACTCACATATCTGTTGCCTAATCTGGGTAAATTTAAAGACAAGGATAGCCAAGTATAGCTACCTGTGGCCTCTCCATGTAGTTTGACCTCCTCACTGCTTGGCATCTGAAATTGAACTTTCCATGTTGGGGCTCAGGGCTCCAAGTGCCAGTGTTGCAGCAAATAAGACCAAAGTTGCATAGCCTTATCAGACTGTGCCTTGGAAGTCACACAGCATCATTTCCATTCCTTTCCATTGATTTCAGGTAAGTCATTAAGTTCAGTTGTTACTCAGAAGGAGGTGACATAGATCTTCCCTCTTTACTTAGGTGTCAGAATTTTAGCATATGTCTTACAATGATCACACAACTTTTCTTTCTGAACACTTTGCTTCACACCTTCCCATATCCAGGGTTATGAATTCTCCTGGCTATATCTATTGTAACCTTAAATATTGACTGTAGTCAGAGATTCATCACAGATTTCATGACTATATGCCCAGAGCCTGATATAATGCCACCTTATTACACACATAATACAGAATTTTGAGGATTACATTAACTGATACATGTTAAGTATACTTCAGAGGGCTGGCACATTGGATGTGCTCAATAATTTTTAGCTTTAAGTGTCTTAAACAGCTATTATTATAATGATAAATCTTTGTTCCTGTTTCATCTCCATGACTTGTCATGTGTTTTGCCTTGATTACATTACTTGAATTCCTGAAGCCTCTGTTTCTCTTTTGTAATGAAGGTAATAGCACATTTTATAGGATATTATTAGTATTAAATGAGATAATCCATATAAAGCACTTACTGTAGTGTCTGGTATATAGTAAGCCAAGTATCTTATGAATATTTATTTAGAAGTTTTAACTGAGACAAATGTCTCAATGAATTATTCTTTTTAATCAGCCAAGAGGAAGAAGTAGTAATTTATTCCAAACAATAGATAAAGAAAAATTCTGGCCAGTTTAATTCTGATGTATTTTATTACATAAGATCATTTTTGTTCTGGAAATAGTCTAAAACTAATTAAAATCAAGTAGGTATCCAGACTGACAATAATAATCATTGGTAATCTATTGGAAACTTTTATAATTAATTAAATGAAATTAGAATTGTTAGCTATTTTCTTACATGTCTGATTCTTACCTTAGTACAGAACATTAAGAAAGAAGTTGACACAAAGTTATATTGTCATTCTCCTATCTGTATATTTCAATATATTGAAGTCCTTTCTAAGTGGTTAAGAAATTGCTATTCATAGATGTTTGTAATTTTATACTCCAGTAATGACTATCACAGTTTAAAATTGGTTAATTTTACTAATCACTATGTGGAGAGTATTTGAGTGGAAATGGTAACTACTGTTATATCAAATGTAACTCATATTTTTGTTTAAATTATACCTTTATTTTTACAACAGTCCAAAGGCATGAATCCATAACGAATCATACCATATTGGAAATGCTATATCAGGCTGGTGTGTTAGCTGCAGTCTTTTCCCATTCTACAGTGTAACTGGAAAAAAAAAGTGCCAGATATTCCACTTAACTAAATCTAACCCTTGTTGAAGGATCTCTCATTCATGATTTTTTTCATACCACGTATTTGATTTGTATTGCAAATATGCAATATTTTCTGGGACATTGTAATTAGCTTCTTACATATGGTTCACAGATGATATTAAAACTGTTCGGAAGTCTAGATGAAGCAAAGCTGTTAGAAAGCATCACTGAGCTAAGTTAGAGAGCTGGGATCTAGTACTGTCTCAGTTGCTAGCAAAATAACTGATTTTAGGCATGCTACAGAGCCCTTCAGGATGATTTTCACTATAATTGTTGGTGTGATATAGAATCTATAAGGTCAATTACCTATAAATGTATTTGATTTCATAAAACATGCTATAGATTTCTGTCTCATAATGACCAATGTTAATTATACAATGTTTGTATAAACTGCAAGTTAGATATAGTTTGGGATGCTGTGAGACACTGATTTAAATTCCTTTATTCTTAAGTAGTCAATAACATTCTTGACTTATTTCCTGACTCCTTCTATCTGTACACTAAGATAGAGCTGCCTTAGTAACACAGATCAATGATAGTGATTTGGATCTTTGATTTCTTTGTCTCTGTGTTCCATTTTCCTGGTTCAAAACTGACCCAATATTTTCTTTAACTTCTGATAAATAACAGTGCCTTTTAAATAAAATACAGTAATGTTAGACCTCTTGTCCTTCAGTGAACATATGAACTTACTGAGATCAGTATCATGGATGATTAGGTTAAGAATGATTTGAGATTGGTGAGTTGGAAGATTTCAAAACTTAATTGTTGAATTCCTGAATATGACTAATAAAATTAATGAGTGAAATATGTGCCTATATGTAATATTATTTCACTTTGATAAAAAAATGGATCAGATAATAAAATCTAACATATTCAGGTACAATGCAGTGCCATACTTTAGTCTGTCTGTAAACTTGTCAGGACAGCCAAGTGTATTCAATAGTTTTCAGAGATCATGTTCATAATACATTAAAATTAAGTTAATAAATAATCAAATGTTAGAATGTATTTATCTAATTTTTCGAATGACTAAGATTTCTAGAAGTGATTTTTAGAAGTCTAGTAAAATTTAGGTTATTTTGTATTAATGAAAAGTTAAACAGCAAAATTGCTCAGTAAACTCTTTGTATTTACTGTCAGACCTTACAAGGAACTTAAATTGTTTTATATTTCTGGAAGAGTGAAGGAGACACCCCTTCACTCTGCACAGTTATAAAATATATTCTTAAAAAACACATTTTTATCATATAGTAATTTATTCCAAACAATAGACAAAGCCAGGCACTGCCAGGTGGCTAAAATATCTTGCATTATTAAATCCTTGCAACAATGTTGAGATGTAAGTTATTATAGGACTATCATGAAAACAGAGACTTAGGAATAGTGAAATTATTAACGCAGTTTAGAACCTGAATATAACCATTGATTTTATGGTTAAGATGACCACATATCTGAGTGGATATATTTTTAATTTTATTTTTAACTTCTGTGGGTACATAGTAGGTGTATATATTTATGGGGTATATGAAATGTTTAGATACAGGCATGTAGTGCATAGTAATCATATTATAGAGAATGGGGTATCCATCCCCTCAAGTATTTATTTTTTATGTTACAATCCAATTATACCGGTTTAGTTATTTTTGAATGTATAACTAAGTTATTGAAGTCTATAGTCACCCTGTTGTCCTATCAAATACTAGTGGATATCTTTTAATTGGAAAAAATCTGGATGATATAAGAATAGATCATGTGGCAGAACATATACAGAGCAACTTACAGAAACAAAGTACCACATTCCCACAACTTCTTACCTTTTTAAAATTATTGACGATTTAAGGCCAGGTGTGGTGGCTCGTACCTGTAATCCCAGCACTTTGGGAAGCCGAGGTGGGTGGATCACGTGGTCAAAAGATTGAGACCACCCTGGCTGACATGGTGAAACCCCATCTCTACTAAAAATACAAAAATTAGCTGAGCGTAGTGCACGCGCCTGTAGTTCTAGCTACTCAGGAGGCTGAGGCAGGAGAATCACTTGAACCCAGGAGGCAGAGGTTGCAGTGAGTCAAGATTGCGCCACTGCACTCCAGCCTGGCAACAGAGCAAGACTGTCTCAAAAAAAACGAATTATTGATGATTTAATAGCTATATCATTTTATTTGTTCTTAGTCCTTTAAAAAGTTATTAATATTTAGGTATGTCTTTTTTCTTTTAAGTTTCTTTTTCCATGAACTAATACTACTTTATAATAACAAGACATGCAGAAACAACAGAAGCCTTGCTAACACTTGTGTTAAAGATGTGGGATCCATAAGTTGAGAAAAAAGGAAAATAATAATCACATAGAGATAATAGATTTGCTAAAACATAACTTCTTTCCATCTCTTCATATCTTCTTAGGATCATAAAGAAACTGCTAGATAATTTTTCTCTTCCACTAAAAGCTTTTTATGAGTGGTTTGCCCTAGAGCAACCCTGTTCTATGCCATGTTATTCAATATCTAGGGTAATACAACCCTTGTTTCTGTCTCACTAGCTGTTCAATGATTAATATATTCAGGGTCCTCACTTGACTTGAGACTTTTAGGTCAACCTTCTCCCAGAATGTGTGCTTGAGTCCTTGTGGTTGTTATGGGTATTTTTTTAAATAATGGTGATAAATTGCATGAAGTAATTTAGATCTCTCTTTCCTTTTAAGTGTCAGGTATTGATCTATATGTCATGATGTCAGTCATTCTTTCCCTGAATGCATTAACCTTCTTTTTCTATGTTTGTGTCTGATCTGCCTGTCTAGTTTGGAATAAAAGCCCTCTGGGAAAAGTCTAATTCAGTGCTGTGTATATTCTTAAGTCATTGTGTGAGCCCATTAAATGTTTATTAATAAATATAAATTGTCAGCATTATTAATATTTGTTACTGATTCATAGCAATGACAATAGTACACATGGATTATTATGGGAATCAGATAACTAGATCTAAGTTTTATTTTTGTTAATAAAGGAAGTACAGTTAATACATGTATACAAATATATAAACATAATATGTATGCATATTCAATATTGTTTTTCATGTTCATATTATAGTAGAAAATGCTTCCTCAGTGACTTTTTTACATTTTATTTAAATATACTTTACTCTTAAACAACATAGGCAGAATACAATTAAATGTTGTTTGCATTGACATTGTAGTAAATTCAAAAATGCCCTTTATTTATACATTAACAAATATTCCAAATGTGCTGAGCACTCTGCTACATGTTGGAGACAAAAGGAGAAACAAAAAATGGCCCCTGACCTCAAGTTGCCCAACATGAAACATACACACAAGTAAATGGGTGCTTGCAGTCTAGGGTGCTGAATGTTGAGACTGGGATCGGGTGTGGAAAGTTCATCCAACAATTCCTTTAAAAATGTGATTTTTGGCCAGGCACGGTGGCTCGTGCTTGTAATCACAGTACTTTGGGAGGCTGAGGCAGGCAGATCACAAGGTCAGGAGTGCAAGACCAACCTGACCAACATGGTGAAACCCCGTCTTTACTAAAAATACAAAATACTCTCCTGATTTCAGAAAGGCACTGTCCTTGTTAAACACTATCATGTACTGACTAAATGCAAGCTTCAAAAGAACCTTAGCAGATATTTGTTTCTCTTTTCATGTAAGAAAATGAGAACTTAGAGGAACTTTTGATTAATTTATCCAAAGACATAGAGTAGAAATTTCATTCCAAGTCTGCCAGGCACATCAAGGCCTAAACTCTGGCTGTTTACTGATGACTGCCTACATAAAGCCTTAAGAATCCAATAAATCAGAAAATGTCCTTGGATCTAAGTAATAGAAAGTCTTCCCTAATTTAATCTATTAAGGATGTATAATAAAACTACAATTTGAATGATTGATACTTAATATCCACAGAAGAAGAAAAACTAATATTCAAATGCTTAGTCTCACAGCTACTGTGGTACAGTTGAGTTTGAAAATCATACTAAGCAATCTTTTCCCTTCTTAACTACATATTGCGGGTTTGTATATATTCCTAGGGTTAAAGATGAATCCCATATACTTCTTAAATTAAAAAAAAAATGTCCCATGACCCTAATAATAATCTAAAGTTATTGGAGAAGCATGTTCTTTTCTTCTGCTTGGACTAACCATTGCCAAAGCACCATAGAATTTTTTTTTTTTTGTATGTGATCTCTATATCACTATTAGAAAATGACTCATTGGGTTCACTTTTTCTGGGTTAAAGAGCAACATGTGTGTCTCAACTGTCCAAGCCTAAAATATTGATTGCTACTAAACGTATCATTAAACACAACATTCAGTAACTTCAGCCCACAGGATTTCAGTGGCAGTACTCACACTTAAGCAGAGAGGAACAGATATAGCACAGTTAAATACAACTAGAACATAGGGTTATCAAATATACATTAAAAGTGGAGCTTTTCTTGACACATTCTGGTGGCAAAACTGAGATACAAACTTTTCAGCTAAATGTTGCTGTAGTAGAGTTTATATTAATTTCTAGAATTTCTTGAGATTGAAAGCTTTTTTGAGGCATAATGGCAAGAGAGTAAGTCCTAGAGAATTATTCAGTTCTTGAGGAATTGATAATTGACTTTAACCTACAGTTCATTATCCATTTACAATGATCTTATTGAATTTCACATTGCTTTATCTTATGTATTAAATGTTATTTCAAAATATATTTTCCAAATTGTGTTCCAGCGATGCTTGTTCTATAAAATAGTATATATAAGATAGTAGTTTATGTAGAAAAATGTAGCAATGTCAAAGAAATCTGGGGAAATCTAAGTTAAGCAAAATTAAAAAGGATGTTATTTTAATAATATTTTATAGAGCTTTTCATTCCCCAGAGAAGAGTTATTTTACAGCAGCATTTCTAAACTAATTTGATCAGAAAACCTCTTTTGATTGAAAGCCAAAATTAAGGATTTTTTCAACAAAATACTACAATTTGCATAGCATAGTGTAGTTACTAAAATTTTAAATTAAATACTTATATGAATTAAAAACATGTAAAAATGTAAAGAACTGTTGAATGAGACTTTCCATGTGTCTCAGATTATTGCTGAAACTCTAAAACTGAGAACATCAGATTATGAGTAGCCCACATTCTCCTAAGGATGGCCGGACGCATTCACAGTAACTGAGCACATGACGACATGACAGTGGGTATGCCCAGCGGTTTCTAGCCTTCCTCGAGCCCCTCTAACAGAAGGCCAGAAATTCAAAAGAATGGTAGCAGAGTGCTGTGGCAGTAGAGTTGTCAACCTCCTAAAGAGTGTGATGGTATTTCGTATTTCCTACCCACACACCCCACACATGGGAGGTAACCTCTGCTCCTTCTCCTAACCCAAGAGAAACATTGACAGAACTTTGGGGTCTGCTTGAAGGCCCAGGGTGGCATCACTCTCCTTAGCTGGTGAAGTGTTGGGCTGTAGAAATGTGTAGGACCAGTACGTGCATTTGAGGGGAGTTAAGATAATTTTTGGGATGGCCTCACCTAGGTTGTTAAGTTAAGGAATGTGCATGAACATCTGATTCCCCTGTCTCCTTTTTTGCCAAGCTGTGAGCTGTTATGGTAAAAGAGCTTTCCTTGTGCCACCATAAGGAAAGAAATCTGTGTTTCTGCATTTTCTGATTATGTGATGGCTCACTCAGAGAACCTACCTAATAAGGCAGAAAGAAGCCATAAGGTTTGCCACTGGAAATAGTTGCCAGGGTGGGAGGTGTGTTCGGGTATATATAATACACTTAGGAAACTGCAGTACTATTTATGTGAGGTGTGTAACAGAACAGTGTTCTCTGAAGAAATCACAAATGTGACTCACAAAAAAGTCAGTGTTTCCAGATGTGCCATGGTGGAAGGCGTAATGCTCAGCCAGTATTAACCAAGTGAGAATTATAGCAGAATTAGTACATAAGACTTTTGCATTTCTACCTGAAATTCCTCTTCCACTGCATTGACCCTGGAAAAGCCAAAAGGAAGAAAGAAGCGGAAGGAGAGCTAACAACCGAGCCCAATTCCCTCCCACTGAGAGTACCAGAACCACAGCTCAGACCTCAAATGAAGGAAAGGAACAGCAGTTAACTGAATGTAAATATGAATATTAAATGTCCCCAAGACTGAAGTTATTCATAACGAAGAGAGGTATTTTTTGTTTTGTTTTTTATTCTTTCCCCTCTCTCCCAGTATAGGAATTGTTCTAATCATCAGTAGTGATTATGAAACTACAGGATCTCAATGAGATGTCTTCCAAGGATCTGAAAGGGATTCCCCAAAGAAAATCTTAAACATATGGATAGGAGAAAAATGTAGCTTTTTTCTTATTGTGCCCTGTTAGATTCAGCCTGTCTAGTAAGCCAGTTACAGAAATCACATGTTTAATTTCCAGGTAATTAACTTTATGTTGAATTACCAAATTATTGTATTAATAGATTAAAACAATACAAATTTACTAACTTACTATGAGATTAATTACACGAGAAACCATCGAAGTAGCATGTATTTCATATGTATATATGTAATCGCTTATGAAATATTAATGAACACAATTCAGTGTGAAAAAATATATTTTAGAACTTTGGGTTATGTATCAGGAAAATACTTTTAAATAGCTAATATTATATTTTATTATCTTAATTCATAGCTGGAAGTCCAATTATTATATTAATTATTTTCAGCTGATCATATCTAGTAACATCAGAACCAGAGGGCAAATGCCAGCCTAAATTAATTCTCTCTGTCACATTTTTAAGAGAAGAGCATATAAGAATGCCAAAAGGGGAAAAGAAACATATGAATGTGAAATAAACTCAGACACTCTGTTGTTTAAAATTATTAAAAAGTCATATATAATATTTCTATATCATGTAGCGTGTGGCAAAGACATCAATCATCACATTATCTGTACATTGAACATGATAAATTGATTGTGTTCTAATGAGAGGATCTAATTACTCAGAGAAATGAAGGGGGCATGTGAAAGCTCTTTAGCTCCAATAGCCATATATTATCATTAATAACACTGAATCTGGTGTGGTTTAATTCCTTTGTTCTGTACATTTTGGAAGACACAATCTTCCTAATTCATTTCTTTAAAGAGACATCAGATAATCAATTTATCATACTCCTAAAAGTAGCAAACGGAAATATCACAGGAATATGAAATCTATGCAATGGTCATCAGAAGTTTTGTACTTGGGTTCCATCCTGCCCATGCCAGGCTTTGGTAAACTTCCACAGTTAGCAAACTAAAGCTTCCACATAATTATTGGTTCAAAATATAATTGTAAAACTTATTCAATAATTTCTACAGGATATCTCATGATCATAAAATTACGTTGGAACCCTTCTGTAGTCACAAAATAGAATCAAGATTCAGGATTATCTCAACAGTGTGTCACTCAAGGTCAAAATAAGCAAGATGAAATATAATAGCAGAATTGAAAACTTGTGTATTTGAGTTTAAATGATCATTTGTTCAAATGTAGCATAAGGAGACATAAGGTGTGGAATGAGTGGCTGAATGAGCTATTCTCAGTTGAGAATGAAAATATTGCACATTTGAAGGATGCTCATGTGGAAGGAGGATTAGATCTACAGGCAAGTGAACCTATGGAATTTACCACTGGACAGTTTTTAATTCAGGAAATAACATGTTTATAAGCAGAGCTATCAAATAATGGAACTGACTGCTTTGTAAGTAGGTGAATTTTCTTCCTGGTGTCCTTGGATACTGCCAAGCAATAACTGTATAACTATGTCGGGAAAGTTGATTATATAAAAAGCATTCCTGCAGTCAAACCTGGAAGGAATGATTATATGACTTCTAAGCTCTCTCCTCTGATTTTAAGACTTCCAGCTTGTATTTTTTTTCACTTATGTAACCTTTCAACTCTCTCACTGGTATTTATATTCTGTCGTATTAATTATAGGTGTATATGTACATCTTTAGTTCCTTTATAGATACCTTTCTATATGATGAATTTTGTAAGATAAGCAACTGCATTGTTTTTATATTCTTCTCTTTTGTGGGAAGTCTAGAAACCTCGGACTTAGAAGCATACCAAAAGTATTTGAGTGTATGGTGAAATTAATATAGGATAGTATTTTTTAAAACAACCTATAAGAGAAATATTTATTATAGTATTAAAATAACATTTTCATGAGTTATCTTTCAAAAACTGTGAAGAGTCTGAGTTTTTACCCAACTTGCATATTAACAAGATAACGTAATTCAGTTTTATGGATGTTGATTGAATACCTGAGACTTCAGGGTCAAAAGCTACCACAGTTTCACAGATGTTAACAGAAGACTGAAGACTCCTGAGATAAAGAAAAATGACTTTATTATTTATAATAAAGCAAAAAGCATAGACATCAGCATGTTTGGGTGGCTTCCTCTTGCCGCCAGATCTCAGGGGTATAATGCAGATGGGCCTAGATAGTGCGTACACACCGAGTAGGTTGCATTACAGAAGACAAAGCTAAGCTTGCATAAGGAACCCAATTTTTAAATAATGGATAGTAAGCACACTTTCTCTCTTTTCTAAGGGAGAAAATCTCTATTATCCTGGGCTGCTTGTTGTACCAATATCCTTGGAAAGATGGTCCAAAACAAAGTTAGGTCATTGCCTTTCTCACAAGACATGCAGAAACATGAGAGAACCGTGACTAATAGTCTCCCAATATCACTCATAAAATACCTCTACAACGTGAACTAAACAGGGCAGGACTTGAGCCAGACTTGGTGTAGGACTGTGTGATGATGATGGGGAAAAAGAAAGAACATGGAAAAAAAAATGAAATTCACAGATCCAGTATGTCGAAGTGACTTTGAAACTATAATTTACCTTTAGCTAAATAATCTGTATCTAGAATTGGTAGTGGCTGTATATTGACACCTATGATATTTGTGGCTTTTATTTCTTGATAGGACACCTCTGATTCCATCTTCACCATAGCTCTTTTCTTTTTGTTGTTCAGTGTTAATTTTGTACTGTAGCTCTTTTATATTTTATTGTTTCTATGTGCCACACACGTGAGCAGCTAACCAGGGCATTTTTTTATTGGCCAGGTGATTCTAACCAGGATGGGTGACTTAACAGAAAAAGAAAAGCAAGGAAAATCTACATGACCCATAAAACCCAATTTCCAAAAGGCCAGGTCCTCTATTTAAGATTTCCATAACTTGCTCAGTTTCCATACCGCAGAGAATAGCAATTCTATTTAAAAGCCATAAGGAAATGGTAGCAGATATTATCAGAAATATACACAGGGACAGGACCCTTTTTTACTTTAAAAATTTTAAAGAGAAGTTTCCTTTCAAAAATAACTGTGCTCACTCTCTTCAGGAATAATCAAAGCTTTCATTTTCTTTGCTTTGTTTCTTTTTTATTTTTGCCCTCTGTTGGAAGGCAAGACTTATAGATTGATACAGATCTGTCTATATAAGATATGCAAAATATATAGTTTAAATTTCCTTAAACTCTATGGAAGTTTCTGCTGTAAATACTAATTTTAATCTCACCAAATCTGTTGTTATCATTAACATCAAACACTATTTATAAAGCGCTTAATCAAATGTGGGCATGTGAATACTGTTGAGCAAAGCTAATTAATGCATACCAAAATTAAGTAGGCTACTATAATGGGACATATCCCACAATAGTACCTGGAACAGAGGAAATATCCACCAATTTATGGTTAAGCCAAGAAGACTGGGTTTATAAGCATAAAGCATAAAAATGAAAAGTTTCAGAAAATGTTTCAATAACTATGAAAATAAATGAATATCATATTTTCTTTATTAAATTTATCAGTTCCGCCTTCATTACTCTCAAATTTGCACACAAGGATAAGGATATTGCTCACTAATAGATAAAGTTATCTCATCTAATATACACATATTTTACTTGAAGGTTGTTTGAGAATCAAATCACTAAGACAGGCTTCTTGGGTTAATGTACTGACTGCACTGGTGAACTCCAAAAGTATATTAGAGCACCAGCATTAGACTCTGTATTTCATTACAACATATGACTGCTTTTTTCACATCACCTACTTATAGTGCACTTCTAAGTACATTCGTTTGGATCTTATCGTTTTAGTCTTTGTAAATGGTGAGAGGTAAATGTCCAAATTCATTCTTTCTACTTGTATAGTTCCTTCTTCACCAACAACCTAATTTAAGATCTCCCCTGTATGTCTGATCTTCCCTATCTTGTGAGTTCTATTCACTCATAATTTGTGATTTCTTACAGTTTCTGCAGTTCAGGCTTTCAAATCTTCCATATTGTCTGTGTTCTTCTTAAACCGCCTTAGCTTCTGTTAACTGATAAACTTTCCTCATGTGTCGCCAATCTTCAATTTAGAGTCCTGAATAAAAAATCTGGCTGTCACTAAACACTGTGATCTCTATTTGGGAAGAATTTTCAAAAAGATCTCTAGTGGCTTATCAATTGGCTTTTGTCCAGTAGGACACAGGCTTTTTGCATTTAACCTCTAATAGGGTATCATATGAAATAGAATAGGATACTTATAATATGTAGCCATGTGCCTTCTTACAGAGTAGAAGACTTTATGAAGGTAAAGCCTTAGCTGTGTCAGGCATTTGTGGTTTCAAGAGTCCAGTGTAAATCTCTGTACATGGGCCATTTATAATTTCACAGATTGTATCTTTTATCTCTAAGTTGATTCATTTAAAGCAGAGGTCTGAATAGTTTATTCATTCTTCGCCTTAGCCCTAAAGGAACATTGCATATATTCCTTTGGTATGAGATAAAACTTCTCCTTTGCAGAGTGAACAATTACCTCCATAACTGCCTAAACTCAGGTCTAGTCTCTCTTTTTGCCAGATTTAACACACCCTTATATGCATTGCCCTCCCTCAGAACCTTTCCGTCCACTTGTTTACGATCATCTTCCTTGTAGCTGTGCCTCATGAACAACTATTTCTTCACTGCCTCACTCGTAGTAGCATTTGTGTCCACTTTAATGCTTCTTGTAGTTTTTTCCACATCAGCTCCCACCATGTTTTCTGTCCTACTGATCTCAACATTTTCTATTTAGCCTTCTTTACCTGAATTTCTCTACCTAAATCCTCATTCAGTTCATATTTCTGGCTTCTAATTTCCCAGCCCACTTAAGTATTATCTATCCATCAACCCCAATGCCTAAAAAGCATTAACATCTCTGAAATATTTATTTTCACTTAATAGTGTAGTTCCCTTTTAGGAAATGAAAGTCACAGTGCAGTCTACAATAAATTAGACAAAATAGGATATTATAAGCAATATAATCATGTTGTCTAGCATTTAAGGATGTATTAAAAACAACATAACATATTAAATTATTGTTCATAAGACATAAATGTTCTTCCTTTTTTGATCCAAAGTGAGAACTTTTTAAGGGCTTATTGTATAAACAAGATTGTACTGAAATTAATTATAGATAAAAATGAACATGATTTGTTACTAACAATTTCAATATTCAGAATATTTATATTGTTATTAATAAGATTGGGAGCAGAGAGCTAAAACATTTTAGTTTGCCTTAAAAAATGCAAGCCACTATCAGCCTGACTATTTTAATATAAAATAAATGTTTATATTATAGCATAATAAATTATTACTCAACCTGCCACAATCATTACTTTTGTTAAAACCAAATATACTTGTGGCTAGCATAGGAAAGGAGACATTTTCATGTTAATGTGAATTTTTTTAACCTAAATTATTCCGGCCTATCGATCCTAGATCTAAATCTTCAAAGAAAACTGATTTATTTCATTAAATGGAATATTTTACCCAGAGAAGTCTATCAAGTTGGGGTTTCAGCCTGAGTGAACCTTTTCCATTTAGAAAATTGATCTTCCAGTCACACTTTTATTAACCTTGAGCTTTTAGAGCATGTTTGCTTTTAAAGACAGAGAGATCATCTCCAGTAACATCTTACATCATTGACATGTTGGAGTATGGATATTAGAGCAAACTAAGTTTGTGATATATAACCACCCACACACAGGCAAAATGAACAAGGCATATATTTAAATAAGCAAGCTAGACAACATGCAGAGCAGTGAGTAAGGAGTAAATACTGAGTCACCCTTAGAACATAATATATACTGGTAACTGAAAAGGTGGGCATGGGGCAGGAACTCCATAAAAATAATAATCCTTCCATGATGTATTTTATTTACCAAATTACATCTCCAAATAAATTGCTGTACCATATATATAAAGAATTGAAAATGTTTTTGAACACAATTATTTGTGTTACCTATTGATTCATTAAGAGAAGAGCATTGTTGGAATGTGATTTACTTGGATTAACAGTGGTCCCTAGAATTAACTGGGCACAAAGTGAATATCTCAAAGTGAACAGTTCACAAAGTACTGGAATATTTATCAGAGAACTAAATGACTGATGTACAATGAGGCTACTTAGTAGAGTAACTACAGTGTAGGTTTAGAGCCCAAAAAAACAAGATTTGAATTCTGGCAGCGACACTTAAAGCCATGTGCCCTTGGCTTTTAAACCATCTTTAGGTTTTTAAAAGTGTGAATAACGGGCACTTTTAAGAATCCTAATATTAAACAAAATGTTTGAAACAGTGCTTTCAAAAAAGGAGGCCCTCTTTAGATAGGTAGCAATAAAATATGAAACGTAACTGACAAGGGTCATAGAAAATCCATTTTCTAGCAACAGTATTTTTTCCTCTAGAAAATCAGAGAGAGTGAAGGTAAACTTGTAAATTTTTTTGGTGTCCAAGAAATCAGAGCAAATGGGATTTGTAGTATGAGCCTGATCATTAAGGCATGCATCTCCATAATGGAAGAAGATTACATGCTCGTGGGAACAGCAGGCAGAATCCTGAGCAAGCGTGAGCCCTTTCAGAGAGCAAGGTGAGAGAAACTCACATTCCTTCTCAAACCACCCATTCTTTCCTTTCTGAGCACTAAATCTGAAGTGACACGCACATTCCTTAGACATGATATGAGATTTGCTCAGCTAAGAATTTCTTAGATATTCTATGAGTTTACTATCAAATGGATAAGAAATCAATTACATAAATTGTGACACCTAAGTCACAATTCTGTTTACTTGAGTTCAGTGTAAATTTTGAGAAGATGTCAGGTTCTTTGGTTCTACATAAATATACTGACACTTTCAATCAAGTCATTATTGGTGTGTCCCCTCGCCCATTTATCCAAATTACTGCTGTTGGCAGTTTTGTGTTGCTTTGTATTCCCGTCACTTTCTATACTTCAACTGATCCACATTTTACCTCTTCAATTGTGTGGGTTTTCTCTCAGCAACTGCCATATTTGAAAACCATATCTCATTTCTGTCTCTCAAAGACTTAGTATGTATGCTTCTCTGACACCTGGTTTTAAATTCTCAGGAAACACTAGACAGGAACCATCAGTTTTTCAGGGTTAAAAGAAACCATCTTGTCCAGCAAAGAATCCCTTCTTTTTCTTTTGTTAAGCTAAGACTCTTGCCAAGAAATTCTAATTTAAGAAGCCTAATTTGCTGATCTTAGCTGTTTGATTGCTTCTGGTTCCCCTGTGATGAGTCTGTGCAAACAAGGGCCACAATGAAGCCAACCCAACCAAACTACAGAAGTGAGTTCCTTTTCTCAGTGTCTGTGGTTTGTCTTCAAAGCTCCTGTTAGATACCTACGGAAAATTTTTCCTGGTCTCAACTCTCCTGAATAATTCTGAATCAGCTAATTGGGTGACTAGAAAGGTAGCAAATTCCTGGGTTTACAAGCATTTTTTCTTTCATTGATTTTATTTGATTTACTCTTGCTCTAACTTCTTTCCCTCTATTCTGGGACTTGATTTGTATATGGCAACTATGGGAACTCTTACTGATATCAATAGAGCAGAAAGGGGGAGTCTCCCTGTTACTTAAAAAAGCAGGATGAGGGTTTAGGTGACAAAAAAATAATGATAGTTGATAGAAAAAAAGAGGCTTTCCGTCCCCCTAAGCATGACATACAAACCTCTGCTATCTGAGCCCTATTCTCTCCAGCCTCACCCTTGTTTATAATGTTACCTTGCACTAGATTGTTCTTGGTTCCTATGCTTGTCTTCCTGGAATGCCTTACTCCTCCCTCTTTATCATGTTAACTTTCTCATTACTTATTTATTTTTAGGGGCAGGGTCTTGCTCACCCAAGCTGGGTTACAGTGGTACACTCATAACTCTCACTGCAGCCTCGAACTCCTGAGCTCAAGCAATCCTCCTGCCTCAGTCTCCCACTACAGGTGTGTACCATCATGTCCAGCTTGTACTACAGGTGTGCATCACCATGCCAAGCTCTGGTGCTCATTTCTGTAAAAGGAGTATTGAGGTCGTCTCCTCCAGGGAAACTCTGTAGACCTCCACCTAGAATAATAAGTCCTCCCTGACTTCTCTTGTCCTACATACCACATTATTTTATGAATATCGATTTGTGCTTGTGTCTAAACTGCAAGCTCTGGATTTTGAACCCATCAACACTTGGAAAAGGATCTCATTTTTTTAATCCCCAGTAAATATCAGTGTTTCACACTTAATAGTGGCTCAATCAGTGTTTGTTGAATAAATTAAAATGTCTGATATATATATATATATAGTTGATATATAGAGAGAGAGTTGATATATATATATATATATCAAACAGTAGTCTGTTAGGTTTAAAGAGGACTTTATATAATGTTATAAACAGTATAATCTGATAACAAAAATGTAGCATTAAAATTATTTGTAAACATTTCTAATCTTTTCTACTATGAATAATGCTGCAATAAATATGGGAATGCAGGTATCTCTTCAACATTTTGATTTTCTTTTCTTTGGAAAAATACCCAGCTGGATCATATGGTATTTCTGTTTTTTGTTTTTAGAGAACCCTCCATACTGTTTTCACTAATGGTTCTCTCTCCACGCTGTAGCTATGTTACTTTTTGTCTTTTTGATCCTAGTCATTCTATTGTGATGAGATGACATTTCATTGTGGTTTTGATCTGTATTTCCCTGATGATTTGTGATGCTGAACATTCAATTTTGGTATGTCATTACAAAAATATCTGATGTTCAGTTTAGGGACACTGTAGCAAAAACATATATAACCTTAAGATTATTTAGATGTAAAAATAAATTGTTCTCATAGGGCTGGATAACACATTTCATAAATATTAGAACAACTTGGCTTGCCATTTTCTTTATTATCATGTATCACTGACCACTAAAAATTTCATATATGTGTTATGATTATAGAAAATATTAAAACCTCATACATGTGAAATATTTTATATATTTAATATTAGCTAGAAAAAATTTAGTGTAGATTAATTTAGCATTAATATAGCATCACATTGTACTTAGGTAGATATACACAATTATAATTTGTCAATATGCAATAAAATAAAACTTAGAGATAATACTTTGTATTTATTTTGTAAGTCAAAAAACAATATAACAAAATAGGCTTCTTCCTCCCATAGAAGTTAGTAAAATAACTATAGCAAACATTTCACTAATTAAACATTCATGAAATGTCATTTTTAAAGAATCTAAGGTAATATATATCTATTGAGCTTCCTACCATGGTTAAAACCTCTTAATTATTGAGATATTCAAAGGAATTACTCCCTTTGATCTTGCTAACAAGATAAAAATATCGAATGTCTTAGGTGTTTTATCATTCATTCTTTTCACCCTCTCCCCCAGCAACAACAACAAATATTTGGATTGATTCAATTGCATTTGCAAATGTATGTGTTTGTGTTTCTTAAAGGAAATTTTGTTTTAGATATACAATTTTTTAAATCTCTTTTTCTTCAAACCAGTTGTTCCAAAAAGAACATTTTGCTTTTGTTATTTGAGGAGGGATGTGAGAAATTTGTCCAGGGGTTAGCAGGAGGTATGTTTTTTGCTTATGCCATTATCTGTAGAACGATGAACTCTCATGACCTAGGCTAATTTGATGATGGGTTACTTTCTGTTTTGAATCTGATTTTTACATTGACAATCTTTGCCAAATTGGTGGGTAATATCCTAAGCACATACACTTATCTATTTTCACAGTGTGGTCTGTCAATCTTTGACTTATTTCATCCCAAAACGTTTAACTTGGGAACTTGCTGTTATTATTTTTGTTTTAATATTGGTTTATTATTTTGCTTTTTCCCTTCTAATACAGAATAGTATGATGTTTAATTACATTCCGTCCCCTAAGCAGGACTCATCTTCAATTCATCAAACGTAGTCCTTTTCTTTTTTTAATCATGTGAAATTAGAACACCTCTCCAAGGGCTAAGGTGAAGCATTTTGTTCTTTATATATAAATACAGACATATCACTGATCGTGAACTATTTTCTGACATTTTTGGTTTATGCTAGACTCTTTCTCTTGGCTGGACTTTAGTTTATCTTGTGACCATCCACTTTCTGTTATTTGCCTGCTGAGCGCACCTTTTTGCTTTTGCAGCCTGTGTAGAAAGGTCTGTACTTTAAAAAGTTAATAGGTAAAGAGAGATTGGTATTTGAGGCAACATGTTGTCCTAGGAGGATCCTCATAGCTGACATTTGCTTTCCTTCTAGATCTTACAGACTGAATTTGCAGGCCTTTGGGACTCTGTGTACAGCCCATCTGTTAGAGCAAAGCTATGCCAAGCTGATCTAGATATGACTGAGAGGAATGAGGAGGGGATTTTTAAAAATTACTTCTATAGTCACTTACTTTTTCTTTAAATACAAAGCCACGTTGTTGGGATGAACTTGATTCCGATATCAAAGGCAAACTGACAGTGTAGTATTAGATATAAACATCAAACAGAACCTGTTGAAATGTCAGTTTGTATTGCAAAGGTGTCAGGTTTCATGTCATATGTATTTCTGTTCAATGATTTGCATCATGATGCTATCGGTTATCAACAATAACTGAATTAAGTTAAACAACATGTTCTGGAAACATTTAGTAAGTGCCTATAATGTATAAACTATGTGGAAAATCTTAGCTATGCAAAGATATCTGAGATGTGGTTCCTTCTTTCAAGAAGTTTTCTAATGGGGGATGGCAGAGCACAGATGTATCCAGAGAATAAAATAAATGCCATTTAATATGCGCAAATAGCATAGTTTTAATAGTGATGCCACTTATATCTTAGTACTATGGATAAGCAATTCACTAAAGTGTGTTATGTATGACCTACATTTAATCTTATAACAAGTTATCTCCATTTTAAAAGGGAGGAGATGAGATGCAGACAAGTTATGGCCCCAGATATGAGAGGTCATCAGGAGGGTAATGCTTTATCTCAAAACCTATGTTTACCAAGAAGCTACAATGCCTAGGGAAAGCAAAGACAGGGAAAGGGAAAATAAAAAATGTACTTAATGGTGGGGCAGATGCCTGCCTCTATGAGAAATTATATAGAAACTAAACACCCACTTTGTGATAGTGGCCTTGGAAGAGTTTCTGCTGGGAAGCCTACTAATGAGATTTAAATTAGGTCAGATGAAGCTGGTTTTGCCCTGCTTCACCCAATTCCATCTTCCTTTGAACACAGATGCAATGGTCATAGCTGCTGCCGCCATCTTGCAACAAGAGAAAGAAAAAAAGAGAGAGAGAGAGAGAAAATTGCATGCCTAGACCTTGGCTGAGATGAGTTGTGAACATAGCATAGCCAGCAGCTGTCTTCCTCCATGTTTATTGTTAAGAGAAAAAAATAAAAATAAATAAAGCCCTGTCGGTTTAAGCCATTGGAAAATCAGATTTTCTGTTATTTGAAGCTTAATGGAAACTTAAGTAACAAAATCTGTCTTTAACCTAAACTATTGAGGCTATGATGCTATTGTATTCTTCCTCCTTTTCAACATTTTAGCTTCCTTGATTTGTATAACTCCACTTACTTTTGGTTTTGGAATAACCGTCTGGTTAGTTACACTTTATTTTCTCTGTAGACTGTTCTTTCACTTCCTACCTCTTAATGCTATTTCCCATAGTTCCATTCTTGTCTCGTAATTTTCTCACTGCAGGCAGTATTTGCACTGCATACTCTCGCTCTGTGAGCTCATCCTCCTTGTAGTTAAAGAGGCAGGTAATGTTGCCATGAAAGTGCCTTAACTGTGAATCATATGCAGTGACTTCCCAACCTGTATTTCTAGATCTTTCCCCTGAGTTCCAGACTGAAACATATCCAATATGTTTCAATCACATCAAATTCAAAATATCCAGTAACTGTTTTTCATCTTTCCCTACAAATCTTGTTTTCTAATCTACTCAGTTGCCCAAGTCAGAAATCTATAAGTCATTTTGGACTTCTCTAGATTGTCTTTTTATTTCTAGTCAGAAACCACATTCTGTCCGATTGTAATAACCCTTGACTCTATTTATTCCATCTTTACAGCCACTAAGCCTAAGCTTTTGCAGTATTTCTCATCTGAATTACTACAGCCAGACCCTTAATGGATCTCCCTCCCTCCATTCTCTCATTCCAGTCAATTCCCCTACATTCTTATGAGAGTGATTTTCCTTAACAGAAATGTATTGGAGGTATTTGTTCACTGAGATCCTTCAGGGATTTTTCCAGAATTTTAAAGATGTAGTGCAAACGTTTAGCATGGCATTTCCTGGCCTTGGTTTAATTATCTAATCTCTTCTGTATCTATCCTATCACTTGCATTTATTTCCATTTGTCCAGTTAATAAATAGCTATTAAGCAAATGATATGTATGAAAACTAGGCTAACTAACTGCTGGGGCTACAGACTTTGTCCTGGCCCTCATTGAACTTACTGTCAAGTAGGAGAGACAGATAATAAAGTCAGCAAAATAAGATCAGTCTGTGATTAGTAAAATAAAGAAAATAGATTTCTGTCCTTGAGAATAATGGTGGGGGAGAGTGCTTTGTATTACATCATCTGTGAAGGTCTCTCTGAAAAGGTAATATTTAAGCTGAGGCTTGAAGGATGAGGACTTAGCAATTTGAAGTGTCAAGGATTGAAATGTCCTAGGCATAAAGAACAGAAAAATAAAGAATATAAATTTAGATATATCACCACTGAACTATACACCTAAAAATGATAAAGATGGTAAATTTTATATGTATATTGTACTTCCACAAAAAAAGAACAGCAATTTTAAATGTCGTGAAGAGGTAAAGGATCTGGAAGTTTCTAGAAATTATCAGGCCAGTGGGGTAGGAGAATAAGGGATGAGAAAGGTGGTGTTAAAGTGAACCATTTGTAATTCTTAATTCCCTGAAAACAGAATACACTGACTATTGCTTCTTCCTTATATGAGTTTGCTATTATTATTGTTGCTTTATTATCATTAATATTACCTAAAAAGCATCCTCCTTTTGTGTTTGTCAGGGTAAATGTTACTCTTCTTTTAAATTCCTTTGGTATTTAAATGGATGAATGAATGAACAATTGACATTGTATTATTATTACTGTAAATAATTGAGAAAATATTAAAGGAGTCAGAAAGGGGGAGTGGGAAAAATGTCTCTGATGTAGGTGTGAGATTTCACTTGGCTTCACAATCACACTGTGAGACTCACCTCCTGCCCACTGCGGACAAGAGGCAGGAGAAGTGAAGTAACACATTCACACTGGCACACGAGTAAGTGAAAGAGGTAGGTGATGACTCCCTGGCTGGCTGGCTGCAAAGCAAGTGCAAACTTTAATTTAAAAAAGAGACTTAAATAATAAGTAACATTTAATCTGACATATATGGACATTTGCACTATGGGCTGCAGATATGTTGGTGTTGTTATGGTTTGATTAATTGTGTAGGTGGCTTACTGTCACTTCATTAAGGTGTCTGCTAAAATGTCACTTCCTGAAAAATGTTTTTCCTGAACCTGTCTTAAGAAAACTTCACCCACCACTGCTCTGGACCCTTTTTTTCAGGTTTTTTTCTTTTCTTTTTTTAAAATATCTGACAATTTCTATTCATTTTCCTACTATTTATAAGAGCAGAGCCTGGAGCTCAATAACTGTATGGAACCAATGACTTGAATATTTGAATAAGAAAGCTAATCATAGCTCCTTCCACCCTCACAGTTTTATCTTACCAATTAAAAATGAATGGATATTTTTCTCCTTTTATAAAATTGAGTGCCCTTCTGACAACACAGCTTTAGATTCATCTATGTGAATCTCTTACAATAAATAATCAGCTTCCATGTCCTATCTAGCCAAATATTGTATTTTAGGTTGCTTGTAAGCTGTGAGATTCGGGAAAATATACTAAGTAACATGTGGCTTATTGTTCGTCTATATAAGAAAGACCTCGATTTTGGCTGCCTTTTGTTTATCTCAACCACTTTTATCTTAAGCCTTTGCTATCTACACAAAGGGCACATGTCAACACATGAAATAAGGTAGATTCAGGAGTTCCCTCTGTGCAACTGTGAGGCTGATGTGAAATGTACTGACAGCCGTCCCTAACCCTAGTGCCAAAAAATATAGTCCCGCCTCGCTGCTGCTGCTGCTGCTGGCACGGTGTGCTGTACTTTCCTGCAAGTATTCCTACATACCCCTAATTTGAATTTTTGCAAAGCATTTAAAGTATTTCTCTAAACATATCAGAAATACAGGAAAGCTTACCACACCCTGTTTAAGAGGTTATTGTCTCTGATATTGTAGCACATTTTAATAGGGTTGTTTTCCATCTATTCTTATTCCCTCCCTTAACCTCAATATCAATTTGAGATCCATCGATGTGTCACATTCGGGATTTGTTACCAAGAGAAACTTAACTGTCAGGTTTCCCGTTCCTTTTTAGAGGATGAAGAATGCTCTGTAGCTTTTACTTATTATATGTGATAGATGAAGGAAAACAGTGCAACAAATGTATAAAAGCAGAAGGGTAAATCTTTGAAGAGCACTTTGGTGCCACCATGTGGATGACATTTGGTAGTTTTGAAACTATCCTGGGACTTTCTGTTCTTCAAACATTCTACTTGCATACACAATTTTTGTTCCATTACCTTCCTAAAATCTAGTTCTCCCATTACGCTTGAAAAGGTGAATTTTTATTATAAAGTAAATCAAGGGAAGTCTCAGAAATTGATTTGAATAACATTTAACTTTTCAGCCAGAGCTCACTTGCTCTTTTTTTCTCCCTTTGAATGTGAAATAGGGGGTAAGACCTGATTTATAAGCTTCATTTAAGGATTTCCAATAAAAGAACATTATGTTTGAACTAAATCAATAACTTTTACTTGGGTTTTCATCTTCATACACAGCCTCAGGCCTGAGTACCTCTGCATTCTAATCAAAGAACATCATCTCTCTGTTTATGTACAAACCTTAATATGGCTTACCAGAAACCATTCTAACCAATCCACAAAAACCAACATTTGGTCTTTTTGACAACCCTTTGTGGTAGGTACTGTCATCATAATCATGACCACCACCACCAGCAGCAGCAGAGTCTGTGCTCTTAACCTTTGTGCTCTGTTCACCTGCTGCTCATGTCAATCAGCCTATGATTTGAGGAGCCTCTCACTTAACACTCATGTTCTCAATCTATAGGCTCGACCCTGTTCAGTTTTCTAGGTGATCTTAACTCAGGCAGACAGGTTCTATGCCAATAGCCATGACATCATTGTGTACATTGGGTCCATTATTACTTCATTTGCTCCAAACCTAGATTGTGTAGTGCCATGGGCATGCCCTGTAAATCCCCAGATTTACTGGCAATCTTATTCTCCCTCCCTATTGTGTTGGCCCAACCAGTATGAACTCCTGCCTCAATGACCTAGCACATCACTTACATACTGGGGGAGAATACAACCCTGGATTCTGACATCCTCTGGAAGGCTGAACTATGATGCTCGTGGCTAATTGGTATAAATATTTCCATTGAAATGCCCCTGCTTCCAGGTTAAACCTTGGAGAGCCAAGTTTAAGTAGCCAGAGTTATTTGTGAGATTCATTAATCTGCACACGTTCTGTGTACAGACAGCCACACACTTCAGCCCATTCTGCGAGCCCCTTGACCCCATCCTAACTCCTCAGTGCATGTTATTAAGATCACAGTAGGTTTTCAACCCAAATCAGTCCAGCTCTTTTCCACTGCTCTGCTATACCGCACTTCTTTTGGTACTCGCCTACTCCCATGGTTCCCTTGCACTCTCATACGCACATCAAATGTCTCCCCTCAGTTTCTTTAAAAAGGTGCCAATCTGTTCCACATTTGACAAAGCTTTCTCTAATGATTGGTCTGAGACAGAGAGTTTACTAATTTCTTCAATCATAGGAAATTGAATGAATCGTTTCCAGCAAAAATCCCCCAGTTATTTGAGCAGGAACATGCCATGCTCACTACTGACCTTGAGCTTGTAAATAATCCTTAATATTAACCTTTGATTTCATGTGTGCCTGCAGAATCGTGAAACACTGTCAGTACTTTTTTACATTGTTCTAATTTTAAAAACACAAGGATATCGCTTTAGAGCCTGGAACCATTCTATGAAAACAGAAGACAACTTAATATGGAGTCCTTAATAATTTAGTTGAATATGTTTAATTTAATTTTCCCCTGAAGACATCAATATGTTTTTCTACAAAGAAGTGGATGGTCTTTCCGTTGCATGCATATAATTCAAATATGGCTAGTGTGTGCTTCTAAGTGTCTATCCAACCTGATGTTGAATGGCTGAGAATTCATACATGGACCTTTGTTTTTTACAATTAGTAGGTGTAGTCTTGTAATAAATGAATGTTTTTTATAAAGCGAGTATCAAAAAGGTATTAAAGGGCAATATACCATATATATATTTGTTTAAGGTCATTATATAAGGGAAAAGCTCAGTGTAGTGTAGAGGAAAGATTTGGAGTCATAGAATTGAGTTCCAGTTCTGCTCTCAACTGTATTAACTACTTATTAATATTTTTATTTCAGTGAAAACTTTTTATGTAAATGGAGAAAATAATGCTGTCCTTCTGGAAGTGGGCTCTGTGTGTGTGTGTGTGTGTTTGTTTAAAGATGATAAATCTAAAGTGCCACATTCATGACTCATACATTTTAATTGTTCTATAATGATTAGCTGTGTTATTTTTAACTCAGTAAAACCCAAACAGTATTTCTTTCTTTTCCTGTGTCTTTCCCAGATTTTCTTCTTCCCTCTCTTTTTTTCCCTCTTTTCTTCCTGCTTCTTTCTCCCAAAAAGCAGTAAATTATGGAGAAGAAGCGATACATATCACATTCTTACAGACCAACTGCTTCATTTCCTTTTGACCCTCCCTGGCCAAAGTGCATTTATAATTTACAGTAATGCAATACTAAATTTAGGATAATTTACAAAGGCAATTTTAGTCAGAGTAATTAAATATGAACTCAGAGTAATTATAAATTCAAAATGATTTTTAAACTGTGAGAGAAAAATCAGCAAAATATTTAGCAAAATGGTAATTCAAAATGAAGGAACTTTTGCATAGTTTCATTTAAAATTTAAAATCAGTTTAGATATCCAACAATTTTCTACCGTGTGTCCCCACATTGCCCATAGATAGACCACAGAATCCCCAATCAGTGTTTCACTCCACTCTCAACCATTAGGAAACTGTAGAAAGCAGAGTAATTCGGTTCACTGGGGCATCTGGATCGCCTGTCCTGGACTTAGCATTAGAGAGCTCTGCTCTGCTCCTTTGCCAGCAATATTTTCCTCCATCTGTATGTTCACTATCAATGAGGAACCTATTGTGTGTATACTTAGATTCTCCACCTGAGTGTGTGTATACTTAGATCCTGCGCCCTTCTTGTCAACCTGTGTTTCTCAAACCCTCTAGGGACAAGGATCATTTTTCTCTTTATTGTTTTGAGGATCAATATGTTGATTAAAATACAATAAAAATAAATTTATAAAAAGACAAAATGTAATTTAAAAGAAATATAAATTATACGCATCTAGGGTTTTTTATTTTTTTATTAGTGTTAACAGACATGTAAGTACTCAGTCAAGTTGCTGTGAAGTTTCTAAGCTCTTACCTTCAATTTTGTATGTATCTTGTTGAGGTCCGGTAACAGTTTCCAGACAGCAGCTGTTTATGGACATGCGTTGAGTAGCAGTGTTCCAAATTACACCACCAATCCTCAGGCCCCCTGAATTTCCTGCGCAAAGGTCCCGAGTCAGTCACAGTTGCCTAGATCATTCTCCCACGAGTGGTGAAGGAACCGCTTGGTTCGCGGGATAACCTAGGGTAAACTTTTGGTGGGTCTTGTGGGTTTGTGGACAGAACTTGGACATATGGGCCAATATGTCCCTGCAGGGAGACATGGGCACCCCATGCAGGACTGAGTTGGGAATGGGAAGAAAGGGGCCCAGGATCCCAGCAATCCCTCCTCTTACCCTCTTGCTCCATTCCCAGCAAACATTTGAGTGAGGATTCAATTGCAGTTTTGCCAGTATTTTTCTGTATTTCTGAGGGCCCTGCTGTTCCTTGAGCCTGGACTCCCTGGATCTGTTAGACTAATCCTGAGGTTTGCTCCTGCCTTCCACTTTGCCCTTCCCCAGGGCTGTGGGTTTTCATGTTCAGTGCATTTGCTCCAGATTCCCATACAGGTTTACTCCTGTTTCCTTTTCTGAAAATGAATCTTTTAAACTATTAGCAGGATAAAATGTGCCTATCCTAAATTCATGGATTTCCAAGATTCTTACGGGAACGACACAGATTTTCTTAATTCTAGCCACTGTAACACCTCATTGCCATGCCACCTCTGAAATGTCTGTGTTGATGACCCTGGTTTAGGAACCAGATCTGCCACAAATCCTCAGTACAGTTTAGCTCAGCAGAAATGTTTCATACCCGCAATTGGGCAGGCACCACATTGGGTTCTGGGATTACAGTGCTGCATAAGACCAAACCCATCCACTCAAAGAGTGTCATGTCTAATAGGCTTTTTTTTTTTCTTTTTTGTAAATGTGGACTCTGAAGTCCAGAGAGTTGAAGCAATTTACCCCCAATCTCACAGCTAGTGCAAGGAAGAAGGTGCTTCAAACCAGATTTTTGGCTCAATGTCTGGGGACCTTTCCAGTTTATCATTCTTCCTCATATGTCTGAGAAAGAAGCTAGTAGACATTTCTGACAAATATTCACCTTTGCTGCATTGCTGTTCCATACATCAAAGAAATTTACGTCATCTTGAGGTTCTGTAAGATCTTTGGCATCCCTTCCAATGTGTGGGAGGCACAGAGAACTGGAAACAATTAAGGAGTCTGATTTTAGTTCTGAGGAACTTAAATTTATAGTTTCTCTTTGATCAACTTATTAACTATTGCCTTCAGTTTCCTTGTCTGTGAAGTAGGAATAATCTATTTCATAGAGTTGGTATGAAAATTAATTATATATATGAAAGTAGTTACCATTGGTGCTACCTCATATGCGGAACTCAATGCATGAGAATTCCTTCCCCTTTCTTGTCTGTTTTGTTAAACTCAAATCCTTTAGTCACTACATGTAAATGTACACATTAAAAGTATTCATTAGAAGGTATAAATTCACTATAACCACTGCCTAGTTAAAATTCACTATAACCAGTGCCTAGTTCAAAACTCAGTTTTTTAAAACAACTTTCTGAAACAATTATAGTTCTATAGAAAAATTGAGAAGATACTGCAGAGTTCCTATAGAGTCCTGAATGCTCCGCATATAATTTCCTGTATTATCTTATATTAGCACAATATATTTCCCGTAATTATTGAACCAATGTTGATGTGTTAGTCTGTTCTCATGTTGCTAATAAAGAGATACCTGAGAGTTGGTAACCTATAAAGGAAAGAGGTCTAATGGACTCACAGTTCCACATGGCTGGGGAGGCCTCACAATCATGGTGGAGGACAAAGCAAGAGCAAAGGGATGCCTTACGTAGTGGCAGGCAAGAGAGAGCATGTGCAGGGGATCTCCTCTTTATAAAGCCATCAGATCTCATCAGACTTATTCACTATCATGAGAACAACATGCAAAAGACCCACCCCCATGATTCAGTTACCTCCCACTGGATCCCTCCCATGTCGCATGGGAATTATGGGAGCTACAATTCAAGATGAGATTTGGGTGGGGACGCAGCCAAACCATATCAGTTGCTAAACCATTAACTAAAGTCCAAAGTTTATTAAGATTTTTTTATTTTAGTTTTTACTGAATGTCTTTTTTATGTTCCAGGATCCCATTTAGAATACCATGTTATACTTAGCTGTCAAGTCTTCTCAGGTTCTGCCTGGCTGCTTCACTCCCAGAATTTCTTTGTTTTTGATGATAGTTTTGAGGAATACTGGTCAGGTATTTTGTAAGATGCTTTTCTGTTGTATTTTGTCTGATTTTTTTTTCATGATTAGACTGTGGATAGAGCTTTTTGGAAGGAACATCAGGGAGGTAAGGCAATTCTTAGCACATCACAACAAAGGATACATATATCCTTTATTTATAGCTATTGATTTATAACTGTTAGTGCTTATCTGGATCAACCAACTGAAGTAGTGTTTGTCAGATTTTTCCACTATGATGTTATTCTCTTCTGCTTTTCTTTGTGTACTGTGCTCTTTGAGAGGAAATCATTATATACAGCCCACATTCAAAGAGTGAGTAGTTATGCTGTCTCCTTTAGAGAGGAGTATCTACATAATTTATTTGGAATCCTCCTCCTGCATTTATATGTTTATTAAACCACTTGTTTATATCAGTATGGAATGATGGGTATTTGTTTTACTTGGGGGTCATTAGCCATGATATATTTTACTTATTTTGTTGCTCGAATACTTCCAGCTTTGGCACTTGGAGCTTCTTCAGTGGGTTCCTATGCACTTTGGCATCTCTCCATCAATGTACGTGTGTGTATTTGTGTGTATTTTGTTTGTTTAGCTTTTTCTTACTTTGTGGCAGTACAAGATACTCCAGGTTCAGTTTGGATATTTCCTACTCCAGTATACAATCAGCTATTTCTGCAAGCATCCCTAGTTGTTTTTAAAGGAGAATGGCATTTGAAACTAAGATCTGGGCACTAGGCATGCTTGTTTCTGCTGCAGTACAATTTCTTTAAGGCATTTGGATTTTAATATCCACATTCATGGTGTTATTATCATCATAGTTTATCCTACTTTACAGAAAACTTAAAGTGGTATAATAAGATGCCACTGAGTGCATTTTGGAAATTTTTTATTCACGTAAGCTTTTCCAGTTTCTTGTGGTTTGATTGATGAAAGTGTTATTAACTTCCTAAAAAGTATGATGTATATCAAAGAGGTGAAGTGATTACTTTCATAGAAAATAGATGTTTATATACCCATTGTTCCCATTTACCTAC
>NW_012114710.1:12443714-12488350 GCF_000951035.1 Colobus angolensis palliatus | reverse complement strand
GATGGTCTCGATCTCCTGACCTCGTAATCCGCCCGTCTCGGCCTCCCAAAGTGCTGGGATTACAGGCTTGAGCCACCGCACCCGGCCATGCTCTTTTCATAGTAATGGTATTAGCCTATTTTCTAACATATACTAACCTTTTTCTCTTAGATTGTGGTTTGACTTGTTTGCTATGTAGAAGATTTATATTTTGGGATTTGGGGGCTTTGTGTGTTTCCAGTAGTGAGATTTACTTATTATTCTTCATAACTTCTGGCTCTGGTGTCATTTGTAAAACTTAAAAAATGCTATTTGTTAAAAACACAGCATTAAAAGTGGCCCATGTGGTTGTCTGTGTATTACCCAAGTCATGAATACCTAGCAATATCAGTTACCAGAAATGATAAATGTCATAAAATCACATCTCACATCACGAGAGCATAGTAAAGGCAGGAGAGCATACTTAAGTTGTAACACTTTCCCTGTGACAAAGTCCCCCTTTTGTAGGCATTGTTGCTAGTATATACCGTATTTATCTATGAGCCAGGACAAGACCACTAATGAATCTTATAAAGCTTGAGGAAGTGACTATGCAAAAGAAAAGCAATCCAACCTGTTCCTCTACTCCAGAAGAGAGATGTGCAAGGACTCTAAAAATAAACAGTCTTCAATATTCCTTTCTGGAGATAATACAGTTCTTTTATTTGAGATATGTAACTTTCTTTTCCTTTAATTACTACAAAAATAATTTGAATTTTATATAACTCTGTGCTATTTGGGAGAATTACTTTGTGTAGGTTGGTGCAAAATGGAAAATTACAAATATCATTTAAATGTCCTCTGAATAAACTAGGTATAAAAAGAGTAACAAAACCAAGTTCAATACACTTAGAACAGCATTGCTAATGTTATTTTTAAATGCATGTTTATGAATCCATAGTGACACTGCACAAAGAAAAAAAATCACCACTGCATGTAAATTGCTTGTATTTTCCAGTAAATACCACTTTAGTTTTGGTAGTAAAATTTACTGTGCAAAATGGATTATATTCACTCTTCCCTTTGAAGGTGGTTGCAAAGTGTGTTTTGTGATCCAAGTTCATGGATTGCAGAAGCTCTTGAAAAGATTATGGGTTTATGAGTTGCTTTAGGTAAAGAAGTTAATCAAATACTGGAAAAAATAAAATATCTAGGTAAACATACAACTTCAATATAAAAGATTTAAGGTAGGCAGAGTTATGCTTGTCTTACAGAATTACTATCTGAAACCCTAAAGCCTCAATTTGCATAAGAACTAAAAATGAATCATTTAAGAATCAAGTTTAACACAGTAAACTCAGTTGGAAATATAGGAAAAATATAAAAGATATACTTTAGAAGAATAAACATCCTTGATCTTTTTACTGTGTTCTTTCACAAAATAATTGGTATGAAACATAATCACAAAATTTGGGCAGAAAGCTCATGTGACATGATCCTGACTCTTAATAATAATGATAACCATAGAATCCACGGGATGTTTGACATGTGCAAGACACTGACACAGGTACCTCACATGTGGTAACTAACTACATCCTCTTAGCAACCTTAGGAAGGAACTGCTATTACTGTCCTCATTTTAGATGACAAAATTTAGACACAGAATGGTGAAATAAGTTATCCAAAATCACACATTAACTGCAGTAGGCAGAAATTCAATGTAGATTTAATAGGTAATATGCATTTTTATCACTTACAGAATCCTGTTGATCCCATACAATAATGTACAGGGGGAAAAAGGCCTTTTGAAAAATTACAATGCCCAAAAACATAGCTAAAACATTAATATCATTATAGGTTGTTTAGTCTCTCAAATATTTTCCTAATTCATGCACAATTATTTCTTAAAGTCAGAAATCTGCAGTTTTTCCTTTAAACAATTTTCTTCAGATTTATATATGTAATATACAAATCTTGCCATTCCTATTTCAACAGCTACAGAACTTGTAGCCTACCAGCCACCTTCTCTCTTTGTTCTAAAAAGTATAGAATCTTGAGTCAAGGAGTCTTCTCTTCCAAATTTCATCTCCACAATTTATAAACTTTTACAGATTAACTAAATTGGTATGCCTCTGCGTCCTCATCTGTAAAATGGGATCCACTAATAGTACCTACAACATTGAATTGCTGTAAAGATTAGTGTTTGTTAGGATCAATTTTCAAAGATAATTAGTTGAAGCACATTGTGCCTGGCATATAGTAAGAACTCAGTTAAGCCTTAGCTGTTGCTGTTGTTATTAATATAAGTACCAGTATCAGTATTACTCTCGGAGTTAGGTATTGTTGTTGGTGTTGGAAGTAGTCTTGTAAGAACAGACTAAAAGTTCTCCCTACACTCAAATTCTGAGCTAGTATTATAGGAATGAAATCACGAAGGCCAGTTGGCAACATAGATCTTTCCTGACTTGAGGTTGCTTTTCAGAATCGAGAAGAACACATAAAAGATGCATCTCCTTCAAGGAAGAGTGGTCACTAAACTTTAGGTTACATCTTCCCTATTTCTCCAGAATGACTGTGCCTCCAGCCCTTCAATCTCCCTCAGTAATAGGCTGTTTAACTTACCTGTGGAATAGTGTATAGATTCTCAGGTGTTTAAGGCTGGAAAGAAATTTGTAAGTGAATTATTAAGTTGGTACAAATGTACTTGCAGTTTTTGCCTTATTTTTAATGGCAAAAACCACAATTACCTTTGCACCAAACTACTAGTTCAACAGGTGGGGTCTACAGAGGGCTGTAAAGTCAGGATCTGCTGCTGTGGAAAGAGCTAAGACTACAGTCAGATTATTCGTCCCTTCTTTCCTTTTTTTTTTTTCCCCCATTTTCTTTGTTTAGAAACATTTATGTATTTTCATATTGTCTAAAATCTTATAAAATATGTTGGTAGATTTGAACCCACAGAACAGTTTCCCCAGAATTATCCAGGAGGATTCAGTCCAGTCACTGTACATGGCATTTTACGACCTCAATAAAACATCTTCCTGATACCTGCCCTTGAGGAATGATGGCATATATTACTGTAAAATGAGGCTTTAGAGGCAGAAACCACTTATTTCCTTATGTGTTATCATATGTTCAGTCTTGGTCACAGTGCCTGACAACTAATAGGTATTTCAAAACCATATAATCAATATGTGTGCTTTTTTAAGCAGCACTTTTCCATAAAGTTGCACTTTAAGATACTTTGTAGTTTTTTTATGGAAATATTTCTAAAGTGAATTGTTACTCTTTTGCTCTACTCCTTTATTAAACTGAGTTTACTTTACCTAATTTAGCTAGTCCCAGAGGACTGTTAGAGATTCTCTCTCTCCTGTGAGCTCTTATTTCCCAGTTGTATCAGCTTTAAAGAGTCCTCTTTCCTGCTTCATGTTAAATATATTAAAAAACAAAACAAAACAAAACAGAATGTCCTATGCTTAGCGTGAGCACCTGCATATAATAGACTATCAATGTCAGTATGTATTTATATACCATCTTATTCCAGAAAAGAATGACACCGGCTTAAACTCTCAATAAAGGTTATCGCAGAGTTAAATTTGATTAATCAGTTTAAACAGTGTACTACAAATATAAGTCAGTAGGTTCTAGGAGAGCCTGACTATAGAACTTTCGTACAGTACATGAACTTCATAAAAAGTAAACTTCGTAAAAACAATCTCTCTGCTTAAAAGCCTTTTTCTAATTTACTTCAAGGTTTGCTATTCTAATGTAGACTGGTTAGCTGTAGCCTTGTAGGATTTAAAGAGAGAATAGATTGGAAAAGATGGGTTCTAAATTCAGACAGATTCTCAAAGGCATGATTCTTATGAATATGTATAATGTCAACTCTAGCCTATGTGGATTTCTAGTCCTTTGCAGTTCTAATGTAGCCATTATTTTCAAGCTCTTTTTCTGTGAAACCAATTTACTATGACTCTTTGGTAAGGCTTTTTTAGCATTTGCTAATTACAAGGTTACATCTGCATAATTATTAATTATGAGGTTACATCTGCATAATGGATATTACCAATAATTTGACTTAAATGTTTCAGTTAAAACTTTAAATGCATGGAATTAACCAGAAGTTACAATGAGTTGCTACTGTATCAGTTATAGAATTGAGAAGGAAACAATTCAAGACAAACATAGTAGTGAGTGAAAATTTGAGCTTTACCACTGCATGAATGAGAGGAAAGATGAGTTTGATGCCACAAAGAAAAAGGGGTCATATGTGGTAATAACCTGGTAGAGAGTTAAGGGAAAGTCTCATCCCAAAGTATATTTCAGCATGAAGGGCTCGTTCAAAATTTATTCTAGGAAGATATAAAAGTGTTTGCTTTATGGGTAATGTTAAAGAAATCTACACTGTCATTTTCTTTGAGCTCAGAATTCAGCCTCAGACATGAGCATTGTTTACTGGGCCAGGCTATGTTTTAAGCATTTAAAAATTTTGGAACCTTATCTGAGCCACTAAATTTTGAGCAGATTTTACAGAGAGTGGCATCATTTCCTAGAAAAACAGCAGCAACAAATGTAGGGAACAGAGGGATGTCCTCAGGGTTAGTGTGTCCAGGGATCAGGACAGTGCTCAACAGACTAGAGGGGCATTGATACATATAATTGTTCTAGAGAAGTCTCTCTCAGAGGCCATAAGACTGATTTTTGTTTAATTTCCTTACTGTCATATGGAAGAGATTGAAGTCGCCTGGCATCAGTGTGGTAAGGACTCTGCTTTCATAAAGTCCTGTGGATTATGGAAAGCCCACATAGAAAATAATGGGAAATAAAGGAGACAACAGTACTGTTTAATTTGAAAAGTAGACCTATCTGTGTCTCAAGATATATGAATTGATGTGTATACACCAAGTCGTTGTTATCTACATGGAAAAAAAAGTAAATGTATTTATTATTATATGATGTGAAGTTTGGTTGTAACGAATTAAAGACTGCACCTTTTTGAGATAGCCATGTAACATTTTCAGTGACTCTCTTAAGGCATTGTGCATACCATACATGCTTAAAATTCAAGATCCTTGTGACTGAAAGCCAGTTCTGATTATAATAGACACAATTCTCAATGCTAAGTTCTAACAAATTAAATGTGTCCCTGAATGTGGCAATAAACACTTCTAAGTTTTATTCCATTTTCAAAGATGAGCTCAGTTCCACTTGTCAGCTATGACATGCTGTTAGATTTGTTCTTTTATTGTATTGTTTAAATGTTCAGTGGGCACAAGTTTTTCATTAGGTAAAGAATTAATGTGTTATATTTTCATGACACATTAATTTTAGATACATTAGTCTAAAAGCATGAAAGATTATTTTGATCCAGTTCATCGCATAACATAATGATCACTACCCACTTTCACTTTAAAGGGCATATCTTGATATGCATAGAAGGATAGTGTTGAAAATAATTGTGTTTATGAAATTAATAAATCTCCAAAGTAGTGGTCCAAAAAATATTTTACCCCTTAGGTCATCATCCTACTGTCCTGTAAGTTACCAACAGTAAGTAGAATTAAATTTACATACTCTTACTGTTGAGATGATAGCTGACCTTGAAAATAATTATTTTAGAGAAGTAGGGAGAGGAAGTTGTCAATTGCGGTGCATTGAGGGGAGAGTATGAGATGAGAACGCGAAATGAAAGATTACAAACAGCAATTTGAAGAAGTTTTTCTCTAAACAGGAGCAGGAAAATCATGTGGGAGTTGATGAGGAGGAGGGATGTTGGTACAAATAGTTACCCTTTACATCATGGGGACTATCACAAATATGCTGTGGGGAAAAAAAGAGTGAGAGGAAAAAAAATTTAAAAAACCTTTGAGTGAATCAAAGAGCATGGAATCGAAGCCTAAGCAGAAGGATTTGTTTCATCAGGAAGGGATCAGTGGCCCCATCATGAACGTGGAAAGTCTGACCATCCTGGATACATGAGGTTGGTAGGTCTGATAGCGGGAGATGAGATACTTCTCTTTCGACTGGTACTATTTTCTGTGTGAAATAATCACTTGAAAAAACAAGTCTTGACAGAAAAGGGTTGACGTTTTCACTTTGGGTTATTGTTAGTCTTTAGAGATTGTCATATTCAACATCCCTCTCTGTTCAGGAGCCAGATGAATCGTGCTCAGATATTTTGAATATGGCCATCCAGCAACGAGCAGCTCCGTTCTTCAAGGACAGCCCTTTCCATGTTTAGACATCACTAACTTTTAGAAAACCTTTCCTTACTGTACCAGTTCTCTACTGCAGCTGTAACAAATTACCACAACTGAGCTGCTAGCAACAACCCCAGTGCGTTATCCTACAATTCTGTCAGTCAGAAGCCTAATGTGGGTTTTACTGGCCTAAAGTCAAAATTTCAGTATGACTGTGTTCCTTTTTGGAGGCTATAAGAAAGAATCCTTTTCCTTGTCTTTTCTGATTTTTAAAGGCCATGCACATTCTTTGGCTCATGGCCCCCTTTATTCATCTTCAATGCCAGCACCATTACATCTCTCTGTGTGTTTCTGTTATGGTCATATCTTCCTCTGACTGACTGCACTTGGAAAAGGATCTCTGCTTTTAAGGGTGCATGTACTGGGTATATACCCAAAGGATTATAAATTATTCTACTACAAAGACACATGCACACGTATGTTTATTGCAGCACTATTCACAATAGCAAAGACTTGGAATCAACCCAAATGTCCATCTGTGACAGACTGGATTAAGAAAATGTGGCACATATACACCATGGAATACTATGCAGCCATAAAAAAGGATGAGTTTGCGTCCTTTGTAGGGACATGGATGCAGCTGGAAACCATCATTCTTAGCAAACTATCACAAGAAGAGAAAACCAAACACCGCATGTTCTCACTCATAGGTGGGAACTGAACAATGAGATCACTTGGACTCGGGAAGGGGAACATCACACACTGGGCTTATCATGGGGAGGGGGGAAGGATTGCATTGGGGAGTTATACCTGATATAAATGATGAATTGATGGGTGCTGACGAGTTGATGGGTGCAGCACACCAACATTGCACAAGTATACATATGTAACAAACCTGCACGTTATGCACATGTACCCTAGAACTTAAAGTATAATAAAAAATAAATAAATAAATAAATAAATAAATAAATAAAAATTATTTTTATAAGATAAAAAAAAAAAAAGGGTGCATGTGATTAGGTTGAGCACTTCTGGATAATCAGGATCTCTCCCCATCTCAAGGTCCACAACTTTAACCCCATCTGCAAAGGCCTCTTTTGTATTGTAAGACTACATATTCACTGTCTACAGGGATTGGGTGTCTTTGGGGAACATTATTCTGCCTATCACACTTGTATTAGGTTTAAATCTTTTGCCCACTGCCTCTTGACTTACCTTATGGAATTGTGACACAAAATAGAGTCATTTTCCATAGAATAATCCTATCAGATGTTTCAGTGTAAACTTCAGGGGCTCTTGTCTTTTTTTTCCCAAAATTTCTCCTAAACTGCTGTGCCCATAAGTAAACATAAGTCATATTGACATCATTGACATCATGTAGTCTTTTTATACATATAGAGAAATGCATTCATATATAATTTGAAAGTCACAGAGTACAAAGAAACTGGAGTTTATTTGAATAGCATTATAGTATATTCTTAGAAGTTCATGTTATAGTGTCCTTTTCAAAATATGAAAAAGAATTTTAGATGTAAAATTATGTTTGTTCAAAAGAAAGTAATGAAACTATCTTTCAAGGAAGTTGATTTTAATTTGGTTCAATTTCACAGTCCTTAATTGAACATTACTGTTACCTTATGAAACAATCTCTACCCTAATGGCCTGGGGCTAATTGGGAAGATGGGCACAAATGGTTTTATTGTATTATAATAAATGAAATGATACAGTAATTATAGGATGCAATAGGAAAATAGCTTCGGGCAGAAGAACTGGTAAAGAACTTGTCTCCTGAGCTAAATTTTAGTAGATGAGAAGTTAGGAAAGTATACTGTATGGCAAAAGCTTTCCAGACAACAGAAATAGAAGAAGCAAAAACACTGTAAAGCACCAAACATTATAGAGGGAGTATATTTGGTAAGTATCAAGAAGCTCATATGAATAGTACTCGCAGTACCTTTAAATTCTGATTAGCATTGACTGTCAGCTAACTTTTCTAAGTGTATAATTCTTTTAACCTTCATAGATATCCTGTAAGGTAGATACCATAATTACCTAAATTCATTAGTTTAGGGAACTGAGGCACAAAGAGGTTAAGCAACCTTCCAACAGTGTATAGCAAATCCAAGGTTTAAAACTCTGGAAGTCTGAATTCAAAGATTGTGTTACACTATACTGGCTCTCAGGATAACCAGAATATAATGAATAAAACGAAGAGTGGTGAATGATAAGGAATGTCAGCAGGAATTTTTGTTAGAGCTGGGAACTTAGCCAATTGTGGAAGGGCTCCCTTGATGGGGTTAAACAGAAGAGCATCATGGTCAGGTCACATATCGCTGTGGTTGTCATTGTGATTGTGGTTATGTGGAGGGAGTGGGAAGTGATCAAAAGAGAAACATGCTAAAAGGTAATTCAGAGAGGACACTTATCCAAGTGAAATATGACAAAAATATAGTGGAGTTAGAAAAAAAAAAAAATGCTGAAAATGATAAATAGGAAATAAAATAACGGGATGTGATATTTGTACACATGAGTATGTGATATGATAAAAAGTAGATAAGAGATAACACTCAGTGTTATAGTTTGACTTTTGAACTTTTGTAATTTACTAAGTTAGAGAACACTTAAGAGCAGAAAATACGTTTAAGTTGAACATACTGAAATAGAGCTGCTTGTGAGAATTCCAGGCTACGCCACGAGGCGGCGGCATTCGTGCGCCTGCATTGTGCGAATTCCGCCCAAGCTTTACTCTCTGCATGATTTGTTAGTGAAATTCTGATTGTCTAAAGACTTCCCATTCTCTACTTCTGTTGTGTTACTAGTTTCTGACCACACGATGGAGTCATTTCTTCACGTTTCCTCACACTGATTTTGTTTTTTAAGAAAATCAATCCAGTCAAACACTAGCTGGAATAAAAGACGTTTAAAATTTCAGAATATTCATCTGAAAATTTAGGTTCTCTTTGGCAAGGAACACAACAATTCATTCGGTGAGTATTCAGAACCAGCTTCAGGTTATTTAAAATGAAAATTGAGATTGCTGGAAAGCATTAATTAATCCAGGAGCATTGATTTTAAAAATTGTTTGGAAACACTGAAAAAGCATAAATATGTAACTACTTGAGAAACTTTATTAAGTCTGAATCAAATTTGGAATTCATTTAAAACAGGTGATTGGCTGTACACAAGTATATTATCAAGCTACATTCTATTTTGTGTATGATCCTGCCAAGTTTTAGTAAATAATAGTCTTCAACCTTTAATCAATAATGTTTTAGAAGAAAGTAGCAACAAATGATACTGGTAGAGCACCTTACAGTTTACTGTGCTTTCACAAGCCTTATTTCGTGTGACACTGAAAGATCAATCAATTAAACCCCTATTCCAAGGAAAATGTAAAGAACTGATAGATTCTAGACAAAGAAAAAAATAATACCATTACCTTACACATTTATACTGCCTCTGGTACACTCTTGATCTTTAACAATGTATCTTCAATTTATTATCCAAGGTATGTTACAACGCTTTTAAATTACTGCAACAATAGAAACATATGGTTGTTAACCTTTCAGGGCTGGATTGAACGACCTAAAAAGGGCTTCTGAAGTTTTCAACTTAGCATTTGTCCTCCCAGGTCAAATAATCCCTCCTATTTTTTCTCACAGGGTGATCAGTCCTTTTGGAATGATCTCTCTCTCTTAGACCACAATACTTTTCCAGTTCTTTGTTCAGAATCTGGGTACCTGAAATCCCTATCCCACATGACATTTTCATGCTAAGGCGTAACTGGGAGGAAGCCTCAATGGAAATACTGTCATTCTTAATTTTATAGTCAACTAGTGTGCTTTCGCTGCTCTCCAGACAGAGGTCTTATGGAGTGGCTAGGATTCCAAATTCATGGACAATTTTCAGTTTTTATCTCATAGGGTCTCTCTAATACATACAGCATTTCTTTCTTCCTGCAGAACTGTGTTCCAGATTTCTTCATGCATCTCTGGCCACTCTTTCTCAGCTTCTTTTTCCCTGTCTCCTTCACTTCTGTCTCTATATTCTGTTAAACACCAGATTTATTTCTCTAGCTCAGACCTCTTCTATGAGCTGAGGTCTTACAGATACAATTGAATTATTGATGTTTTCCACTTTCCTACCATAATGAATGATATGATCATCCATTCTCTCACTGTGCAAATGAGAAATCTCACACCCATCTGTTTCCTCTCTCTTCTTTAATGCCCATATTTAAATTCAATCCTTCAGTGTACCTTATCAAATCTATTTCAAATTGTACCCCACTAAATTCTTGTCTATTTCCATTGTCAACAGTTGATCTACTCTAAAATTTTCCATTTGGGCTATTATATTAGACTCCTAATTGCTGTAGTGTCTTTCTCTTTGGCCCTCTTACAATCTATCCTCTGGAATCTCAAAGTAATCCTTTAAAAACATAAATACACCTAATGCTACTTATTGTGTAATACCTTTCAATGACTTACTATTAGATGCAGAGTAAAATCCTAACTACTAAACTTGATACAGTTTGGCTGGTATTTTTTGCTCCTCTTTCTTAAGTAACTCTTCCCTCTTTTCATTATTCCATAGTCACCAATATTTATGCAACTTCTCAGCCCATGAGTATTTTCTTCCTGCATTCACACATCTTAATTTTAATTAGTTCTTAGTTTCCCTGGCTCTTCCTCATCTTTCAAGTTTCAGATTTAGTAACACTTCCTCAAAAAGGCCTTCCTCATTCTCTGTCCCATTATGATCCCCAATAGACATTATTGTGTATTTTATTTATTTTATTTGTGAACATTTATTGGCTTATCTATTTCCCTTGTTAGAATATAAATTCCTTTGAAGGTAGACAAACTTACTTTTACCTACTACATTATTTAAGTCCTACAGAGTAGGTGATAATTGATATTCACCAAAAGAGTAAATGAGTATATTTTTACATCAACTTGTGTTGCGGTTAAAGTCTGAAGAAATCATCGTGGAAAAAGGTAAGTAAAATCATAACATTTTGTTGAGAAACATGGGAGGATAGAGTACTGATGGGGAGGACCATCAAGGTAGCGTGCTGCTGAAGGAAACACCAAGTAAGAAGGGTGGATAGAGGGGCCTAGCAAGAATGACAGTAGCAGTCTTCATGAGCATCTATGATCTTAGATGAAATATTGATGGAAGTTATTTTGGAAAATAATTTTTGTTTATTAAAACCCAAAATTGTTAATGGTAAAAAACCAAAAATATTAATGGCGAAAGATCTTATTTTAGATGGTCTATCTAGTAAGAAAAATGTGGAGGATAATCTTTTGAAACAGATAACCTAATAGGCATAGATACAAAATACAGCTGCCATTATAGACATCTCAACTATCTGGATGTCTGATTGACTCAGCAAAAAAGCACAGCATTTAATTACACCTAGAACCTTGACTCAGGATTATAATACACTGGAAGTGGCTACAGAAAATCTAGGCTGTTATGGAAATTGAATCCTCTCGGTGACTTCCCTAGCTTTTCTCTGTTGTGCATATCACCTTCTAATATACTATGTAATTTATTTATCTGACTATTGACTGTCCTGCCTTATTGAATGTATGTTCCAAGAAGACAGGAACCTTTGTCTATTTTGTTAACTTTAGTATCTCCTTCACCTAGATAGCAGGGGCTCAATAAACTTTTCTTTAATGGACTGAAATAAAAGTGAACTACAATATTGTGCTGGAAATAATGTGAGAGTGTGGGAAAAATACTTCCAAAATGCATATATTCTGAGACTTAGAAACTACTTCTGGGCATTCATCCTAGGAAAATAAGTGAGCAATACAAATATATAATGATATTCATTGTGATACTTCTATAATAATAATGAATAAAACTTAACAATCCTCAATAATGGCATATTCATTAAACAAATTCTGGAAATTCCACACAATGCAAACCTAAGCAGACAATGAAAATGATACTGTGGAGATGTAAAGATATTTTACATATATTGGTCAGGGTAAACTCAGCTCATATGACAGAACAGTCTTTGTAATATGTATAATAGTATACAATAGAGCATATATTTGTGTGTGTATATACGCACACTATTTCATAGACTAAAGCTTGAAAGGTTATGCACCACAATACTGAAAGTGGTTCTCAAGTGGAATTATGTGTGATTTTCCCCTTTTGTGTGTTTTCTAATTGTTCTACAATGAGTATGCATTTTTGGATGAAAAACCAAAAGGATATATGGTTTTTTAAAAAGAATCTTTACTCCAGAAATTTTATAAATGACTATGCTGACATCCAAAAATGTTAAATGACATGCTAAAGATCATGCAGCATCTTAATTTTCCTTTCAAAGAGCATTAACTCTGAGTAACTAAGAAAAGAAATAAGGACTTGAAACTCCAAGCTTAATTCTGATTACCAAGAGAAAACATCATTTAAGCAAATGGAAGATTAGGACAATCAGGCTATATGATTTAGAATTTTTTCCAGCTAAGATTAGCACAGCAAATTACAAAAATAAAATTCAAAACAAAGGTAGACTCTTAATTGGAAATGGAATTCAGAATGAGTAGAAGACTCTGAAAATGGAATATTTGACATTACAAATGTTTTACTAATTAGGAACAGGAACGCCATCCTAAATACAGCCTGGCTACCTAGTGTGCTCTCCAAAGAATGCTTAGTGTTACCGGGGCCTTCTAGTGTGGAGGGATGAGTCATAATTCAGGACAGGTACATGAAAATAGCCAGGGAGGCCACCAAACTTTCAAACACTTCAAACAACAACAATAAGAAACCCTATATTCAAGCAGAAAAAGGGAGGTATGATGAGTAAGTTTGATTGCTTAGAATATGCATTGATTCAAAGGGAATTTTGGGTGGATAAGTGGGAAAGATGATGCAGTTTCTCTGCTGCTTCCATGTGTCTCCTCAATAATGCTCATCTTTAAATTAGGACGTTGAGAAAACTGAAGACCCAAATGTCCTGTTGGCTTCACTAAACTAGAAACTGGTAAATGAAGTTGATATTGAGAAAACTAAACACCAAAATATTTTTGCTGACTTTACCAAACTAAGAACTCTTAAATGACAGTGGTAACGGCTGTGTTCCCGGTGCCCAGCTCAATGGCTGTTGGGGAGAGTAGGTACTCCACGAACATCTGTGAAGGAGAGTAGAAATGTGAAGAGTATCAGAAAAAGCAAAATAATTTAACCAATTCATCTGCATTTTCCAAAGAATATACACTTGGAATGCAAGAAGAAAAACTTGCGAATTAGATTTTATAAAAATGAAGGAGCTTTGTAGAGCATCAGCAGATTGAAACATAAATGTTCATGCATTGCATGAACAACAGGCGGGTGAAACTGACACTAAAATCAGGTAAAAATTCTAGGAATTTTAGGTACATTCTGGAAGAAAAGTGTGATCATAAGGAGATTGCCAACAAGTCCCAAACCCTATTTCATATTTTGATAGTGTCACTAGGTTGATAAATTTTATAAATGCCTTTATAATGTTTCTGCATGTCAGCAAGGTCTTTGCCTATTTTAGCAAAGTCTGACTTTCACAACTCCCTCTTATTGTCCAAGAAAAGAAATACAGACTGTATGAAAATGGTATTAGGTTAGTTCATGTTGTTCTTTTAAGGTGACCCCTGCCCAAAAATCATTGTTTATTTTTTGTGTGTTCATATTTGGGTTCTGACTTGATCTTTTAGTGTTTAGAAATTGAAGAAGTATTAATCTCTGTCACTCTCATTTAAAAAGCAAAAATACTAACAAAATTGCTTAAGGTTGTCATGGGATGAAAGATCAATTATATGAAAATCTTTTGAAACTTGTGTAACACTGCTCAAATATATTAGTATAATTGTCGTAATTTTCAAGATAGCACTGTTTTCAAGATGGTAGCTTCAGAATGTAAACAGGGTCCAAAAGACAGTTCTTTTTTTTTTTTTTTTTGGATGGGAAGATCTGTACATAAATGTAGACTGAGGTATAGAATTCAGGATAGAGGAAGTTGAAAGTACTGGAAATAAAGAGGGTCAGGAACAGAGTCTTGGGAGAAAGTCAGTAGTAAAAACTATTCATTAATTTCTCTAACATCCTTCTTTTTGATATATTTGATGGCATTAGAACTTATATTCTGCAGACTCATATGGTCCTGGAAAAATTGTACACAAAATTATTTGTGTGATTTGAACAACTGTTACTTAAAGGTGAAGACATTTCCTAATCTAAATTGGCATTACTCATTTATATTATTAAACAAATTCCATATTGTTATGCTCTAAAAGCTTGTTTCCACCCCACCCCCCTGCCAAATTCATATGTTGAAATTGTAACTCCTAAAATGATGATATTAGGAAGTGCATCCTTTGGGGAGTGATTAGGTTATGAGGCTGGAGGCCTATTGAAAGGGGTTAATGTCCTTATAAAATAGCTCATTCTCCCATCCCACCATGTGAGAGGACAGCTGGAAGACGCCCTCTGTGAACAAGAAGGCAGGCCCTTATAAGACACAGAATCTGCCAGTGGCTTGACTTGGACCTCCCAGGCTCCAGAACTGTAAAAAATAGAAATAAAATCTACACGGGAGGCTGAGGCAGGAGAATGGCGTGAACCCGGGAGGCGGAGCTTGCAGTGAGCCGAGATTGTGCCACTGCACTCCAGCCTGGGCCACAGAGGGAGACTCCGTCTCAAAAAAAAAAAAAAAAAAAATTGAAATAAAATAAAATTTCTATTGTTTATAAGCTACCCAGTTGATAGTATTTTGCTGTAGCAGCCCAAATGAACTAAGGCACATATCTTAGACTTCTATTTCCATCTTTAAAATGGGAAGAAATTTTTTTCCAGCTACAAATTTGCTATATTTAAGGCAGATGATATTATTAGAAGTCCATTCTAGAAATTCTGAGTATTTGGATATAAAAGCAGTGTTGTACCATGTCCCATTTTATATGTATCTTTGATAGTGGTGGTGAACAATAACCTGCTTTGTAATATCCTAAGAAAAAATAACAGTTGTCAATTCAGATATTTGGTTGTGACTTTATACAAACGTGTGTGTGTGTATGTGTATGTGTGTGTGTGTGTGTGTGTGTACTTTTCTTTATTTTTCTGTCTGAACTGTAGTATATTCCAGTACAGTGGTGACCTTGATTTATTCTAGATGAGATCAGGGCTAAATTCTACTATTTTGTAAGGTACCCCACCAAGTTTTATAGAAAGCCTAATGAATATCTCCAAACAACATTATTTTGAATAAGAAATGAAGGAGAGCTTTTCCCAGAGGAATATACAGTGTTTTCATTTCAGCAACATTGAATTCCCACTACACATAGCCCCATGGCCTTCAGTAAGTAACGGACTCAATATGATGCTATTTTGACAACGTGACTTTATAATGACTTCATGCTATGTGTATCATGTTTCCATTCAGAATGGAATAGATTCAATTTAAATATCTATCACACAAATGTTTATGATAGCAACTAACTGCAATTGGCTGCACTTTTGCTGGCCATAAAATTGGAGGCTTTAGCCATAGATACAGATTTATCATAAACTAATTTCTTTACTACAATTGATAGAATTGGGCTTTTTTTCAATATTGCCTGCAGTTTATTAAAATGTTTGTTAGAGACTGAGTCTTTAGTAAATCTCCATTTAATGTACTTTTCTAGTGTTATACTATGTTTGTATTTTTCAGAATGTCCTGGTTCAGCAATAGAGTTTATAGCTAGATGAGATTACAGGCTGATAACAACCAGATAGTTTGGACAGTAGGAGATAACTACTTATCACATCAGGCAAATAAAGTGGAAACTGGCTCTCCCCTGCTTCTTTTCCCCCATCCCCACTTTAAAAAACTTTTTAGCTGCACAATGTAAAATAGAAAAAGGCTGTTCCAATAAAAAAACATTTTTGTATTTATTTGATAGTAAATTGAAGTACAGCAACTTTTAAGAAAAAATAAGTCCTGAGTAGTTTCACAAATAAATTCCTTTTGGTAAAATGTTATTTCTTTTTAATTGGAGAGATAATAGTAACAAATCAGACGACGTGTTTAAAGCAACAAAATGGTAACAATAACAACAAAACATTGTAAAAGAGGCTATGAGTCAATACTAACTAAAGATTAAATTGCATATGGCATTTGGGAAATGAGGACCAAACAGCTTAGTTTTTGTATATATGCAAACTGTATGGGTCATATCACTTCTAAATTAGGAAAAATGTGTATGCCTGCCTCTCACGTGTTTTTTCTATTAAGACAGAGGCATTCTGCCACCATAGAAAGATCCATCAAAGTCTACGCAATCAACCAAACTTAGACTTCAATCCAGTCCTACTTAAAATTGTTTGGCTTGGGATGAGATACTTAACTTTTCTTCGGTCTTGACTTCATGAAATTACAGGTTTGTACCTTCGGAAAGGTTGACTGATGATAAAATGATATAATGAATATAAATGACTTAGTACAGTTCCTGCCAAACAAAATACCTTGTTACTTAGTAAATGTCATAACTGTACTTGTAGAGATCACAGATTAAACTAAGCATCAGCCGGACAGTGTTAACTTTTATATTGTTAGATTAGATTAGAATTCATATCACTACATTTTGTATTCATGATCTCCACATCTAAATAAGAGTACACATTATAACATGCTTTAGTGACATGGATTTATGTGTTGTCCCTAAACATATCTCTTCATTTATGCTTTTATTTCTTTCCTCCCTACTTTTGACCAGTATCTTTTGTCTGCTAACAATACTCTTCCCCTGTCTTTGTGTCTGCCTTTCAAAGGCCTGTGCTCTGTATTTATGAAATCCCAGATGAACCATTATATTTTCCATGAAGCTTTTTAGAAAACACGTTTAAAACAAACCTGTCACTCTGCCATTCCTACAGTACTTGTCATTTTATTAAACTTCTGAAGCTAATTATGAAATGTTTGTTCTATTGGTCTGTGAGTTGCTGGCACCAAAATACATTTACTGTACTCTATTTTACATTCTCCATAGCTTATAACACAGTCTCATGTATTCAGTACATTTATTAATAAAGGTTTAGTAGCCCTTATTATATTTATATATTCAATACACTTATTAATAAGGGCTAAGAAGTCAGGAAATTCTCCAGGATTAAAGTTTAAACAGTGGGAAAAAATCAATAAAAGACTGAGGAAGGGCTGGTCGGAAAGATGGAAGAGAAGCCACAGTATAGTGTGTCACAGAGAGAAAAGAGAACTTCAATGAATTGGAGGAGGTCAACACACTAAATTGACAACCACTCCAATTTTTCTTGAACTCATTCTATTGATATCAAATGGTGGGAAAATGATAAACTACTATTTTCTTTTAGGTTGGTTCCATGGCATTTATTGAGTTGAAGCCTTTAATCCTGTAAACTACACTCAGGATTCTAGTTCTGACCTTGAAAAGCCCACACCTAGTCATGTAGTTCAGGAGAACCTGCTGTTTGCCAGATAATGGTGGTGAAAAAAGTATGCAAGATAGTAATTGTTCTTTATTCCTGCTGTTATAAAGCCAACATCCTCATTGCTGAGGGTAATGAGGATAACTGATTGAACATTTACAATGCGTTAAGTAGCAGGCTAAGTACTTTACATATTTTTTGTTTTATTCTCACATTTCTAAGAGAAGGTGTTCTATAAAAACCAAATGGAGGCATCAAAAAGTGAAACAATATTTAATTGTTACAGTATGTTGGAAAAAAAAGGTAAAATCAGTCTGATTATCTTCTGCTTTACATCCCTTCCAATTGTTTATAACACCTGTCATATCTTTTAAGTACTATCTTCTGTAGAAGAGCCATTTCCAGGTTTTTCAACCATTTTTTTAAATGACAAAGTCTCCAGGCCTTTTGTTTTCTGGATAAATTTATCGGAATATGATAATGTGGACAAAAAACTCTTTAAAACATTTTTGGAGATAGTTTCCAAGCACCACAGAATAATCAGCTCTCTTACTGTAGCAACTTCAGTTCTACTGACATTACATGCAGCTTTTTGATAGGTACAGATACTATTGAGAGATTTACAAAAAAAAAAATCATAAAACTCTTCAGACATTTTCATATGAAGTAAAATTATGTCATCTTGCCCTTGGATATAAAGTATTTTGAGGTAATTCTTTCTTTAGGTACAGGAGATATAATAAAATGACACTGAAAGTATAGCTCTAGAAGAGAACTTATTTAACACACAGCTCTTAGCATGGTGCCTGGAATGTAAGTATTCAATCAATGTTAGCTCCTCTTCCTATTAGCTTTGTGTTCTAGAGATGAGCAAACTGCACTCTCATTTTCAACCATTAACTTCATGCTTTATAACACAATATGTGAACTTACAGTATCTTTGGTTTTCTCAATCTGAACATAATTAAAACTCCTTGGCTTTTTGAACTTCTGGTTAATCCTAACATAAGACTGTCAGACACCAGTATTTTGGTTCTTCCATTCTGTCCCATTCTTGTTTATGTGACTTCTTTCAATAATGTAAAGTGTCAGTTTCCAAAAAAAGTTCATTTGAAAATCCTCTATTACCACACATTTTCTTTAGAGTCTCTGCTTGTTTCTTATCAGAATTTTCTGATTATATTATCAGGATTTAATTTTGTGCATGTCTACAAAAAGCCACCTTTCTTTTTAACAGCACTGTCTAGAACCGTTATTCTTGTATTTGCTCTGAAATGTCTTATATCTACTCTCCAAAATGTGGAATTCATCACCCTTATCAGTGATTCCTTTCTGGATGATATAAATTCAAAATAGAGACATACTTTTCCCCTGTAGTTTGGTAAATACAAGCAAGTTGCTTTAGTATCATAGGATAGAATAATTCTTCCTGTGAGAGATAGAATGTACACAGAACAAGTCAGGAAATACACACATTTTTTATAACAATAAAAGTATCCAAAAACACCCCCATTAGTAGCTCTCCCCTTGTTACATCTTGATACTATCAGCTGAGTGATCTATATTAGGACAACATCACCCTGTCCTCCATCTAGCTGGACAGCCTGTTGTATACTACCACAAGAATAACACTTCACTTTTTCCTTTCATCATCACCCAAATGTTACTCTGCTTTTTTCCACCTACAGATTCTTGGATCTTTTACAAGCATTTATCTTATTGACAAACAGGGCTATTCCACACTTACTTTTAGACTGGTTTCTTTTTGATGAAGAAAATCCTTCTATTGTCATAAAAATTTTTGCTGGGGCTGATACATATTTTTCAAATGTGAGGAGGGAAAAACTATATACCATAATTAAAGCACATCTTTAAATCTGTTTATGGGTAAAATAACAATATCATATGTTTCTTGCAGAAAAAGTCCCTCATGGCTTATTTCTCATCCCTTCACCCAAATGGAATAGCTATTTATGCTGATGTTCCAACTCTTCTGCTGTGGCTAGTTTTCACCCATGGAAGCTTGGACTCAGTGTCATATCTGAAAATTAATAACAGAAAATTAATCAAACTACCTTCCTATCAGAAAATATACATACTTATGTAGATACTTGGTAAAATGTTATTATACTATTTAGGTTCTTATCCTTAATGTTCCAAAAGTCTGTGAGTCCGTGATTCTAACATGCGAGAGAGACAAAATATGTTTCATTTGATATTGCAGACATTTTATCTAGTCAAAAACTGTTGACTTCATCAGTTCAAGTTTTGTTTATTCTAGGACAGTTTTGCCCTTTCAAACCTGTATTTTCAGGTATCTAAGGAGATGAGGAGTTAAGATTTGAAACTATTGCAGTTCATAGTAGAGGAAGTAGTAGTAGTAGTAGTAGTAGTAGTAGTAGTAGTGGTGGTAGTAGTAGTAGTAGTAGTAGTAGTAGTAGTAGTAGTAGTAATAGTAGTAGTAGTAGTAGTAGTAGTAGTAGTAGCAGCAGCAGCAGCAGCAGTAGCAGTAGTAACAGTAGTAGTAGCAGCAGTAAATGTATCCAAGGTCAGGTGACATTTCCTAGAAGATTTTTATGCATTTTCTCCTGTGCTCCCAATCAGGCCTGCAAGGATAACCAAACATAAGTCCAACCACTGACTGCTTGCAGAATCCAATAACAAGAGTAAGTTATGGTAGAAAGAAAGTGACTTTATTTACCAAAATTAGTAACGGGGAAGTGGCCAGATTTATATCTAAAGTAATTACTTCAAAGTTTAGGCTGCAGAGAGGGGCTTTAAAGGGGGAATTTGGAATGGTACGCATGAGGGAAGGGTACTCAGTACAAGGTCTGCATATCTTGTTCTGGCGGCTATTTCTAGCTGTGGTCCTCCTGGAGCGTGGACTGGGATTATCTCAACAATAGCTGGTTTGTTGACTAACCACCTTGAGGTAATCTCTGGAATTTTGCAGCTGGGTCTCCATGCATTGTCTGTTTCAAAGTTACCCCCTGGTAACTTACTTACTTCTAAGTAAGCTCATAATTAGTACAGGCATACAGTTAGATAAATGTGCATGGTTTAAGGGAGTGTATGATAAGAAAAAGAGGGATGTGGTGCTTCAGAGAAAGTACATTTAAAAGCTAGAACAAATAGATTTAACAGATATTTATAGAACATTCTACCCAACAACTGCAGAATATACATTCTATTTATCAGCACACAAAACTTTCTCCAAGACAGACCATATGACAGGCCTCAAAACAATTCTCAATAAATTTAGGAAAATTGAAATTATAACAAGTACTCTTTCAGACCATAGTGAAATTAATTTGGAAATCAGCTACCAAAAGAACCTTCAAAACCATGCAAATATATAGGAATTAAATAACCTGCTCCTGAATGTTAATTGGGTCAACAATGAAATCTAGATGGAAATTTAAAAATTCTTTGAACTGAATGATAAAAGTGGCACAACCAATCAAAACTTCTGGGACACAGCAAATGTGGTGCTAAGAGAAAATTCATAGCCTTAAATACTTACATCAAAAAGTCTGAAAGAGCACAAATAGACAATCTAAGCTCACACCTCAAGGAACTAGAGAAACAAAAACAAACCAAACCCAAACCCAGCAGAAGAAAAGAAATAACCAAGATCAGAGCAGAACTAAACAAATCGAAACAATAAAAATACAAAAGATAAATGAAACGAAAAGCTGGTTCTTTGAATAAATAAATAAAATTGATAGACTGTTAACAAGATTAACTAAGAAAAAAAGAGAGAAATCCAAATAAGCTCAATTAGAAACAAAATAGGAGATTTATAGCAGAAATTTGCTGGAGCATTATGGTGCAGGGAACTAAGAGCTTCTGACAAAGTCTGTCCTCAACCCTATGCAGAGTGTACAATGGCAATAAAATCCTTAGCAACCAAGGTAAACAATGAGCAGAATACCAATTATATTGTATATGAGAGTCTTGTCTGTATTAAGAAGTTAACTAAACCATGTTGGTATGGAGTCTTGAGAAAGATCATCTATAACAGAAATATGAGTATCTAATGCATGCATAGCTTGGGTTATATTGTGAGAAAAAAATATAGATATATATACACACATACACACACAGAGAGATGGGGTGGAGACTCAATATTTAATGTATTACACTAGGCCTTATGAGTCAAAAGGTCTTTTTATGACATAAAGGCATGCAAATGTGCACTTTCTGTAAACTGGGCAGAACTAGCCAATGGCTGGTGGTCTTTTCTAAGGAGAAACTTACTAAAATTAATGTTTTATTTAATTAAAGCCATAGTTGCTTGTGGAATAAGGGGCTGGGGGGGCCAATTAGTCAGCTTATTGACTGCTAGAGATAAAGAAAAACTGTATGGCAGTTAGAACATATTTTATTCTTTAAGTGTAGGAGTATGTGACTTAACCCATGCCTGGCATCATCTTAGGTCCTGTGCATAATTTTGTGTTTTGTTACAACAAGCCTTTTCTGTCAGCCTCATGATCTCCATTTTAATGTTAATGCTGATCAGTTGTGTCTAAATCAAAACAAGTGAGGAAAGGTACAGCGAAGCTTATCTGAGTCTTCACTTGCTGTCATGGCCTGAACTGCTTTTTTAGGTTTCTCTGGGATTTCCTTTGGCCAAGAAGGGGGATCCAGTCAGTCTGCTGGGGGACTTAGAATTATTTTATTTTTTGTTTATGTTCTCCCTTTTTTGTCAAAGTATACCAGAGGCAGTACTGATGGCCAACCTTCTATTTTGCCCCACATCAATGCTGAGGTGGTGTGCTACCTGCCCCTGGTCCGTCATACACCTTGGTGGGACCCTTATGGCCAAGGAACTTAGAGTCAAAAGAATTAAAGCCAATTAAATGTTCTAAGCAAGACAGGCATGGAGGTGGGAAGGCACTCATTAATCCTTAAAACCCTTTAATCAGTATAATAGGCAAAATCCAGAAGCCAAAAAATAAGGTCATAAAGTTGACTTATCTATAAATTGTGTGCATTTAGCTGCTATGATCTTGGCTTGTAGAAATTAGCTATACAAAACACAAATATTTTGTTCAGCTGTTTAGGCATCTGTGTGCCTATCCCTGACTTGGAAGGTCTGAATAAATTTGTATAGCTTTCATAAGCCCCAGCTATAAATCAGAGACTTAATGTAGGATTTGTTCTTCAAGATGTTTGACAAAGATATTAAAAGGCTCAAAATATTTCATTGCAACAGAACCACAGGTCATTGTAAAACAATAGTTACTCATTTAACCCTAGTAATAATCAAAAGACTTTAAAGGCAATACAGGAGATTACATGGATGTAAAAACATTAATTATTTTAAATATCAGTTTTTTAAGGAATTAGAAACCTAATAAAGACAGCATAGGAATTATTTTGATAAAACCTAAAATGTTGTCTCTTAAGCAAGTTACCAGAAAGGCAAAGAAAAACCTGCAATGTGACTGCTTCTTATGGGAAGCCCATTTAAATAACTTGGAAATTAAATCTGATGAAAAAGTACATGAATTTAATCAGATGTGGGAAGAGTGTGTTAAGGTTATGAGTATAGCAAGGGGATATATTATTCTTAGTGATTGCATAAGAAGTTTTCTGATTACATTGAAAAATTTAGACATATCAAGAAAAGCCAAGATGACAAAATCAACTTATACTGGAGGAAAACATTCCTTTTCTAGACCCTCAAGATAAAATGTTTTCACATCAGGCCTCAACAATAGTTAGAACTGGAGGAAAAAACTTACAGAAGCTCATGAAAAAGCTGAAGGAGAGCGTTATCTCAAGCGTTCTCAAGGAGAGAAAAAGCTAAAAGTGGTGGGACACCACAGAAACTGAACTTCTGAGGTATGATTCTGAGAAGTTTTCAAAAGAAACCGGATATAAAATTAAAAATCAAAATCTCCTTTATAATTTTTCTTTCACAAACCTTATTATAGCTTACATAGACCGTTTATACCATGCTTGGACTTTGTGACTTGTATTAAATTTTCATCTTTTCTAAATAACCAGTAATTTTATTTTAGGACAAGAATTTATCATTTATCATATAAGCTCTTTTTTCATATAAAATTATTATCTTTTCTTTATAACCTTTTTTATTTAAAATATATTTTATATCCATAACTTTCTTTATATCTCTGTCCCCTGCTTACTGGTTTATTTTTACCTTTTTTAAATAAATAACTTTAAAATAACCTCCAAATTATACAAATTATTCCTTTTTAACATAAGTGTACAACTAACAGAATTATATATTAACTAGAATTATGAATTTTAGTAACCTTCAATTTTAGTAAAACTTAGGGGGTAAGAAATCCTGAACTATTTGTCAGATATTAGCATTTTATAGATTAAGCCATTCTACAGTTTTAGAAACATGTTTTCCTACATCATGATATTTTCTTAATTGGGAATGACAGAGACATCCAAGGAGCACTTATTATTTAATTCAAAATAATTTTAAGTTTTAAATTATACAAAAAGTACACTTATTAATATATACTCAATTTTTCCATTTTTAGCAGTTTAGATTAGATTACTTCTGAAAAGTGTCATATTACACAAAGCTAGTCATTTTTTAAAGTTATTTCCCTGTTAACCATTGTTAAAGTCTGAACATTAGGTGAATACCTAAGTAAGAAACTTAAGCACATGTGTATTTTGCCGACAACTCAGAAGATTCAGCAGTTTTTATTGAAACAGCAATCATAAATTAATCTTATTTGTAAAAAAAAAAAAAATCATATAAACAGAGATTACTTTGTTTTTGGCAAGGTCTTACAACCTTTATGCCAAAACGTTGATACCTTAAACATTTAGCAAAGGCAAATGTAAAACTTATTTATCCAGACACAAATTTATGCCCATGCTTCTGAAGGCATTTTTTAAAATTTAGTAATATTTTTATTTACTAACTAGTTTTATTTATCAAAGATTCATGTGAATGAAAAGCATTTGGACTTAATTTATGAGTACTCATTTACTCATGAACCAATTTGGTAGCATACTAAATATGACACAGAACATAATACATGTATATTACATAAATACATCTAAATGCACATATACATACATGCACAAACAAAGATCCAATAGCTTTTACCTTGGAACTCTAGCCATGAAATAGCACCACAAACTCACTGACTTACAAAAGATAGCTGACTCCACAAGTTATTTTTCTGACAAAATTGTAACCTATTCACATAGCTAAACTTTGTTTGCCCTGATAGGTAATCCAAGGAAAGCTGTGAACCAAAATTTTTAGTAAAGCAACCTCTATGGAAATTTCTGGGGTTTTTTAAACTTAAGAAAAACACTCTTTTACCTTTTTTTTCCTTTTCAGTTTCAAACATGTTTCCAATGTTTGCATTCTGATAGACCATAAATAATGAGTCTTATCTCAGCACCAGCAACTTAGTAACAGCAGATTTAAAACAGGTAGAAAGAAAAGATAACAAGATAGAGAGCTTTAGAAGATTCCACTTAACTCTCTAGTTGCAGATTCACCATTTGAGCTCTGAATTTTTCTTGCTGTAATTTGTCTATCAGTTCAAAATGGGCACAAAAAGGGTCATAATATGTAACCAGCTGTAGCCTTAAAGAGGATGACAAACTCAGGGGCTAAGATGTTGGAAGCTGTTTTTCCCCTTCAGGGCTGGTTTCCCTGGATTTAATAAGAAAAGAGAAAAACAAAGGAATGGAGAGAAAAAAGGAGGTCAGGTTTTACAGAAGAGAGGATGAAAGAGAAGAAGCTTGTGAGCCTTCCAGCCACCTCAAGGTTCAGGGTCAGTAACCCCCACCATCCTACTTTATCTCCTGTCAGAGGGACCCTCAGCACCCCATACCTCCATGGTATGGGGTGAATCCCTCTTATCTCTGCAAGTCACCAGTTAAGGTGAACCATTTCCAGCTGCAGGGAGCTAAGGATGCTTTTGGCCTAAAGAATAAAGCTGTAGGTGGCTCATGAGACAATCTGGAGGATGAAGTTGGAAGGAGGGGAAAGAGAGAGATTAGGGCCCACACACAAAGGTCACACACTCATACATACAAACAAGTGACATACCTCCAAAAAATCCCCAGGTAAGGGGCTGGGTAGAGTCCCAAATGTATCACCTCAGTTTTAAACAGCCCCCCAGACCCCAAAACGCCAGCTGAGTCTGAACCAAGCAAAACCCCAAGGGTGCCACAAATACAAATGCATAAAACCCTCAAATGGTATCCCTAGCAGTTGAGTCTAAATAGAGAAGAGCCCCAGTGACAACCTAAAAAAGGCAGAGGATAGTTGGGTGCATTCCAACTAACTCAGTCCCAGGTTTGTTGACCTCTCCAGTGGTCACTTTCTTTGCACCAGAGGAGTGTTGAAGGCAGCAGGCACTGCAACAGGAAGAGAAAGAGAATCCACAAGACAAAAGCATCTTGGCAGCAGCAGGGAAATTCCCTAATGTTCTAGCCATGGGGTCAGCCATGAGCAGCTGGCATTCACAGGCATCCCTATGCCCTATCATACAGAAATTAGACCGGCAGGCTGGAGACCCCAGAGCACACAGCAGTCCCCATATGGGTCAACAGAATTGTAACCGAACGCAGATCTGGCCACTTGCTGCTTTCAGAGCCCGGTAACAAGAGTGAGATATGATAAAAACTAACTGAATTTATTTACTAAAACTAATAATAGAGAAGTAGCCAAATTCACATCCAAAGTAACCACTTCATACTTTAGGGATGGGGGTTTAAAAAGAGGAACGTGGAATGGGAGGCATGCGGGAAGGGTAGTGAGTACAAGGTCTGTATATCTTGTTCCAATGACTGTTTCTAGCCCATGGTCCTCCTGAAGTGCAGGCTAGCATCATCTCAGCAATAGCCAGATTGCTCATAACCGCCTTGAGGTAATCTCTGGAAACTTACAGATGGGTCTCTAGGTGTGGTCTGTTTTAAGGCTAGCACCTGGGACTTCCAAATAAGCTTATAATGACTAAAAGTATACAGTTAGATAAATGTGCATGGTGTAAGTGAGTGTATGGTGAGAAAGAGAGGGATGTGGTGTTTCAAATAAAGTATATTTCAAGGCTACAGCTTAAGACTAAGGAGGAGAAGAGAAGGTTTCCACAGTATGTTTAAGGGTAACATTTTGAGACTAGGGAAAAGGGGGGAAAAGTTTTAAAACACACTTTTAGGCTGGACTCTTTAGCCTAAAAAAGGGACATTATTATTCCCATTTAACAGGTAAGAAAACAGGTTAAATTTATTATTCATTTCACTTAACAAATATTGAACATCTTGTATGAGCTAAGCTTTTTTCTAGAAATTTGATATTACTAATTTTAAAATGGATAAAATTCCTATCCTCACGGACTGACATCCTAATAAGAAACTTCTCACTTATTACTAGACATAAGAAATGAGTAACTAAAATTATATATTAGAACTTGATACATTCTTCAGAAAAAAGAAAAGGTAGAGCAGTGTAAGGAAGATCTGATTGCTGGAGTGATAGCACGGAAAATGTAGCAATATTACTCATCTCATGTTTCTGGCTTAAATTCTACTTTATCTGCAACAGGATTGCATCCCTGCTTTCTTATATATTATCTTGTCTATTTAACCTTTGCTCATTCCTTTATGTTTAGCTTTTTGAATCATTGTGTTTCAAGTTTGTCGTTTTTTTCTCTTTTTCTTTTTCTTTTTCTTTTTTTTTTTTTTTTTTTGAGACAGAGTCTTGCTCTCTTTTCCAGACTGGAGTGCAGTGGTGCAATCTCAGCTCACTGCAACCTCCACCTCACAGGTTCTTGTGCCTCAGTCTCCTGAATAGCTGGGATTACAGGTATGCACCACCACACCCAGCTAATTTTTGTATTTTTACTAGAGACAGAGTTTCCCCATGATGGCCAGACTGGTCTCGAGCTCCTGGCCTCAAGTGATCCACCTCCCTCAGACTCCCAAAATGCTGGCATTACAGGCGTGAACCACTGTGCCTGGCCAAGTTTATCCTTTGTGTGTAGCATAGAATTCAGTTTTGCTTTATAAGCCAAATTGAATGTTTTTGTTATTATTAAATGAATACATCATAATAACATTTAGGATGTGACTAATATGTTGGGTCTCAATTGTCATGGTATCTTATGTTGTAATTACTGAGTATATAATGTTATCTTATTTTTACTGTGTTCCCCCCCCACTGTGTTGTGTTTTTGTTGTTGTTTACATCATTTAACTTGTTTATACTACATTTTAACTTGTTTAAACTATATATTTATACGGATTTCTATTCTAGCTCTAATGATTATTTTTTGTTTTAATATTTTATATAGTCTTAAATTTTCTGGTTTTGTTTCTTCCATTTTAAAACTTTTACAGTCTCTTCTGTCGATTTTAATTGGTATCTTTCAAATCCTATCTAAGACATGGACAATAGTTAATGAAATGATTCTACTTTCCTTTCTCCTTTTCCATGTTTTATTTTTTAAGTTTAGTTTTGTGAGAATATATTATGCTTACATATTATTCTTCTACCCAAGATTAAGACTTTGTAGGCTCAGTTCTTTGTCTTAGGTCTAACTAGTAAAAATATGAAATACCCTCAAGTCCTTTGGTCAGACTTGGTTGGATGAGGCTCATCCTCTAGCAGATTCCTTTGAAAGGGCACATAAGTGTGTGCTTTGCACATTCAAAACTTTTTTCGATTCCTTTCACACTTCAAGGACTTGGCTGATGTCAGAATTTCTAAGTTTCTTGAAAATTCCACTTCATGTTGGTTTGCTTTTTTATTTTTGAGAAGTCTGATTGCCTGTCTATACTCATGCTTTTGTACCTTGTCATTTCATTTCCTAGAGGCCCTGAGGATACTTTATGTTTTTTTAAGTCTAATAGTTTTACTTGAGTATGGTTTGGAATTGCTCACACCAGTTCAATTTTCCTTAATACACCATTTCAAGATGCAGATTCAGGTCTTCTTTTTGTTTTCTGAAAAGTTTCCTTGACCTATAGTTTTAAATATTAGTTCTCTTTCATGGTTTTGGTTTTCTTAGTGAAAGGCTCCAGATATGCAAATCTTGGACATCATTTACTTAGCTTCCGTTTCAAGCACCTTCTCTCTGATCCTTTTTATTTTTTATTTTTTAATAAAGTCTTTTACATTACTCTGGTTGTTTTTCTCTTTATTCAATACCCTTTATGAAATTGTCATTTGAATTCATATTCTTGGTCATTTTGTAACTTTGCAATTCTGATATTTAATTTTTTAATTTCTTTCTTGGGTTCAATTGATTCTCATTTTATTTCTTCCTGTTGTTGTCCTTTGCTGCTTTCAGTGTTTATCTTTCTAATTCAGCATACTTTGAAAAACTTTCCAAATGCTCATCTGAGGATGTTTACTTTAGTTTGGTGTATTGTATTATAGGTCTCTTCAGTTCTTTGGTCGGTTTTATGGGAAGAATTTTCATCAGCTGAAATGCGTCAATTCAATTTTAGTGATTTTTCAAAATAGTTGTGTGTGGATGTGGTCTGATTTTTTTTTATGGCTATACTCTTCATAGTTTAAGAGTGCCCACTTCTTTGAATTCAGCCCAAATCTATATAATTTCTTTTATGAATGATGTTTTGATTGCAGTGTTGTGGGTGGAGGGATTGGAGTGTTTTATTCTGTTTGTTTGCTTTGTTTTTTTCCTTTCCAACTTTATACATCTGACTTCCCCCTTCTGTCTACTGTCAATAACTCCCTGTCATTGCCACTTCTGGCACCACTCATTTCTGCTAACCCCAGTGTTAGGAACCACCAAGTTCTGACCTGTGTTCAGCTTTTTGGTATTCGTATTGAACTTTCTCACTTTGATGATGATTTTGTTTGTGTTTTATCTAATTCATCTAGAATCCTACTCTTTTTTATTTCTTAAGGTTCCTCTCCTTTTTTCTCCACGCCCACAGGCAATGAAAATACTTCCTAGTGCTCTCGGACGTGTGAATCATCTGTGGTTTCACTTGTTCCCCTTGTTGGTTTCACAGTGTTTTGGGAGAAGGATTAGTGGGGAGATTCAAGCTCATACCGCCAACCTTTTTCTCCAAGCTTATAGGTCTTTAAGATCTGAAGGTGAACAGAGAAGATAATGAGAAAGTTACATTAAACAAAGCCTTGAAAAGGATTAGAAAGTTGTGCAGTGGGATATTGGGCGGTGATGTATTTCAGGCAGATGAAACAGCATGACGGTCTTGAGGTATAAGCATGTCTGGCATGTTTGCGAAACAGAAATGAGGGGAGCTGGAGTGGACTATGGATGTGCGGGTGAATATGGAAAAGAAGAGTAAGACAAAAGGTCAGAGAAGTAAGAGGGTGATGTGTATTTGTAAGGACTGAATAAACATGCCTGAGGATAGAAATTGGAGAAGGTGGTATTCAAATCTGTCTACATGAATTCACACCTTGTGTTCCTTGCACAATATAATGTTGAAATTCATAAAGAGATTTTATTAAGTTAACCTATAATGAAATATAACCCAGAATATGCAGTTTTGGAGCTCACAAAAGAATCTTCTAGTGTGGGAGAATGATAGGTCTTTGTAGACTTAATTTATTATCTCTAGTACTCACCTTTCTCTTGAAGAAAACTGATAAAACTTCAGGTGTCATGAAGCTTTCATTCCATGGAGGGAGATACACAAGAAGCATGATATGTAAGCAAAAGTCACAGTATATTATAGTGATCGTTACTAAACAGGAAAGAAGGATAAGGAGTGCTGGAGAGATGTTCAGAATTTTAGGAAAGACAGCTATGAAAGAGCTTACTGAAAAAGTGACATTTGAATGAAAATCCTGGAAGATGTGAGTTACTGCAAGGTTCTTAACAGTTTTGTACCCAATTTCCTCATCTGTAATTTGGGGAAGGATTACATTAAATGGTCCATGTCAAAGTATTTCCCTATAGAGTGGTAGCTAATGGGTGCTCTTTGCATAACTGTCTTTTCAATGTCCAGGTTTAAAGTTAGTACCACAGAATATTGTGTCAGGGACTCTCCAGCAGAGTTTAAATGCTTAAGCATGTGCATACATGCACGCGCGCGCGCACACACACACACACACACACACACACGACATTGCCAATTAATTCTGGCAAAGATCATTTTGGTCTCTGATTAAACATTCCAGTATATCACCTGTGCAGGTAGACTCCTGCAGACACATTAAAGCAAGTTTTCATTAGTGATTAATTAGTAATTAGAAAACATCAGATTCCAAGGGTGCCGCATAAATTTACCAATATATCTTAATTCATCAACTGCTGTCAGCATCCATGGCTCAGGCTCCCCATCATCAACAAAAAATGAGGAAGAAAAGTTTATGTTTTATTCATTCAGTACTAATCTGCATGTGGTTTGATTAGAAAGTAAAGCAATGCAGTCAATAGATGGTGCCAGAGGGTTACTTTTCACTGCAAGGCTGGAATTAGTTTACTGAAGATAATCTTTTGTCCAATGATTCTGATGCTTTTTTCCCTGACCATGCTAAACATTTTTCACATGTGACCTATTAATGTAAGAAAAATCTAAAACTTTATAGTATATTCATATTACTACACATGGGATAAATCATCATGCATCTTATTAAAATGTTTAAGTGTATAAATTTCAAAAGAGGAAAATATTTAATTCTCATGTTTTATAATCATAAAAAGGATGTCAAGCATTTGGATAAAATTATTAATACATTATTTGAATTTATATTCAATGCATTGAGTTATGAATATATATGTGTATTGTGTATATATAACATAGTTTTAATAATAGTATAATATCGTAACAAAAGTGATACAGGGAATACATGGTGGTTCCATCTACCTATCTGAGAAGATTTTCTCACCAAATCCTTCGGAGTTTGTTCTTCTGGATGGAAAATTATAGTCTATTTGTCATCTCTTTAAGCATAACACCACATGGTGCTCATTCATTGAGTAAACATTTGTTGAATTAATCTCTCACAGTGTTATCTTATTCTCAAGATCTCCCTCCCTTTGTGTTATTTTTATAAAAAGCTTATTAATTAATCATATTCACTCATTTCTTAGGTTCACATAAGGATTGCGTATGTTGTCACCAAAACTCTTTTATAAATCCCTTCAGGTTACAGACTATATTAATCTTTAGCATTCTAAAATTTATTTAGACCAATGCCTGGCTGTACAGATAACATGATATAAATGCCATAACTGTTAATAATACAGTTAATATAGTTAATATTTATACTATAGTTAATAACTTGTATGCAACCACAATATTAGATTGCTTATTTCTACGCACAAGCAGTGAAAATAAAATACTTATGACTAAATTCAATCCTAATTATGAGACAAATAGGGAAATTTGCTGAAACACAGAAATTTACTTCAACCTCCAGGTTTTGGCAGCAATTAAATTTAGAGATAGAGGCAAATGCTTTCCATAGGATAAACACAGCATTTGAATTTATTTCATCTTGAAAAGTTGAAAATGTCAAAAATAAGCAACAGAATACATAAATAGTTCATTTGGTGTACTTTACAGACTATGGAAATTGACAAAAGTTAAGGTGACTATCAAAAATTATGACCATTTCAGAAAACGCATTCTATGAAAAAACTTAAGAGAAATGGATATTTGAGAGAAAGATGAGGAAATAAAGATAATTATTGAGTTGGATTTGAAGCAAAGTCGGTAATGTATTGAGCCAATTGTTGAAAAGGAACAGACCATCAGATTCTGTAGATAAAGCCTGGTAAAGGCAAGAGCAGGTCAATTGGATTAGGATAGTTTAAAAGAGTAGAAAAAAAGTCCAAATATCTTGAATCTGAGAAAATGAGAATATTTCAACAGGCCTTTGCATAAAGATCTTAGAATCTTTTGCCAGAATCCTCACATTTTTATTTGACATGAAAATTGAACATATTATTAAATACAAAGGCCTAAAATGCCTCATAAGGATTCCAGTCCCTGTGATTACGCATAGGAATCTCAAGTATAAGACAATTGCTGCCAAATGTGTTTCCACAAGTAGGCACAGCACTGGACTATAGTTGTAAGAGGAGAGTAAGAACATAAATCTCTTCTTCCAAAGAAACTTTTGTTATCAAATTTAGCATCTTAAATCAATCAGTCTGATACCTAAAAACTTAGAAATTATCTCTCTGCTACAAGGTTTACTGTTCTAATACTAACCATAATGGATACTATATTTGATGATTCCATCACTTCAATTGGTATGATTTTAGTTAAATGATTGCACTATTATTTATGCCACAGGATGATCAGAACTCCTGCTAGTCTCTTTGATACTCACTGGGTAATGATAGTTCTATGCTACTATGGCCTTAGAGTAACTTCACCCAGGAAAGTATTATAGCAATCCCCTTTCAATAACTTTTACAATAATTGAACATATTTCTTCCTATGTTCCTATCTTTGCTTAGATCCCATTTTTGAAATAGCTCTGTACTAGACATGTATGTTTTTTCATCTGAATAAATCCTTGTAAACAACAGTGAGTTAGGTTTTATAACCCCACATTATGAATCTAAAACAGGCTGTATAATATGTTTAAGTCCATAAAGGGAGTAAGAGGTAAGGCTATGATTCAATTGTTGGTCTGCTTACTACCAAAACTCTTGCCCAGTCTATCTCTGGGGCCCATTTATCTGGTTGTCTGGCACAGTTCTGATTGTTGCCTATCCAGCTTAGCATTTGTCCTCTTCCGAAGTGTCTCATTTGGATGATAAATTTTATGGTCACTCTAGACCACACTAAGAAACCAGGATTATTTAATCAAGATTCAGACATTGCATCAATTTACTGGAAAACTAGAAATGTGGTTTCCACTTTAAATGCTTAAAGAAAAATAGAGAACTTGAACATCTATTCAAGTTAATGTCTCCAGGACACTTGCATAAATCTCACTGTGTACACCAGTTAGTCCAATGCTGAAAACAACAAACGAACAAATGGGATATGAAACTTGAGAGTGGGTACCAGAGCATAATATTAGAAAGTTACGCATGCTGCACACATGCTTTCTTTAGAAAGAATTTGCCCCTGGGTAAGATTGATTAATAAAACTACTTGTCTTCAGATGCTTTTAATTATATACCACTTTTTAAAAAACCAATATTCAACAAAATAGGTTATTGCTAGTCAAAAGAGTTCTAAGAAAATATCAACAGATCTATCTCTACATAAATATAGACAAGGTGAGGATGAGGGCAAAAAGCACCTACATAGCCTATGGAGCTACACATGCAATGCGTGCACACACACACACACACACACACACACACATTCTGAACCTCACCACCTACCTTTCTTTTACTCATTCTGTTTCAGCCAGTCAGTAGCTTCCTTGATTTCCTGAAGCATATTAAGCTCCCCTCTCTCACAGGGCCTTTGCAACTGCCAGTCCCTGTATTTGGTATACTTTCCCCTCTCATTTCCCAATGGCTTCCTTCCTTCCTTCAGGTCTTTGCCAAAATGTCATCTTCTAGTGGAGATCTCTGATTAATCAGATTTAAACAGCAAAAGCCCCATTACGGCACACCTTATTTTTCCCCATTCTTCCATAAAACATACCTCATAACATACCTCCATAAAACAGACCTCCTAACAGACCTCCATAAAATAAGGTGTGTTAGAATGCGTAAGTTCTATGGAGAATATTAAAGTAAAAATGTTTTAACTTTTTTACTTTAATATTCTCTAATATATAGTATTTTTACTTTAATATTCTCCATAGAACTTACACCTTCTAACATACCTTATTTTATACTTATTTATTTCACTTATTCTCTGTCTCTCTCTCTGAAAGGTAAGCCCACTGAGAACAGGGTTTGTATTTTGTTTTTTTGGTGGTGGTGGTGGTTTTTGTTTTAATGTTTGTGGATACATAGTATATGTATATATAAACACACACACACATATATATATACACATAGTAGATATCCACAAAAATATATACACGTTACATATATAGTATATATATGTATCCACAAAAATTAAAACAAACCACCACCACCACCATGTACATATATAAAATTAAAACAAACCACCATCACCAGCCTATATGTATATCTCATGTACCATATGTATATATAATGTGCCACGTATATGTATGGTACATGAGATATTTTGATACAGACATATGATGTCTAATAATCACATCAGGGTAAATGGGATATCCATCCACTCAAGCATTCATCATTTTGTTGTATTACAAGCAATCCAATTATACTGTTACTTATTTTTAAATGTACAATAAATTATTGTTGACTGTAGCCATCCTGTTGTGTTACCAAATACTAGCTCTTATTCATTCTAACTATTTTCTGTACCCATTAATCATCGCCACTTCCTACCACCACTGCTCTTTCCCTGCCTCTGGTAACTATCCTTCTACTTTATATCTCCATGAGTTCAATTGTTTTAATATTTAGCTCCACAAATAAGTGAGGACATGCAACGTTTGTCTTTCTGTGCCTGGCTTATGTCACTTAACATAATGACCTCAAGTTCCATCTATGTTGTTGCAGAAACAGGATCTCATTTTTATTTGTGGCTAAATTGTACTTCATTGTGTGTATGTACCACATTTTCTTTATTAATTCGTCTGTGTATGGACACTTCAGCTGCTTCCAAATCTTAGCTATTGTGAATAGTGCTGCAGTAAAAAAGAGAATACTGATATCTCTTCCATATACCAATTTCCTTTCTTTTTGGGTATATATACCTAGTAGTGGGATTGCTGGATCATATGGTGGGTCTCTTTTCAGTGTTTTGAGGCACCTCCAAACTCTTCTTCATAGTGGTTGTTCTAATTTATATTCCCACCAACTATGTAGGAGGGTTCCCTTTTTGCCACATCCCCGCCAGGATTTGTTATTGCCTAGCTTTTTGGTAAAAGTCATTTGACTGGACTGAGACAGTATCTTATTGTAGTTTTGATTTGCATTTCTCTGAAGATCAGTGATGTGGAGCACCTTTTCATATTTCTGTTTGCCATTTGTATGCCTTATTTTGAGAAATGTCTGTTCAGATCTTTTGCCCCTTTTAAAATCAGATTATTAGGGTTTTTTGTTGTTTTGTTTTGTTTCTGTTTTTGTTTTGTTTGTTTTTTGTTTTTGTTTTTTTCAGGCAGTCTCACTCTGTTGCCCAAGCTGGAGTACAGTGGTGCAATTTCGGTTCACTGTAACTACTGCCTTCCAGGTTCAAGTGATTCTCCTGCCTCAGCCTCCCGAGTAGTCGGGACTACAGGCACATACCACCATGCCCAGCTAATTTTTGTATTTTTAGTAGAGATGGGGTTTTGCATGCTGCCAGCCTGCTCTTGAACTCCTGACCTCAAGTGATCCACCAACCTTGGCCTTCCAAAGTGCTAGAATTACAGATATGCACCATGGCCAAAGATTATTAGATTTTGTTTTCCTATAGAGTCGTTTGAGCTCCTTATATTCTGATGATTAATCCCTTGTGAAATGGATTTTTTGTTTCCATTTAGTGGGGAAGTATTTGGGGTCTTTTTACTGCAATATATACCACAGTGTCTGTCATACTGTACATCCTCAATAAATATAACTTGACAAATAGAATGAAGAAATAGATTGCGAATAAGCTGAATTTCAGCTTAGAGATGACAGTTTGTCTCAATTGCTGGAAGTATGTTTCAGAAATTAACAGTAGTATCCCCTGAATCAGCAACTTTGTTTAGTTACTTTTAAGATCTTATGCATTACAGACAACCAGCAATGGTTAATATCTTATGGCATATATCTCACCAAAGCTGAAAATGATGCTACATACTGGAAATGAATTTCATAATTTGCCTCTTTCTTGCAGTTGCAGAAGGGTATATGGGGTAAGTTCATAACCAAAGTCAGTTATTTTTGTTTGTTTTGTTTTTATATGCAGGAAGACATATTTGCAGCATAACTGATTACAAAAGTACAAGATTGGTTTTCACCCCGATTGAGCGCACAGCTCAATTTCCTTTTAGGTACCATGTGTCTTTGTAGAGCTGATTCTGCAGACCCCAAGACAAGTCCCTTTCTCATATTATTGAGGTTCTCCTTTGATAGACAAATATTGATCAGCAACTCCTTTGGCAACCTTGAAAAATAGTCGTCTTCTTGAAATAGTGTTTTCTACTCATAGGAATATGACCAGACTCGTTTAAATTAATCCATAAAGATGTAAATATAGAGGGAAGTAATATCCCTGACTGATTACTGACTGTGAGTCAGGCACACTCAGTCCTCATTCACACCTTATGAGATGAGATACTCGTATTCTGATTTTATAACAAGAAAACCAGAGTTTTAGAATCCAGGTTCATGATGTTTGGTAAATAGTGAGCATTCACAAAGTAGTAAGTGCCTTTATTTGTTTCACTACCTCTTCCAGGTCCAGCATTTTATTATCATACTTGAAAAGTTAATACAAACATACCAAGTTACCCCAAATTGAGTGCAGATTTCTTGATAATTAGTGTAATTGTTAAAGTTAAAGCATTATCTATCTGAGATAAATATACTTTAAATGTATATAAAATGAGAAAAAATTATATTTTAAAATGCACTGGGTTTAAGAAGCCATATGAGATAAATCAACTGGCTATTTTCCCATTAAGTATCCAAAGTAGCCTGGAAACTTTTCCATTTTGTTTGATTATGATTATTATAATTTTATAGCTGGAATCATTCTAAAACACATGGGACAATGGAAAAAATGTTTTATGAGGCAAAATGAACTCACTTTAAGCAGCTGATTCAGATTTTATATAATGATAAAAAATTATTTCAAAGCCCACATTACACGAATATAAGAAATTTCAGCTGCTGACATTGTAAAGATTGTTTTTATTTTACTTTTGAAACAGACCAAAAACCTCTAGGCTTCCACAGATCTAGTGTATAGTAACAAATCCAGAAATTGCTGTTCTGTCGCAGTGGCAATTTCCTTTTCAAATTGCATAACAGGTTTTGGATTTTTCTCCATCTCTTGTATCCTTTAAAAACCATCCAGAATAGTGTCAGGAATGTAGTAGTTGCTTGTTTAGTATTTGTCCATTTATCAAATTAGTTTTCTTTTACTAAAAAACAAAGAAATATGCTTTCAAAGTAAAAATTTCCACAGCTCAGTAGAATTGCAGTTAAAAGAAAGCTTCTCTTCCTTCCTAGAATCCAAGTCTTACTCTCAACTGAAACTGGTTACGGTTTTTTAGAATACTTCTTGTTGAGGCTCACAGAAAGCACTTGTGTGCATACCTTTCTCCTCAAACAGTGCATTAGTAAAGGGACTTTATAGGACATACATTAGCGAGTTCAAAGAGAATAGGAAAGCATCTATCTGCAGATGAATACCTTCAATAGATTTCTACAAGATAAAACTTCGGCGGAAGAAAGTCAAGTGAAAAAACAGATCAGAGAAAGAACACTCTAATAGAAGGACAAAGAGACCACTGGAGGAAGTCTTCTCTAAAACTGGGGGAATAAATCAAGAAAGAAGATAGGAGATCCAGGAAATTGTGGATCCAGCTCTAGATGAGATGTTGCAACAGGGAAATTGTGGATAAACCATGTAGTTTTGGAAACAGCAGTAAGTGTGCTGAGGAACAGCTGAGTCATCAGTACTAGTGATCTCATAGAATGCGGTTCCAACAGTTTGTGTAAGATGATGGATAGACAGATAGCCCGAGTGGAAAACTCACAATCCAGAGCTGATGGTCTGTCTGCTTGGAGATGAAGCTTCTTTGTGTATGACCCTTACACTTATAAAAAGATATAAATAAGGAAAAGTGAAGTAAAAGAAAAACCCAGGTTGATAGTCTGTGGCTAGAACTTGTCAGATATGGTGTTGAGAGAAGACGGGATGTATTGAAAGAGGAATTGGGGTAGGGAAAAAGGAGGAAACTACATCTCAGTCTCATATTAAGCCAAACTCGCCTTTTGCCTTTTGTCTCAGTTTGCAGCTGGATATGGCTGCCGTGAAAAAACAAGGCTCTCTAATAGAAAAAAAAAAAAACTGAAAGGAGCATTGCTAGGTTGACTCTGACTTGTTTCCAGGGAAGACAGCTTACTACAAGTGGGACAGATTTTTCTTCGGTGCTAGTGGTTTCAGGCTGTATAGGCGTAATGTTTAATGGCATATTTCCAGGTTACTGACCAAGGAGCTAGTTAGACTAAAACAGCATTGTTGCAGAGTGGGTTCTCCAGGACACAGACACTGAGATGGAAATTAGATTGTAGAATGTTTATTAGAAACTCTATAGACATCGACACCTTTTAAAAAGGGGTGTGGGGAAGCAGCATCAGGCAGAGAGAGAAGTGGTACTGTGATGCAACATCAACATCTTAAGCTGACCCAGAGGAAGTTCTGGAGTTGATAGGGTCTGTCTGCGGTGTTCCCATTAGGCCAAATGTGAGAGAGCCATTGTACCCCTCCCTGGATCAGACATCAGATGAGGGCCACCCCTGAAGAGTGTGCCTTTGGTCAATGCGAGGCAATCAGAAAAGGCTGTTTGATGAAGAAAGGTAGTTTATTGCAGCACTGCCAGCTGCTGAGGCAGGCTCTTCCTTAAAGGGGACCTAAGCAGTTTAATAATAAGTTTAGACATCAGAAGAACTTGGCAGAGAGGTAGCAAATACAAGAAAATAAGAGAAAGGCTATAAAACATGTGATAGTGGGCTAGGACTGGATGGAGGCTCAAGGCAAACTGCTAGAAAGGAAATATGATCATGTGGCTTTACCTAGTCACAGTAATATGAATATCATGTATTGCTTTTTGTGTTTTATATTCAACCTGTTGAAGTTTGGAGGATTTGTGACTACAAGGCTACGAATGAATGCATATGATCCCCATATTAATCAAAATTTAAAATTATAGATAACCAATATTTTGAAGTTGAAGGTGGAAAGTAGTGAAAGAGAGTAGGATTACTAATATCATTAAAAGGTAAAGTTAGAAATCAATAAATACTGTCTATATGAATAGGACAAGAAATAGAGGTTTAAGTATATTATTCTGATTTACAATAGTTACCAATAGGGAGAGAATAATAGAATAACAATTTGAAGAATAGTAGAAGTATCTGTTCCACGAATATTTGATAGGTGGTTACGTTTGAAGTGATGTAGGCATGGCACTTTACAATTTTCTCAATTTATTCTACCACAGTTGGTCTGTTTGAATGTAGCATCCCTTTTGAAGAAAAGATATTTGTTGTGAATTTTCAAATTTATGTACATAAAGTTGAGAACTGAGTTAATTGAATTTTCTCATTATTTCATTAATATTACTTTTTTCTTTTTGTGTCCTAATTAGTTTATTAAGTAGTTTATGTTATCAGTTCTTTCACATAACCTTATGCTTGATTTGTATTAGGTTTACTCTGTTCGTACCTTCTAAATGTCATTAATTTCTGCTTTTATCTTGGTTAACTTTTCCCCCTGTCTCATTAGAGGTATTTATTTTGCTTTTTCAATTTAATAGTTTATATTTTCTTATTTCAATGTTTAGCATTTAAGACAACAAACTTTCTTATAGTGAATCATTTCATAGTTTATATTTTATTTCCATATTTCATATTGTGGTTTTTCATGTTTTCCAACTATTATATTTAGATATTCTTCAATTTTTTTGCTTTTCCCCAGTTTAAAGGTTTTCAACTTAAAGATGCCTTTTGAGGGGGATTCTATTTTTAAAATTTAACTTCTACTTTGATATTGTTACCAAAAAGCAAGGTATATATTATGTGTAAATGTGGAATTCACTGAAGTTATATCGAGACTTAATATAGAACAAATTTTGAATGTATTCCCAAGAGAATTTGAAAAGAAAGTTTGTATTCTATTTTCAGGATGTAGAATTTAGTATATTCATATACATATAAAATGTCTTAACATTATTATTTTTATTTATTTATTTATTCTTTTGAGACTGAGTCTCTCTCTGTTGCCCAGGCTGGAGTGCAGTGGCGCGATCTCGGCTCACTGCAAGCTCCGCCTCCCAGGTTCATGCCATTCTCCTGCCTCAGCCTCCCGAGTAGCCGGGACTACAGGCTCCCGCCACTATGCCTGGCTAATTTTTTTTGTATTTTTAGTAGATACGGGGTTTCACCGTGTTAGTCAGAATGGTCTCCATCTCCTCACCTCGTGATCCACCCGGCTTGGCCTCCCAAATTGCTGGGTTTATAGACAAGAGTCACTGCGCCCAGCCCACATTAATATTAATATATAGAGAGACCATAGATTATTACTATTTTTGCCCTCTTTGATATACCATAGGGTAAGACATATCAGTCAAAATCACCCACTCCTCTGATAAATCAATTTCATTCTGCTATTTCATTCTCTTCCATTTTTGCTGTATAAATTTTGGATAACGAATCTTTATTGTTGATTATGCAGTATGTGTAGTACTGTCTTAATAACTAGGCTTTCAAATCAAATGTACTTTTTATTATTGTAACAATACCTTCATTCTTCTTCCTTGAATTTAATCCATGTTTACTTTCTAGATTCTCTGAATTATTTTGATATAGTCATGGCTTTAATTTATGGCAATAGTTTTTTGACATAGTTTTCATTACATACATTTTTTAATAAACAAAAGAAAGATCCACCTAAGTGCATGTCATTTATTTCTTCTTTTTGCCTCTTTTCTTCCCAGATAAACTGGCCTGGCAGTGTAGAAGGAATTCTGCAAAACCCCTTTTTCACATTTCTTTGAGCTGGAACAGCTCTACTTAGTCATAGTCACATTTTTGTTATTTTTTTTTTTTTCCTTGTGGTCCCATACTTCTTATAGTTGTCGAGATTTAAGGTATCTTTTCTCATAATATTTAAAGACCTCCAAATTTAGTTTTCACAGAAAAATACTCAATACATAAAACAGTTCGAAAGCTATGAAACCCACAATTCAACATGTGACCTCTTTTCTAGCTCCCTTAATATTCATTCAATTTCTTTGCCTCTGAAATATGCTCATGTCTCAATCTTTAAAGTATTTCAGCAGATTCTCACTGCTCTCCGTATAATGCTCAAACTCTTTCACCCGGCTTATGGGCTTCATGGAAGGAATGTGCTTTCATTTCCTACCTTGATTCTGAAAACTTTCCTTCTTACACTCATGACACATTCAAACTAATATATGCTTTAGGTCCTTGATCAGTTTATAGATCTTATTTGGATCTGTATTTGAACATATAAAGAAAAATATTTTGAGGACAATCAAGGTAATTTAACTAATAATGATTTTATGAAATTAAGACATAATTTTAATGTTTTTAGATATGATAGTATTAATTTTGTGTAAACAAAGAAATATTATTTACATACATATGATGAGAGGCTTATGATAATGTCTGAGATTTGGTTCAAAATAATATGAGGTTGGAAAGTACATGAAACAAGGCTGTCTGAGCTCATAATTGTTTAAACTGGATGTTGAACACATGGTAATCATTATACCAATCTCTTGACTTTTGTATGTTTGAAACTTTTCAAAATAAAAAAAAATCTTTTTGGATCAAATTATGGAAATATATTTTAATATAGTTTCAGATAATATATAGGCATCCACAATTTATTACTACATATTTATATAAAATGGTGTATAAAATGCATATATAATTTTTATTTCCTTTTTGGATTTTGAACTTTTAAGTTCAGGGATACATGTGCAGGATATGCAAGTTTGTTACCTAGTTAAACGTGTGCCATGGTGATTAGCTGCACAGATCATTCCATCACCTACAGATTAAGCACAGCATCCACTAGCTATTCTTACTGATGTTCTCCCTCCTCTCACCCTCCAACAGGCTCCAGTGTGGGTTGTTCTCCTCCCTGTGTCCATGTGTTCTCATTGTACAGCTCCCACTAATAAGTGAGAATATGTGGTGTTTAGTTTTCTGTTCCTGCGTTAGTTTGCCAAGGATAATGGCTTCCAGCTTCATCCATGTACCTGCAAAGGACATGATCTTGTTCTTTTTTATGGCTGCATAGTATTCCATGGTATATATATACTATATTTTCTTTATCCAATTTATCATTGGTGGGCATTTGGGTTGATTCTATGACTTTGCTGTTGTGAAAAGTGCTGCAATTAACATACGTGTGCATGTATCTTTATAATAGAATGATTTATATTCCTTTATTTATATAACCAGTAATGAGATTGCTGGATGGGATGGTATTTCTGTCTCTAGGTCTTTGAGGAATCACCACACTGTCTTCCACCATGGCTGAACTAATTTACACTCCCACCAACAAAAGTGTTCCTTTTTCTCCACAATCTCACCAGCATTTGTTGTTTTTTCGCTTTTTGATAATAGCCATTCTGACTACTGTGTGATGGTATTTCATTGTGGCTTTATTTGCATTTCTCTAATGATCAGTGATGTTGAGTTTTTTTTTTTCATGTTTGTTGGCTGCATTTATGTCTTCTTTTGAGAAGTGTTGGTTCATGTCCTTTGCCCACTTTCTAATGGAGTTGTTTTTATAATTGTAAAATTGTTTACATTCCTTGTAGACACTGGATATTAGACCTTTGTCTGATGGGTAGCAAAAATGTTCTTCCATTCTCTAGGCTGTCCATTCACTCTGATGATAGTTTTCTTTGCTGTGCAGAAGCTCTTTAATTAGCTCCCATTTTTCAATTTTTGCTTTTGTTACAATTGCTTTTGGCATTTTCATCATGAAATCTTTGGTGTGCCTATGTCCTGAATGTTATTGCCTAGGTTTTCTTCTAGAATTTTTTGTTTGGGGTTTTCCATTTAGGTCTTTCATCCATCCTGAATTGATTTTTGTATATGGTGTAAGGAAGGGGTCCAATTTCCATCTTCTGCATGTGGCTAACCAGTTATCTCAGCACCATTTATTAAATAGGGAATCCTTTTCCTATTGCTTGCTTTGGTCAGGTTTGTCGAAGATCAGATGGTTGTAGGTGTGTGGACTTATTTCTGTGTTCTCTATTTTGTTCCATTGATCTTTGTGTCTTTGTACCAGCACCATGCTGCTTTGGTTACTCTAGCACCGTAGCATAGTTTGAAGTCAGGTAGCGTGAGTGTGATACCTCCAGCACTTTTTTTTTTCTGTTTTGCTTTGGATTGCCTTGACTATTCAGGTTCTTTTTTGGTTCTATATGAATTTTAAAATAGTTTTTTTTCTAGTTTTGTGAAGAATGTCAGTGGTAGTTTAATGAGAATAGCATTGAATCCATAAATTCCCTTGGACAGTATGGCTATTTTCATGATATTGATTCTTCCTATCCATGAGCATGGAATGTGTTTCCATTTGTTTGTGTGATCTCTGATGTCTTTTAGCAGTGGTTTTGTGGTTCTCCTTGTAGAGATCTTTCACTTCCCTGCTTAGCTGTATTCCTAGGTATTTTATTCTTTTTGTGGCAGTTGTGAATGGGAGTTCATTCCTGATTAGGCTCTTGGCTTGACTGTTGTTGGGGTATCTGAATGCTAGTGATTTCTGAATATTGATTTTGTATATGAGACTTTGCTGAAGTTGCTTATCAACTTAAGAAGCTTTTAGAGTGAGATGATGGAGTTTTCTAGATATAGGATCGTGTCATCTACAAACAGGGATGGTTTGACTTCCTCTTCTTCTACTTAAATGCTTTCACTTCTTTCTTTTGCCTGATTCTCCTGGCAGAACTTCCAATACTATCTTGAATAGAAGTGGTGAAAGAGGGCATCCTTGTCTTATGCCAGTTTTCAAGGGGAATGCTTCCAGCTTTTGCCTGTTCAGTATGATATTGGTTGTGGGTCTGTCATATATGACTCTTATGATTTTGAGGTATGTTCCTTCAATACCTAGTTTACTGAGAGTTTTTAACATGAAGGGATGTGGAATTTTATTGAAGGCTTTTTTGGCATCTATTGAGATAAGCATGTTGTTTTTGTCTTTAGTCCTGTTTATGTGATGAATCACACTTATTTATTTGTGTATGTTGAACCAACCTTGCATCCTGGGCATGAAGTCTCTTTGATCATGGTGGATAAGCTTTTTGATGTG
>NW_012114710.1:12427933-12437812 GCF_000951035.1 Colobus angolensis palliatus | reverse complement strand
TTTATCTGAGGTCAAATGAAAACTTTTCTGTGCCACCTTTCTTCCACTGAGGTCCTCTTGCTTCATACTCCCAGATGTAGTAAGAAGAAAATGAATTATAACATTGAGATAAAGGACAAGTTGATGGTGCTTGGAGTTTATTCATTTATTTATTCTGCAAACATTCATTGAGCACCTGTTATGAACTGTGTGCTGGGCACTCTGGTGGTAGTTGCTAATACGAAATTAACAAGACATTGTGTCTGCCGTATCATTAGGAAAGACAAGTAATCTGTGATTACATTCCTGAATGATAAGTTCAACATTGTGAGGGTAAATTTAAGTTACATAAAAGTGAGGAAGCTGGGCATGGGATTTTAAAACGAAAGGAAGAAGTTCCTTTTTCTCTTTTCTGTTTTGCCATTTAATTCATTTGCAGAAGGAAACAGGTAATTTGTCCTATGGATTTTTTGCTTATTTTGACCTTCTATTTATGTTTACTTTTTTTTTCTCTTTGCCTCTTGTATATCCTATAAACTGTTAGCTCAGTCTAGAGACTTGTTCACATTCAGGTTCGAGTATGGGCTGGAATACTTCATAGGTAATGTTGAGTACTTCCATCAGGAGACGCATGCTACCTGTTTTAAGTGTCCTTTTGGATTTTATGGACCATTATTTTCATTCCCTAAATCCAGTATTTTGTCAAGGACTTTAAGTGGTTATTTTCTTTTACTCCTTCTTAATTTATTTGCCACAATTTTCTGTGAAGAGAAACTTCTCTGATTGACTCTTTAGTTATGTTGCAGTACAGTGAATATAAGAAAATCAAGATAAAGGCTTGCTTCTTTATCAGTTTTCAAAATGATGAGTTGGTACTTAAATATCAGTTAAAGTAGACTGCTGAAGGATTTTTCCTGTTATTGTGAACTCATGTTTTTAAAAATTAATCTCTTCAGTCCATTACAACTTTTTTCCCTGAATAATCCCAACTTTGATCAATGACAACCACTTCAGATTGGCTCCAGAGAACTTTAGACTTGACCTCGGTCATCACTGATAACTTCCTTGTTTCCGGTATGATAGAATGTAACCAATATATCTTATACCATTCCTGATCTACACTGAGAACCAAACAGCCCAATAAGTAACTTAGTGGGAGTTGGTGTTTAGGGAGTCAATCTGAAAACTTGCCTGGAGTTATATAACCTAGGGAGGATGACAGTGCTTTTCTGTGAATGAGCAAGAAAATGGACATTCCACATAGGCTGAGGAGTGCATGGTCGTCTGCAGGAAAAACATGCCATAGAGACAATAGCCTTTTAAAATTCTTTTTCATTACTATTTTTAATCCTCTAAGGCATCTGTTTATAGGCTGTTTCCTCCATGACTTAACTCCTTTGATGATGAAGAGGTGTGTGATAATGGCAGGCAATCGTTCTATAAATTACCACTTCATTTCATGGCGTTCTGTGTCTGTCAAGGTATATGATAATCAGGAAATGCTTACTGAATAGTCACTATGCTAGTTTAAGGGATTCAAACAGGATTAAAACCTTATTTCACATTGTCCTTCAGCTTATTTCAATAGAGTAATGAATGCTATTGTTGGAGCCCAGAGCAAGAAAGTAATAAATTCTGCCTGAGTGAAAAAGAGAAATAGTCATGGAGTGAGTTTTGGTAAAGGTATTAAAGGAATAAAACTTTGATGTGTGTGTATGTATGTAACAGGGTATGGGGGACTTGGAGCATTATTTAAAACAGAATATCTGTAATAAAGACAAAGACTCAGTGATTTAAAAGTGGAAAGGTAGTAGATCCAGGTGGTTAGAGTATAGAATGGGTGGGAGTTCCAACATTATGCTGAGAAGACACTTTGAGTCAGTTTGTTGGGGTAGCAAGGTCACTTACAAAGTTATTATCTAAACTTGGGTAATTACAGTTGGCATTAGAGAGGCATGTATTACTGAGACACTGTACAAATAGAACAGTCATTCTGGTGAGTGGATGTGAGGAAGGATTTAAAGATGACAACATAATTTTGCTTATGATGACTATTATTAGAGCTTGGTCAATAATGGAGTGAGACCAAAGTAGGGTAGTTAGAGCTCAGAAATAACCTGATAAGACAGAGAAGGATATTAAAGGATTTTTTTTAAAAAATTACAGAACATAAATCAAAAAGTAGACAATCAAGAATCCGAAAAATTTATTGGTAAATGTCAGATAATTTACAGGAGAGCTATTGAAGTTAAGTGTTCAACAACATATCCATCCATCCATCCATCCATCCATCCATTCATTCATAATCATTTACTCAATGATTATCAAGGCCTATTATATTCATGTGTCATCCATCCATCCATCCATTCATTCATAATCATTTACTCAATGATTATCAAGGCCTATTATATTCATGTGTCTTTCAAGATACACATAGAAAAATAAAACGTGGTCCTACCCTTTGAAATGATGTAATATAGTAATAGATAACTAGGATTCACAGCCACAACTTTCAGCCTAGTGTTGATTTTGTCAGATCACCACTGCACAGTCCATCTCACTGGGTACACTTTGACTCTGTATGTTACACCAAAGTAATTCGGTGTTCATCCCTTTCACTAAATGTTGACACTAGTTGATCATGAATAGTCTCTGGGCTTGGGCAGGGCCATTTGGGCATTCCCATTTTGGAAAACCCATGTGCTTCTGAGCATTTTTAAAATTTCAACTTTTATTTTAGATAGAGGGGGGTACCTGTGCAGGTTTGTTACATGGGTATATTGCATCCAGGTTGTGAGCATAGTCCCCAATAGTTAGTTTTTCAGCCCACAATCTTTTCCCACCCTCCCCACGCTAGTAGTCCACAGTGTCTGTTGTTCCCATCTTTATGTCCATGTGTGCTCAGTGTTTAACTCCCATTTTGTAAGTGAGAGCATGTGATATTTGGTTTTCTGTTCCTGCATTAATTTGCCTAAGATTATGGAGCTGAGCATGTTTTTGAGCAAGTCTGTTCACAGCAAATGTCAAGGATTCAAAACACCCTATCATATAAGATGGCCATTCACTTTTTATAGTCCAGACCTCAAGTAAATGGTGTACTTCCATTACTAATGGAGAAGGTGTGTCCAACTCCTGCCCTAGATTCATACCATAGCTTTGTAAATGAAAAATTCTCTAAAATTATCTACTTATTAAAGTAAGCATAACTTAATTTATTTTCAATCAAACACCAAGTATTTTGCTATTTGATACACCTCTTTGTAAATAGAGCAGTTTGCAAACTAGAAGTGCTCATTTCCACTGATTCCTAGTCTTTTCAGTCTCTCTTTATATTCATCTCTCTTAATTTAGTCTCAAAACACCCCCAAGGGGATTGGTGCTGATTCTTGCTTATTTGACATCAAAATTCTTGAGAGCTTGTTCCTCTGAAGCAGGGTTTTTTTTTTTTTTCTTCATTTTAAGGCATCTTCTCTGACTATTTCAGGCTGGGAAAAAAACAAAAACAAAAACAAAAAAACACTAATAATAACCGCCCACCTCTTGTACTAATTTCCCACTGATAATGGGATCCTGGTCATGGACACTCTGCCTAGGATCACTTTTAGTATTTTTCCCCTAAAATTACACATGAAGGACTTCAAAGCTCTTTTGTTGTTTTTTATACTTTTCCCACTTGAGGAGTTACACAACTCTTTCTGCTGCACATTCAACTCATATTGAACACAATGCTTGTATGCAAATTAGCAATTTCTGTTGACTGTCCCTTGAGAAAGAGAAATGTCAGACATCTGATCTCCCTCAAACAAAGTAATGATTATAAAAATTATGTAAAAAATGTCACAATGTCTTATACCAATGTATTATGTAATTCTTCACATGGCTATAAAGAAATATCCAAGGCTGGGTAATTTATAAAGTAAAAGAGGTTTAATGGAGTCACATTTCTACATAGCTGGGAAGGCCTCATAATCATGGTGGAAGGTGAAGGAGGAGCAAAGGTATGTTTTACATGGCAGCAGGCAAGAGTGTGTGTGTGCAGGGGAACTGCCCTTTATAAAACCACCAGGTCTCATGAGGGTTAATCACTATCATGAGAACAGCATAGGAAAGCCCACCCCCATGATTCAATTACCTCCCACTGGGTCCCTCTCAAGACACATGGGGATTATGGGAGCTATAATTCAAGATGAGATTTGGGTGAGAACACAGCCAAACCATATCATTCTGCCCCTGGCCCCTATCAAATGTCATATCCTCACATTTCAAATCCAATCATGCCTTCCTAACAGTCCCCCAAAGTCTTAACTCATTTCATCATTAACTCAAAGTCCCACATTTCAAAATTTCATCTGAGATAAGGCTAGTTCCTTCTGTTTATGAGCCTGTAAAATCAAAAGCAAGTTAGTTACTTCCTATATACAATGGAGATACCTGCATTGGGTAAATACATGTCCAAATGGGAGAAACTGGCCAAAACAAAGGGTCCATAGACCCTATACCAGTCCGAAATCCAGCGGGGCAGTCAAATCTTGAAGCTTCAAAATGATCTCCTTTGACACCATGTCTCACATCCAGGTCATGCTGATGCAAGAGGTGGGCTCCCACAGTCTTGGCTAGCTCTATCCCTGTGGCTTTGCGAGATACAGCCCTCCCTCCTGGCTGCTGTAATGGGCAGGCATTGAGTGTGTGTGTCTTTTCCACATATACAGTGCAAGCTGTTGGTGGATCTACCATTCTGGGGTCTGAAGGATGGTGGCCCTCTTCTTGCAGCTCCACTAAGCAGTGTCCCAGTGGGGACTGTGTTGGTAGGGGAGCTCTAACCCCACATTTCCCTTCCACACTGCCTTGTCAGAGGTTCTCAATGAGGGCCCCACCCCTGCAGCAAACTTCTGCCTGAAGTTTCCATACAGCCTCTGAAATCTAGGCAGAGGCTCCCAAACTACAATTCGTTACTTCTGTGCACTCACAGGCTCAACACCACATGAAAGCTGCCAAGGCTTGGGGCTCCCACGCTCTGAGGCCCTGGCCTGAGCTGTACCTTGGCACAGTTTAGTCAAGGCTGGAGCAGCCAGGACACAGTACACCAAGTACCTAGGCTACACATAGCAGTAGAGGCCTGAGCCCAGCCCACGAAGCAATGTTTTCCTTCTAGGTCTCTGGGCCTGTGATGGGAGGGGCTGCTGAGAAGGTCTTTGACATGCTCTGGAGACATTTTCCCCATTGTCTTGGCAATTAACATTTACTCCTCATTACTTATGCAAATTTCTGCAGCCAGCTTGATTTTTCTCCTCAGAATATGGGTTTTTCTTTTCTATGGCATTGTCAGGCTGGAAATTTTCCAAACTTTTATGCTCTGCTTCCCTTTTAAACTTAAGTTCCAGTTCCAAACCATGTCTTTGTGAAAGAATAAAACTGAATGCTTTAAAGAGCACCCAAGTCACATCTCTAATGCTTTTCTGTTTAGACATTTCTTCCACCAGATACCTTAAATCATCTCTCTGAAGTTCAAAGTTTCACAGATCTCTAGGGCAGGGTCAAATGCTGCCAGTCTCATTGCTAAAGCATAACAGGAGTCACTTTTACTCCATTTCTCTACAAGTTCCTCATCTCCATCAGAGTCCACCTCAGCCTGGACTTTATTGTCTATATCATCAGCAGCATTTTGGTCACAGCCATTCAGCAATTCTCTAGGAAGTTCCAAACTTTCCCACATCTTGTCTTATGAGCCCTTCAAGTTTTTAGGAAGTTCCAAACATTTCCACATTTTCCTGTCTTCTTCTGAGTCCTCCAACTGTTCCAACCTCTGCCTGTTACCCAGTTCCAAAGTCACTTCCACATTTTGGGGTATCTTTACAGCAGCACTCCACTACTTAGTACCAATTTACTGTATTAGTCCATTTTCATATTGCTATGAAGAAATACCCAAGAGTGGGTAACTTATAAAGAAAAAGAAGTTTAATAGACTCACAGTTCCACATGGCTGGGGAGGTCTTACAATCATGGCAGAAGGCAAAGGAGGAGGAGCAAGGGCACATCTTACATGGCAGGTAAGAGAGCATGTACAGGGGAACTGACCTTTATAAAACCTTCAGATCTCATGAGACTTCTTCACTGTCACGAGAACAACACAGGAAAACCTGCCCCCATGATGCAGTTACCTCCCACCAGGTCCTTGCCATGACATGTGGGGATTGTGGGAGCTACAGTTCAAGAGAAGATTTCGGTGAGGACACAACCAAACCATATCAACCAAAAAGTTCCAGTTTCTGTAAATGTGTTCACGTAATTGCACTAGTCAAATCTGTGGAGAATCTACACTGTCTTCCACAAAGGCTGAATTAATTTACACTCTTACCAGCAGTGTATAAGTGTTCCTTTTTCTCCACAACGTTGCCAGCATTTGTTATTTTTTGACTTTTTCGTAGTAGTTATTCTGACTGGTGTTAGATGGTATCTCATTGTGATTTTGATTTGCATGATCAGTGATGTTAAGCTTTTTGTCATATGCTTGGTGGCCACATGTATGTCTTCTTTTGAAAAGTGTCTGTTCAGTTATTTTCCTACTTTTTAATGGGGTTGTTCATTTTATTGTAAATGTGTTTAAGTTCCTTTAGATGCTGAATATTAGACCTTTGTCAGATGGGTAAACTGAAAAACTTTTCTCCCATTCTTTAGGTTATCTGTTTACTCTGTTGATAGTTTCTTTTGCTATGCTGAAGCTCTTCAGTTTAATTAAATCTCATTTTTTCAATTTTTGCTTTTGTTGCAATTGCTTTTGGTGTCTTTGTCAAGAAATTTTTGCTTATACCTATATCTTAAATGGTATTGCCTAGGTTGTCTTCTAGGATTTTTATAGGTTTCAGTTTTACATTTTACATTTAAAATCCACCTTGAGTTGATTTTTGTATATGTTGTAAGGAAGGGGTCCAGTTTCAATCTTCTGCATATAGCTAGCCTATTATCCCAACCCAATTTATTGAATAGGGAATACTTTCCCCATTGCTTGCTTTTGTTGTGTTTGTCAAAGAGTACAGTGTTATTTCTGGGTTTTCTATTCCGTTCCATTGGTCTGTGTGTCTGCTCTTACACCAGTACCATGCTGCTTTGGTTAGTCTAGCCCTGTAGTATAGTTTGAAGTTGGGTAGTGTGATGCCTCCAGTTTTGTTTCTTTTGTTTAGGATTGCCTTGACAATTTGGATTCCCTTTTAGTTTCATAAGAATTTTAAAATAATTTTTTCTAATTCTGTGAAGAATGGCAATGGTAGTTTAATGTGAATTACATTGAATCTACAAATTGCTTTGGGCAATATGGCTATTTTCATGAAATTGATACTTCTTATCCATGAATATGGAATTTTTAAAATTTTTAAAATTTGTGTGATCTCTGATTTCTTTGAGCAGTGGTTTGTAGTTCACTTTGTAGAGATCTTTTACCTTCCTAATTAACTGTATTCCTAAGTATTTTATCCTTTTTGTGACAATTGTGAATGGGCGTTCGTTTCTTATTTGGCTCTTGGCTTGACTGTTGTTGGTGTATAAGAATGCTAGTAATTTTTTCACATTGATTTTGTATCCTGAGGCTTTGCCGAAGTTGCTTATTAGCTTAAGAAGCTTTTGGGCTGAGACAATTGGGTTTTCTAGATATAGGATCATGTCATCTGCAAACAAGGATAGTTTGACTTCCTCTCTATTTATTTGAATGCATTTATTTCTTTCTCTTGCCTGATTGCCCTGGCCGGAACTTCCAATACTATATTGAATAAAAGTGGTGAGAGAGGGCATCCTTGTCTGGTGCTAGTTTTCAAGGGGAATGCTTCCAGCTTTTGCCCATTTAGTATGATATTGGCTGTGACTGCCCCATCTTTCAACATTACTCTAAACGCAGCATTCTTTTGTAGTTCTTTCTGGCTCTTCCTACTTCTTCGAAAGGCATTACACAGTACTTTAAAAGTACTTCAAAGGTAATTCTTTTTATCATTATCTCATCAAGGCTGTATAATCCAGGTGGACAAGATCATTTGTCTTTTATTCTTAGCATATTTTTAGCATATGGAGAATACTCAATAAAATTTGATAAACAAAATTTCCTCTGTTAAGCTCTTAGTGTAGTCAGTGCTGGCTTACTAGGTTATTACACATGAAATCCAAGATTACAGAACATTTAGAAGAAGATACATTTCTTCTTAAATTTTTGAAAGCAAATTGTATACAAAGTAAGCATAGTTTGAGTTAAAGTTGTTTCTTGGATTTATTCTATGTTTATTTAAAATTTGATTATAAGAAGATATATGCCAATAGTGCAGATGTAAAAAAAAAAAAAGACATAAAATGTACTGCATCTACTGTTAAGTAGCTCTGAATTCTTAAAAATGTAATTATGTTTGTAACTTGTTAAATTGAAGGTTTTTAAACCATAAAACCCATAACAAATAAGATTTATCGTATTTCCAATTCCATGCTGTTTGAGAAATACATTTTATTCTGAAGGCTTAGCAAATAACTATTTAAGTTGAATATAAACTTGAATTTTTCACTAAACTTTTAAAATATGTTTATTAAATGTTTTTATTTCTTAAATTACAGTGTAACTTTGGATGACTTAGGTGGTTTTTGAGATTTGAAGAATCTCTTTTTTCAAAAATATGTATTAAAGTATAACCAGTCCACCAATTCTATTACTTTTCTACTGATGTTTTTAAGAAATCTGACTTAATAGAGGCTTACAAATGGCTCCTTAAATAGGAGATAGGAGAACTGAATGGAATAGACCTAATTCCCCAAATATTAGTTTAAAATTTACTTCAAAAAGATAAAAATTAGCTTATGCTTGAGGAATATTTTCAAAACTGAATTACAAAATGAAATTTTAGGAGTTGATTTTTGACTTAGTAACCAATATTTGATGATTTTCATGCTCATACAAATATTATCAAATTCAAACCTCTTTTTCTCTGAAAGGCCAGCTTTGTTTCTCTGTGGAATTCCTCACTGTTTTATGTGTTTGGTCACATAAGAAAGTTTGTCTTTTTGAGTTCCCCCTTTTCTGTAGATATTCTCCTTCTCTTTTCGCCACAGTTCATAGATGTTAGATCGTCTTCTCCACCATGTGTATTATTCAGGTGACGGGTACTCTAAAAGCCCTGACTTTACCCCTATACAATCTATGCATGTGACAAAATTGCACGTGTACTCCATAGATTTGTACACATAAAAAGGAGGAAAAATACTATTGGTCACAAACAAAAAGAGCACATGAGTTGGTGAATCTAACTAAAAAGAGAACAGTGAGGCAATTGATGTGTTAATTAATGTGGCAATCATTTCACAATGCATGTGTATATCAAAGCATTATATTGTATATCTTGAATATATCCAACTGTTATTTGTCAAGTATACCTCAATAAGGCTGGAAAAAGGGGGAAAAATAAATTAATTAATTAAATGATAGTGATAAGCAATAATATTTTTAAAATGTCCTTACTTGAAAGAATATTTTCCCTTTGGATTTTTTCTGATCCAAGTAATTGCAATTGCAAAAACCAGGAATCACTAATGTAGAGATATGGATAGCAAATTTGGGTTGCTTATACTATGCCTATATTAGAAATGCAGCTTATTCCCTTCTCCATGTGGTCCCTGAGATTTTGCAGATGTCCATACAGCAGAAATAGATCTTTCTTAGTGTGTGGCTTGTATGCAAATATACAAAGCTTGGTTGTAGGCATAACCCCTTTTTTCCTACAGATAGTTTATGAGAATGTTGCAATCAAAACCATGTCCTAACATTCCCAGTGTGCTCCCAAATCTCATGTCCCAGTTAGCATTTTGTTATGTGAACAAACTGAGTTCACAATGAGTCCATGAGATAACTCAGCCTTCTGGATTTCAAGAAGCTGTATT
>NW_012114710.1:12422259-12427176 GCF_000951035.1 Colobus angolensis palliatus | reverse complement strand
TTTGTAAAATGTATTTTGAATAACATGGTCCAGTTATTTTCATATAGCACTAAGTATAGATTGAAGATTATATAAACAGTTAAACCTGGTCATTGTACTACTTTTAACCTTAAAAGGAAATAAAAGAAAGTATAAGTGGGAATAGGCATAGATTACCTACTAAGAAATGATATGTTATAATATCAAGAATAAATAATTTGCCTATTTCTTAATTATCTCAACAAAATGTGTTTTTTAGAGATTTTTTGAATCAGAAAAGTGTACCTATAACATTCTATCTAACAATTTAAACTGGTGATAAAAATAGAAATAGAAAAGAATAAAGATTGCTTCTGAACAGAAAATGCTTAAAACCAGCAGTATTTATTGATATTTTGTGCAATAAAAGAAAATAAAAGATGCAATTACATCAGCTGCTTTCTCAGGTAAAGCTGTTTTTAAAGAAAACTTCTTAAAGTGATGGCTAACCGAACTCCCACATGAAATGACTTTTTTATGACATTTTCAATGTACCTTCAATTCATATAATTCTAGTCTAAATTATTAGCCTAGGCTACTTTCCCTTTACTCACCTCCGATAGCATTTTTCAAGAAATAAACTTATGTACAGCACAAGTGGAAAATAAAACCACTTTCTATTTCTTCATTTATAGGAGGTTGAACTTCTCTGGAGTGCTAGAGCTATAGATTTTTCTGGATGTGTAATTCAAGCGATATTACTTTTCTCTCTCTTAAATTACCAACCAACTGAAAAAAAAATCATTAGTTCTAAATTTCAAATTCCACTGATATCATAAGTTATACAAAAGTACTTTGCTATTCACACATTTAACATTGTCTATATGGGAATGGACAACTCTTGATTACTATAGTTAAATTGTCAGTTTTATGAATTACTTCCTATACAAATGACCTCCTCTGCCCTGCAAGTGTAGTTTTGTTGTTTTGTTTTGTTTTTGTTTTTGAGATGGAGTCTCACTTTGTCACCCAAGCTGGAGTGCAGTGGCGAGATCTCAGCTCACTGCAACCTCCACACCCTGGGTTCAAGTGATTCTCCTGCCTCAGCCTCCTGAGTAACTGAGATTACAGGCATGCACCACCACACCCAGATAATTTTTTCATATTTTTAGTAGAGACAGGGTTTCACCATGTTGGCCACGCTGGTTTCAAACTCCTGACCTAAAATGATCCACCCGCCTCGGCCTCCCAAAGTACTAGGATTACAGGCGTGAGCCACTGCACCAGGCCAAGTGTAGCATTTTTAAATACAAACAAGCATATGATAAAGAATTTATAAGGAGGCTGCAAAAGGTCAGAAAAATTGTACAAACCTATTTCAACACGGAGTTTTCTTGAGTCTTTTTATTACTTTCACATTTCCTGCAGAAAGCTAAAAGTTCACTAGCAACAGTGCATAAAAGAAATAATAGTAAGGCAGTGTAATCACTAAGGAGCTGAATCACTGGCATCTCTTAAAACGCTGGATTACCTCAGTGCTGATCAGTAGAAAACCAAAAAGGATGAGAAGGATGACAAACACTTTTGAGCTCTGAATGAAGAGGATACTGCCTTGCTGAAAAATCATGGTCAGAGCACTTACTCTAGGGAGATTAAGCAGGTTGAGAATGACATTCAACAACTCCTTAAGAAAATTATCTAAGTAGTATTAAAGAGTCTGACACTGGCCTGGCCACCACCAGCACTCTGGGATTTGGCTGCAAGTAAGCAAATGCTCCAGGGTGAACAATGTTTACAGGTTGCAAGGTGTAGAAAGATAGTAAATGCTGATTCTGAGAACTCAAAATACATTGTCAGTGTGTAGCAGATTGCTAAGTTTGTGGTGGACCTCAGTGATCTACTGACATTGAAGCAGGGATGAAATTTGATGTGAATTAAATTCATATTCCCATGCTTTCTAAGATTGACCCAACAATTGCCATGATGCCAGTGGAGTAAAAACCTGATGTCATATACAGCGATGTTGGTGGCTGTAGGGAACAGATTGAGAAATTTGTAAGTAGTTGAAACCCCACTACTTCATCCAGAGAGATTTGTTAACCTTGGCATGGAGCCTCCCAAGAGTGTGCTCTTTGGTCCACAAGGTACAGGCAAGACACTCTGTGCTCAGGTGGTTGCTAAATGGGACTTATGCTTACTTCATTGAGTTATTGGATATGAACTTTTACAGAAATATACCTGCAAAGGGGCTGGAATGGTTCATAAGCTCTTCCCAATGGCCAGAACAAGAAATGCCTACCTTATCTTCTTTGATGAAACTGATGCTATTGGAAGAGCTCAGTTTGATGATGGTGCTGGAGATGACAATGAAATACAGAGAAAAAATGTGGGAATGAATTCATCAGTTGAATGGCTTTGATCATCAAGGCAATATTAAGTGCTGATGGCCACTAACAGACCTGATACTTTGGATTCGGCACTGATGAAGCCGGGGAAATTGGATAGAAAGATTGAATTTAGTTTACCTGATCTAGAGGGTCAGACTCACATCTTTAAGATTCATACTTGTTCAATGGATGTTGAAAGATACCAGATTTGCATGGTTAGCACAACTACATCCAAACAGCACTGGGGCTGAGATTAGAAGCTTTTGTGTAGAAGCTGGGTTTTGTTGTTTTGTTGTTTGTTTGTTTGTTTTTGTTTTTGAGACTGAGTCTCACTCTGTCTCCCAGGCTGGTGTGCAGTGGCATGATCCCGACTCACTGCAGCCTCCGCCTCCCGGGTTCAAGCGATTTTCCTGCCACAGCCTCCTGAGTAGCTGGGATTATGGGCATGTGCCACCACACCCAGCTAGTTTTGTATATTTAGTAGAGACGGGGTTTCACTGGATTAGCCAGGCTGATCTCAAACTCCTGACCTCAGGTGATCTGCCCACTTCAGCCTCCCAAAGTGCTGGGATTACAGGTGTGAGCCACCATGCCTGGCCGAAGCTGGTATGTTTTTGACCAGAGTATGGTTAAAAATTGCTACTGAGGATTGCTTGGAAGACATAAATAAGATCATTAACTATTATGCAAAATTCAGCACTACTCACTGCTAACATGACACAATGGAGCCCTGAAGGCTTTCAAATGAAAACACATCTTTTCACTGGAATCCAAACCTTTTATAGAGTTGTTAATAACCACTTCACAAAAAAGGCTTCAATATCATAAAATAATAATAATAATAATAGTAATTGTCATTTACTGAATATGTGATACTTGTGCCAAGTTAATGTGCTGGCCATTTATATTTATTTGATAAATATTTATTGAGTATGAATTAGGATAAGGAAGATGATCACTGCCTTCAAGGAGCATATAATCAAATATAAAGAGACATGCCCAAGGCAATGATAAGGAGACTCGATGGAAATTATGAAAGCACAGACTAGCAGGTAAAGCTTTCTGGAAAAGTTTATGATTGAGCTCCATATTAAAGAAATTATAAGATTTGCATTTGAAGATGAAGAGAAATGACATCCTAAGCAAAGAAGTTGTGTGGACAAAAGCATTGATGAGAAAACACTATCTGTGTTCGAGGAACTACAAAGAAGTTAGTATTTGAAAGGTCAGAACTGACAAGACCTGAGACTGGAAAGGTATTCAGAGTTAAAATCATGTAAGAATTGGCATGACATTTTAAGGTACTCAAACTTTTTCCTATAGGTGAGAAAAGTCAATCAGGACTTTGAAATGCCATACATGTAAGGTATACATACCTTACATACATGTCAGGGTACAGTTTATATTTCTGAGGATGTATTAGTTCAAGCTGCCCTGTCAAATTGTAACAGATTGGAAACTCTAAGCAACAGCAATCTATTTTTTGCACAGTTTAGGAGGTAGAGAAGTCAATCATCAAGGGGTTGTCAAAGCAGGTTTTACCTGAGGCCTCCTCTTGGCTGGTAGGCAGTCGCCATCTTGCTGTGTGCTCACGTGACTTCTTTATTGGGGCAAAGAGAGAGCAAGCTCTCTGGTGTCTTTCCTTATGAGGGCACTAATCCTTTTATCAGGATTCTACCCTCATGACCTCTTCTATCTCTCATTACCTCCCAAAGGCCCCATTTCCAAATACAGTCACATTGGAGGCTCGAGTTTTGACATGTGAATGTATTGAGACACAAACATTGAGTCCATAACAGGGGAGAAGGAAAGAAAGAAAAGAGCAGCTGTGAGGTGAAATCAGTGGGTTTGAGTGGTCAATTGACTGACTGATTGTAGCTCAGAGAGAAGACACAATCTACTTTTTTCTCTACCCATTGTAACCCATCAACTCTATGCCACCAGGTGAGGCTACTGCACTAGTCTTCATCCTGGTTCCCTTCCTGCTCTTTACCCAACCCCCACCATCCTCCTCAGCACTATTCAGTTCCTTTCTAGTATCTGATTCTCTCCCAATTCAGGACATTTGCACATTCTAGTGGAGAAAATAGGTAAGTGTACAAATAAATGCAACTCAATATGCTAAGTACTACTGAATGACAGAAGTTACTAATGGTACTATAGTCAGTTCTGTTATAAATATGACATACGTGTTCCTGAAAAATTATCACACCATGTAGAATTAGACAATTAAAAAAACACAGGGATAATGGTAAAATGGGCTGGAGTTGAACATTCAAAAATTTTGTGACTGCCATATTTTTAAAAATAAGAACGTAATGAAAATGGTAATGTTTTTGTGTGTGTGAATAGTTAAGAAACACGTAAATGATACAATAATGTGGGTATTTTTACCATAAAATCTGGTTTGCTTTTGGAAGTGGATATTAAAAGAGTTGCAGCTTGCAAATTATTAGGAAGTAGGAGGACGGTGAGCTGAAATCAGAGGAAAGGTTGTATTAGGTGCAGATAGGTGTGGCTTATAAAACACCCAGTGAGTGGAGAGAGCTGGTGCATGTTTGTGGTATGTGTG
>NW_012114710.1:12417577-12419159 GCF_000951035.1 Colobus angolensis palliatus | reverse complement strand
GGTCAATTAAAGTGTGCCAAGAACACACAATGGGGAAAGGATAATCACTTCAGTAAATGTTACTGGGAAAACTGGACATCTTAATACAGCAGAAGTAAAAAACTTGATTTTTGTCTTACCCTGTACACAAAAATCAAGTCAAAATTGATTACAGATTTAAACATAAGACCTGAAACTGTAAAAATACTAGAAACACCCTTAGGGAAAAAAACTTTTTTTACATTAATCTGGGCAATGATTTTTTTTTTTTTTTTAACTATAACCCCAAAAGCACAGGCAACAAAAGTGAAAGTAGAAAAATAGGGTTGCATCAAACGAAGAAGCTTCTTCACAGCAAAGGAAACAATCATGGATTGAATAGGCAACCTATGAAATGGGAAAAGATATTTGCAAACAATACATCCAAAAATGGGTTAATACCTAAAATACATAAGAAACTCAATAGCGAAGAACAGATAATCTGATTAAGAAAAGGTCAAAGGGATGTCAAAAGACATTTCTCAAGAGAAGACATACAAAGGGCCAACAGGTATATGAAAAAACTTTTCAACGTCGCTAATGATCAGGGAAATGCAAATCCAAACCGCAATAAGATATTAACTCATACACTATTAGACTGACTCATACGCATTAGACTATTATCAAAAAGACAAAAGGTAGCAAGTGTCATCAAGTGTAGAGGAAAAAGCCCTTTTACACTGTTGTTGTGAATATAAATTGGTACAGCCATGATGGAACAGTATTGAGGTTCCTCAAAAAATTAAATCTAGAACTGCTACATCCTCCAGCAATTACACTACTTGTTGTATATTGAAAGGAAATGAAATCAGCATGTGTAAATATCATCACTCCTATGTTCCTTGTAGCATTATTCACAATATCCAAGACATGAAATCAACCTAAGTTTCCATCAGGAAATGAATGGATAAAGAAAATGTGGCACATATAAATTCAGTGGAATATTATTTAGCCTTAAAAAATTGAGGAAATCCTGTCTTGTATAACCACATGGAAGTATTTAGAGGACATCATGCTAAATAAGCCAGGCACAGAAAGACAAATTACTACATGACTTCATTTACATGAGGAATCTAAAAAAGTCAAACCCATAAAAGCAGATAATAGGATGGTAGTTGGCAGGGGCTGAGGAATGGGAGAAATGGGAAGATGTTGGTCAAAGAGTATAAAGTTGCAGTTTTGCAGGATGAATAAGTCTGGGAGACTTAACCTACAGAATGGTGGCTATAGATAGTGCTGCGAGAGTAGACCTTAAATGGTCTTATCATTAAATGGTCTTATCACACAAAAATGGTGATGGACATGTTAAGTGGCTTCATTATGGTAATCATTTCTTAATTTATATGTATATCAAAACATATACAATTATAAATTGTAAATATATACAATTTTTATCTGTTAATTATATTTCAATAAAGATAGAAAAATTTAAAAACAAAAAAGATTTAAAAAGAAATTTATAATGTAAAAACTATTGCTTTTAATAAAATTATCTGTTTCTCACATGCAAATAACATACAAATAGAAACCCGTCTTTAAACACGTGCACACGTATGTTCATTGC
>NW_012114710.1:12381195-12415917 GCF_000951035.1 Colobus angolensis palliatus | reverse complement strand
ATATGGTAAAACATTTAAAAATGTACTAAAATGTCACAATAAATGAGAAAAAAATATACATCAGTAGATATATTTGACCAAATTCAATATCCAATCATGATTTACAAAAAAAAAAAAAAAAAACCTTTGGAAAATTAGAATAGAAGGAATGTCTTTAATGTAACACATTTCTGAAAATAGAAAAACATGCACATGAGTAAAATCATGCTTAGCAATGAATTATTGAAACTTTATGTCTTGAAATGAAGAGTGAGAAAAAGATGCGCATTCACATCACTTATATTTAGTATTACACTGGATGTTATAGCCACTGAAGACAGAAATAAAAACCATCCCTATTTATAGATAACTTGATTGAATATACAGAAAAATCAAAAACAATATGGACGACTCAGTTAGTTAAGCAATTCCAGAAGGTCAATATACAAAGTCATTTTTCATTCTATGTACCAGCAATAGCAATCAAACATAGAATATGAAATTTTAAAGGGATATCACTTAGAATAGCTTCTACAAATCTAATATTTCAGCATAAATCTAATGGAATGTGTGTAAGACCACTACCCTGAAACCTGCAAAACCTGTTCATGGATTTGAAGACCTAAAATATAATTTCTCACAAATTAATCTATAGATTTAATGAAATATCTATTTCAACATATATCTGGTATGAATCCTTCTGCTTGCAGGAACTGAAAAGTTAAATCTGTAGCCTTATTTTGCATGTGTATGTTGTAACAGGTACAGCACAGTTCAGGATCTGGATATTTTCCAAATACTTGCGTCTTGTTGGTTGTAGCAATGACAGTGATGGCAGATTATCTGGATGGGTCAATGTAATCACAAGAATCCTTCTACTAAAGAGGAAGGAGAATCAAAGTAAGAAAAGGGAGACATGGTAATGGATCCATGAAGTGGAGTGATGCACTAAGTTGAAGGAAGAAGCCATGAGCCAAGGATGGTAGGTAGCCTCTAGAAGTTAGAAAAGGCAAACAAAGAAATTATCTCCTGAAATCAATCTTCATAAGTAACATAGCCCAACCCATACCTTATTTTAAATGTCTAACTTCCAAGACCATCAGAGTAAATTTGTGTTGTTTTAAATTATCAAATTTGTGGTAATTTGTTAACGCAACAACAGAAAACTAATACACTCATTCGATTCATAAATATTTGTAGAGCAACTAATATATCTCAGACACTGGCTGGCTTCTGGGGATAAAGTATTAGCCCATTCTCACACTGCTAAAAAGTGTCTGAGACTGGGCAATTTATAAAGCAAAGAGGTTTAATTGACTTACAGTTTCACATAGCTGGGGAGGCCTCACAAAACTTATAATCATGGCAGAAGGGGAAGCAAACACATCCTTCTTCACATGATGGCAGGAAGGAGAAGTGTCAAGCAAAAGGGGAAAAGCCCATTATAGAACCAACAGATCTCATGAGAACTCACTCACTCTCACAAGAACATCATGGAGATAACTGCCCCCATGATTCAATTACCTTCCACTGGGTCTCTCCCACAACATGTGGACATTATGGGAAAAACAATTGAAGGCGAGATTTGAGTGGGGACACAGCCAAACCATATTAATATAATACATGAAAACTTGAAGAGGAAAGAATATTTTCAGACTCATTTTATGAGGCCAGCATTACTCTGATACCAACGCCTGTCCAGGGCACTCCAAGAAAAAAAAAATTACAGGCTGATATTTCTGATGAACATAGTTGTAAAAATTATCAACAAAATAGAAGCAAATAAAATTCAACAGCATTTTAAAAGAATCAGTGATCATGATCAAGTAGAATTTATCCCTGGGATATAAGAATCATTCAAATATGTAAATCAATAAATGTGATTCACCATATTAACATAATGAAGGAGAAAAACCATATGATCATCTCAGAGTTGAAGAAAAATACATTTTACAAAATTTAACATTCTTTCATGGTTACAAAAAAAGCTCTCAACAAATTAGGTATAAAACTAATGTACCTCAACACAATAAAGGCCATATGTGAGGAACCCACAGCTAACATTTAACCAATGGAGGAAAGTTGAAAGTTCTTCTATGATTAGGAACAAGATCCCCACTCTCTCCACTTCTATGCAACATAGCACTGGAAGTCCTAGCCAAAGCAACTGGGTAAGACAAAGAAATAAAAGGCATCCAAATTGTAAAGGAGGAGCTGAATTTTCTCTGTTTGCAGATGATATGATCTTATATAGAGAAATCCTAAAGACTCCACCAAAAATCTGATTCGTATCAGTCCATTAGAACTGATAAATTTAGGCCGGGCGCGGTGGCTCAAGCCTGTAATCCCAGCACTTTGGGAGGCCGAGATGGGTGGATCACGAGGTCAGGAGATCGAGACCATCCTGGTCTACACGGTGAAACCCCGTCTCTACTAAAAAATACAAAAAAAAACTAGCTGGGCGAGATGGCGGGCGCCTGTAGTCCCAGCTACTCGGGAGGCTGAGGCAGGAGAATGGCGTAAACCTGGGAGGCGGAGCTTGCAGTGAGCCGAGATCGCGCCACTGCACTCCAGCCTGGGTGACAGAGCGAGACTCCGTCTCAAAAAAAAAAAAAAAAACTGATAAATTTAATAAAGTTGCAGGATACAAAATCAACATGCCAAGATCAGTAGTGTTTCTATTCACTAACGAACTATCGGAAAAAAAAGATTAAGAAAACAATCTCATTTACAATAGCATCATAAAAAACATATCCATGAGTAAATTTAAGCAAGGAGGTGAAACACCTGTATACTGAGAACTATAAAAAGGGATGAAAGAAATTGTAGAAGACACAAATAAATAGAAAAATACCTGTGTTTATAGATTAAAAGAATTAGTATTTTTTAAATGACTACTCAAAGCAATCTGTTGAGTCAATAAAATACTCACCATAATTCCAATGACATTCTCCATAGAAATACAAAAAGCAATCCTAAAATATGTATGGAACCACAAAAGACCTTCAATAGCCAAGGTAATCTTGAACAAAAAGAACACAGCTGGAAGCATCATACTACCGAACTTTAAACTATATTACAAAGCTATAGTAATCAAAGTGGCATGGTACTGACATTTGCCAATAAATTATTGTTTCATGATATGTTCTAACCAGAAACACTGGAATAGGCTGTTTTTGTGTATGTTGTATTTGATATGTATTTTGAACAGCTACGTGGGTATATCCAGTAATAATAGCTAATACTATACTTGTCATTCTTCTAAGCACTTTTTATGTATTGACTCATTTAATTCTTATAACAGTCCTGTAAATATATAATACGTGAGGAAACATTTATAGATGAAGAAACTGTGGTACGAAAATATGAAGTAACTCGACCAAGATCACACAGCTGACAAATGGCAAAACTAGGATTTAAATAAAGCAAGATGGTGTTGTTCAAGAACCAAAGGTGTTAAACCATCACAATTGTAATGCCTATAGAATTTAAACAGAGTTCTACACAGGTATTTGGTCTACAAATATAAATGTAGTAAGGAGACTAAAAAAACAATGGCATAGAAGCCAATAAATGGATTTTTCGGGAAATATCAGATATTAACTAATATAAAGAAGAATTAGGATTAACCAGAAATGCCTTGATTTGGTATTTTTATTATAAAAGTTTTCTTTTTTCCATTTTCTGAAGCCATATTTATTAATCACTATTTCTTGATAATGTGTCAGGTCTACACATATGTTTCAGCAGTTTATTTTTATTTTCAGTAATTTTTTAAGCTGTTGCTAATCTGTTCATGTCATGGGCACCAACTCACATCTCAGCTTATATTTTTATAATATCCTCTAAGACATAAATAATTTATTCTGCTTCTGCTGAAAATTTCCAAAATGTCATGCCCCGTGATCTGCATGGAATTAATTCTTGTCATATATTTATTGATATATTACAGGGCCTTCTATCACCACTGACTGCCACTTTTCAAAACTAGAACCATTATTTCAAGTGTCAGGGTACTGGTTAAATTCATTCTCTTTGATATAAACAGATATTTTAACTGGTAGTTTTATTGAAATGTTATTTTTGAAAACTTTATGAATCACACATCTATTATAAGCAAAATTTTAAGATTAAGATGATGGCTATTTTATCTTTATCCCCTTGTATCTTGGACAAGTATACACTTAGTATTTGTTGCAAGAAGCAATGAGGTATAGAATTCTATTTACTAATTATTGTTTTCTTAATCTGAGTAATGAGAAATTGTTTGCACTATGATTACAAATTGGTAGCAAACTTAGCAAAAAAAAAAAAAGCATGTATCAACATCATTTGTTGAACACCAATTATGTATCATCATCATCCTGTTCTTAGATCAACATAGTCCACTGAACTTTCTACTGCTCTCAGTAATTCTCTCACTAATGCTTAATTATTGTTACCCATGGCTCCATTCTTTCAACACTCCTAATACAGCACTCATTCACTCAGCCTCAGAGAAGAGTGGACTACTCATTGTCAAGGGCCGTTTTTTCAATACACTGTCATAGCACCACAAATCTGCTATGAACAGGATGATAAATCAAATGAATGAATATATTCTGTAAGTTTGTGATCACCTGATTAGTGTCTGTATTCCCCAATAAAATAAAAGCTATACAAACAATCATGTCTCTTTTTACTTAGCATTACATCAACCAGATGACATAATTTAAGTGCACAAGTATACTATTAGAAAACTGAAGTTAAATTCATTTAATTTAAATGAGGGATCATATGTTAAATCCTAAATGTTATAATAAAAAATGGTTAATCTTATCCAGATGGGAACATAACCATTTATGCTACTGAAAACACATGTGATCATCAACCCAAGAAAAAGGCAACCACAAAACAGAAATTTTTTTCCTCATTGAATCAAGATTAGGTAGTCACAAGCTGAAATCTTCGTTCCTTCTTTGTTATACTATTTTCCTACAAACGTTTCTTTAAATGGTCTTAGAAGTTGGGAGCCAAAGGTTTTTAAAATTGAATAATCACCTTTTCACATGCTGTATTTGTGTTCAGATTTTGTGAATCCTCTAATGACTCATTTAAGTATTTATTGCGCTCTCCAGGTGAGCTTTCTATAGCTTTTCAAGGCATGATTTAAAAATAATATAAGATTTTGTGTTTGCCAAACTAAAGAAGTTTTGAAAATAAAATGTGAGACTCTTTTTTTCCTACCATAATTTCTGTTTCTGTATCTAAGGCCGTTTAAGTAAACATCTAAAAATGGTTTTTATAATGGTAAGAGAATCATGAATTTCATTTACATATTTACTATTCACATACTGCTGTGCTGGTAATGGCAAATGCAGAGTTTATTCAAATAGTTCTATTTGAAACACATATAAGAGGTCAAAGAATATCCAGGTGGTTCTGAGCCCTTTAGCAGACACAAATACACACAAAATGAGGATTGGAGATGGATTTCTGAAATGCCCTTGGGCTATGTAATGCTAAATTATACCTGAAAATTCGTTCTATTCAACTCAGCAGGCTGAAGTAGCTCATCAATGTGGTGTAATTATAACTAAATAGGAACAGGAAAGGAATTAGGAGGACAGGATTGCTGTGTATAATACTTTTGTAGACAGGCTGAAATGAATTCTATTAATGTATAATATTTTATGCACATTTTAAATTGGAAATAATTAGAAATTTTGGGGTAAAAATGTTGATATTATTCTTAGAAACAAAAATATGCTGAATATGATCCATAAATCAAAATTGATATTTTTTAAAGTCCATAAAGAATTACATATCGTAGTATTGGTTTTTGTCTATTTTAAACATTATATTTTTAAACTATGAACAAATCTTCTTAATGTCTAGACCAACATTTTCAAAATAGATTGGTTATGTGTGTGTATGGGCACCTAATTTTCTGATATAATGTTATCTCCTTTTAATTGGAAATTTGTTCTGGGTCATTCTAACCTACTTGATTATTTTCCCTGAAGAATATTTTCCAAATCCATAATGGACCTTAGATTAGTGCAAATATATCATTTCAGTGGACTTCATGCACTGATTAGGCTTTACTTGAATATGTTTAGAATCACAATATATGCACCTCTAGAATTTTTTTTAACTTTTAAGTTCAGAAGTGAAAGTGCAGTTTTGTTATACAGGTAAACTTGTGGCGTGGGGGTTTGCTGTACAGATTATTTCATCACCCAGGTATTAAGCCTAGTACCTACTAGTTATTTTTTCTGATCTTCTCTCTTCTCCCACCCTCCACCCTCCAAAGACCCTAGTGTCTGTTTTTCCCCTCTATGTGTCCATATGTTCTCATCATTTAGCTCCCACTTACAAGGGAGAACACACTACTCTTTATCTGGAGTATGAGGATAGGTTAAAGTATCAGAATGCATTCTCTATCGAAATCTCACATATCAAATATATTCTCCCATTGTCTGACACTTTAAAAGCATGTATATTTGCCAAAATGACAATAACCACAATAATTCCAACTAAAGTAAAATCCTAGATAGTGTTCTCTATTCTTAACTGTTTTCTGAATTTGGTCTGACAATTAGTTTTTCAACACATGAGATAATGGTATCATGAACTGGGTACAGCTTTAGAAGCTCACAAACTTATACACTCCAGCTCTGCTTCTTTCTTGCAAGCTCTTTGAACTTGGCCCTTGAACCTCAGTTCCCTTATCTGTAGGATGAGGACTCCTACCTCACATCACTGCTTTACAATTAAAGTAGCATAAACAAAATCCCTCACACAAAGTAAGCACTGAATAATTGTTCATTTGTATGATTCCATTTAGCTTCTGTAATTAATGAGTGAACTATTTTAATTAAAATATCTCATATATTTAATTCATTGCTTACATTATAAAGCTAACATTAGTGAACTCTAGGGGTGATGATGCAAAATTATAATATAGAGTCCCAACGATAATAACATATATTCTTTGAAGGAGAAAATGCAAGGTATCATACAGTGTAGTGCCGAGTCCCAGTTCATCTTTTTTAGCATCATGTATTTATTACCTGCCTCACACCAAGAATTTGTGCCCTACTACCACATATATAAAATAGAGTAGAAATACAATGAATTTTATATAGATAAAACATAACAGAGGAAAGAAACCCCACAGAACAGAAAGATGAAACCAGATACTCTAGTTCAGAGTCCAGAAAGAAGAAAGTCAGGGCAAGTTTCAGGAAAGACAGACGTTGACTAAGATAGAATCAGCCAGAAAAAGAGAAAGACAGAACTCTGAGAAGTCAGCAGTGTGTGCAATAGGATACTTCCTAATTTATGTCTCTGCCCTCCTCTGCCTCACGTGCCACTTGCTGGTCCCCACCATTGTCCTGGGTCTTCTGTGCTTAAGAATTTTCTCCAGCTACAATCTGGCCACTGAAGAATGACACATCCTACAAACACCTCAGAACACTGTTTTGCTAGGGAGCTTTACCACTCACAACCCTGTGGCTTTTAAGATAGATAGATAGATGATTGATAGATAGATAGATAGATAGATAGATAGATAGATAGATAGATAGATAGATAGATAGGATAAATAGATAGGATAATAGATAACAGATAGATGAATAGGTAGTAGATAGATAAGTGCATATATCCTATTCTGTAAACTCTTTCATAGTAAGATTCCATGCATAATTTTCATGATCACAGAAACTAATATGAATTCAAGGATGTTTTAATTTCTCATCATGATTCTCTATAAACTCAGTACTATCCCTTCATCTCAGGACACAGTGGAGATGCTCTGAGACAAAAGTTGTGAGCTACTGAGGAAGTATTTTTCATAAGTAAAAGATCTCTAGGGAGCATGGTACAGCAATTCTCCCACATCATGCTTGTCTAGTCCCCTCCAGCTGTTAAAATACCATAGACTGAGTGGCTTATAAACAACAGAAATTTATTTCTCAGAGTTATGAAGGCTGAGAAGTCTAAGAGCAAAGTGCTGGCAGATTCAGTGTCTTGTGAGGGCCTTCTTTCTGGTCAATAGAAGGCAACTTCGCTGTGTGTCCTCAGGTGGAAGAGGCAAGCGATCTCTCTGGGGTCGTTTTAATAAAGGCACTAATCACATTTGTGAGGGTTCTGCTCCCATGACCTAATCACCTCCCAAAGGCCCCACCTTTAAATACATCACAGGAGGGATTAGGTTTCAATGTACTAATTGGAGAGGAACAAAAACATTTAGACCATAGCAATGCACACCTCCAATAAACTATATTATCGCTTCCATATGTCTGTGAGGTAGTTTGTTGCAGATGATAGTACCTTTTATGTGGCTGTCACCTGAAAAGAGATCTTGTGCTTTTTAAAGTTCAGGATTATTTTACATTATACCTTTAAGGTATAAAATAGCCAATATTTGTTAAAAATATATTGAAGGGAGGTAAATTATTTACGTAGGCATAAATAATTTCCTTCATACTTTTAAGTATAATCGCTAGGAAATTAAAGACATTTTTCAACTCTTTTGTAACCATTAAATACTTGAACCCATCCAAAGAATAGAAGATAAAGGATAAAGGGTAAAGGACAAAGGATAAAGAAGATAGAATTTCATTATCCTTAAAACACTGCAAATTTATCCAAGGATAAATGAGAAAATCAGGCAACCAAGAAGATAAAACTAAGTCTGGATAATCAAATTTAGGCTACAAAAAGATAAAACTCAGATAAAATTAAATGGAAAGCATACAAAGAAAGGGAAGCAACAAAAGCAAGAATGCTAAAAAACAATTACCACTAAGGAGATGCAGTGAAAATAAAATCAATTGTAATTTGAGTTATAAAGGATAAACATTTTTAGCTGTGTTTAATACTTGCAAGTATTAAATATTTCAGAATCATAATAATTGTAAAGATGTCTTTGACATTAATGCATAGGAAACTGGACAAAGTCCAAAAAAATGAATAAAGACTTAATAAAACCCAATTATACTTTAAAAAAACAATGAAAGTCTCTTCCAGATACATAAAAAATCTGAACAAAACTAAGGAGTACAGAACTGACTTGTTTGCTTATTTCACTTTTAGCAACAGTCAAGAGTAAAGAAGCATCTTTCTGGAAATCATTATTTTTCCCTAATTTGAACCAATATCACAAGTGAAAACGTGGACCAAACTTAAGGAAGTTTTTTATTTCCTTCAATTCAAGAAAGAATGATGATAAATAAAGTAAAATGAGGTGTTGAATGAAATGATAAGACATTTCTAATATGATAGCCATTAAATAGTTTAGTAACTACTTTTAGATTATCTACTTACAGGACAGCACTTGACTTGGGGCGGATGGATGTGGGTCCAGATCTCCAGGCAGTTGTCAAGACAGCGAGTAATTTAATACAGATGAGTGTTAAAGATACAGATATATATTTGTTTAATTGCTGAAAAGATGGATTGGTGATCATGCTGGGGTTGAAAATTATTTGGTTGTTATCCTTGAAGGAACCTGAAGAAAGTATTCATATAAAGAATTTATAGGAATTGTATGAATAAGAAAGTGTTTCAAAAGAAGGAAGCATTGATCTCTAAGAGGAGAAAAGCCAGTGTTACCACAGGGGCAGCTGATATGATAAGGAAGAAAGGGTAAGAGAAGGGTCCAACCTGTGTATCATGGCACTGGGTGATATGAATGACCTAGGAGAAAGGTTAACTGTGAGTAACTTTGCATCTCAACCTGATAAATATTTTCTGTTCCAACCTGAGAAAGGAGAATTGAGATATCACTTTATCACTGTTGGAAGTCCTGATCAAAGCCCCTGCTGGGAGTACATGGTCCAAGTTGCATGAGTTCATATACCTGGTCTTCCTTCAGTTATCTGTTCGGCAAACTTGTAGGAGCTGTCTGATCTGTATCGGACATCTATTAATGAAGAATTTGGGCAACAGAACTTTGCTGCATCTTTTCAGCTTTAATTATTCTAGCAATTCTCTGAAATGGAGGCATCATAAAATTCAAGTTAAAGATTTCTATACACTCTATATACAGTGTATTGACAAAATTCTTAGAAGATTTATGAAATTCAACACATATTTTAACTTGAAAACCAGATAAAGATGTCAATACTCCAGATAAGCTAATAATTCAATACATTTGATATTCTGGAAATACCCAGTTAGGGTTTTATTTGGAGGAAAGAGTGAGGGCTGGAGGATCAGGAAGAGAGGGAGTGAGGTGACTCCAGTAAGACAGGGTACTCATCCCTTCTGCAGAGCTGAGAAGGCCTGTTCTGTTATCCCAAGTCAGTTCTGGCTCCAAACTTGAATGTCCCTGCCAGGAAGCCAGAAGCCCTGCAGTCAACTGGATTCACCCCTTCTAGAAGGTAGTTTAGCACAACTAGTTGTGGAAACATGTCCCTTGTGGGGTCTCATCTCCTGTTTCCTGAACAACTACTCAAAGTATCCCTTCACCTCACATGGCATGTTATGTTGAACTGTCTCGAGAGAAATATTAGCCAGATTTTAATCAGGACACTATGTCTTGCCCTCTATGACACTTTATTCAGACATAACTTCTTAGCTTCACTTTACCGAAGCATCAAATAAGAATGATGATAATAATAATAAAAATGAAACCAATAATAATACATACATCATAGGACTGTTCTCAGTGTTCAATGAAATAATACATATAACACTTAGAACCAAGACCTCAGCACCTAATGAGCATTCTCTAAATTTTAGCTCTTTTCAAATCACACAGCATTCACTCCCTGTGTTGAGTTCTGGCAAACATGATTTCCTTGGTTTCAGTACATTACTGGTGACACCATAGAGCCCCTTTTAGGTAAGTTTCCCCTAGAAGCTACCCAGTGCATTGCCACTTAATTCAGCCCTAAATCATATTGGCCTAGTTCCCGGTAAAATGCTCTCAACACAACTATGTAAGTCATGCTGTGTCCCTGACCATTACCTCTACATGTCCTCATTTGGCTAAAGTTTACCCATTTTCAAAATTGGGATACAGATACTCAAGTAACGGAAGATTATGTGATATGATGTATATTTAGCACAAGGCTAGATGCATAGTCTCTCTCTGTCTCTGTCACACACACACACACACACACACACACACACACACACATTCTTTCCCTTTCTCTCGTATCTCACTCCCCCCTCTCTGTCTTCTTTTTCTTCCTCTCTCTCCTGTCTGTCTTCTATTTGTTATTCTACTACTGTTAAAAGGACAGTTTATATTATACATTTATATTAAAAGTATATATGTTATAGGCTTTTATTTCTACTGGTTCCTTCCATCAAGAAATGAAAGGTATAGATATAATTATTTGATTTTTAATGAGAATTCATTTATCCCAATGTATCAACACTCATTAGATTTGCATTTTAAGTGTGGATTATAAAGATCAATTTAAGTAAAAGAAAAGTAGATTGTAGGGAGTAGAGGAGACAGTTTGTTAATTAAGGCATCTTTTGGCCTCTGTTGTTATAGGCATAAAAGTGATTTTGCAAACAAAACAACTCTAGCCCATTTGGGATTCTTGAAAAAGGTAGGAAGAAGAGTGGGGTGCCTGGACATGCCCCTCTCTTCAACTTTTCTCTCTGTCCCTTATGTCTGTATTTTGTCTTCCTACTTTTTGGAATGAAGGTTTCCCAGGTTCCACTTTCACCAAGGACTATGCACCCCCCAAGCCACTGCCCCTGCCTTTCTCTCACCTGCCTACCCTACTGCAGCATGGTGCTCATGAAGTTGGCTTGTATTCACCGGGTATATGTGACATCCACCAAATTTGCTGGCCTCAAGCCCTCCAGGATTCAAGCCATTAGGCCCAGATGTGAGGTTCAGGAGTAGATGCTTTAAATGCACTGAGGTGAGAGAAAAAAGTAACATAAGAAAAGATTGATGAAATGGAAATCCCCTATATGGAGCCTAAGAAAGTCAGCCCTGATATAAAGGTCTAGAGGAGAAAGCTGGGCCAAACATTGATGAGTACAAGTCAGGCTAGTTGTTTTAGTGTGTATCTGTTTATATATACATGTGGATTTTAATGTGTATAGGTGTGATGATCGATGAGGCTGAAGGGTGAGGGCTTCTTGTACATATGAATGAAGTTAATTAAATTGTCATATGGTCTTTCCAAAAACTGTTCAGATTGATATTAATTATAGATCATGGAGAATTAAAAAATGTGAAAAGTGAAAAACTACCAATTTGACTGTATATAACCAAAGAATAATGCTAATATCAATGACATCTGAGTCATTAGTCCATTAGTGCCTAATCATCACCATGTTTATTCATATCATAAATATATACCACCTATGTCAGAAAAACTGTTTTAATTTTATTGATTTGCAGCAGTTTTCATGTCTTGTCGGTCTTATGGCATTGGTGTCCAAGAAATCAGCAAATAGCTTTTGTAAAGGAGACATTGCTTATTAAATATGATTTTGTTTCTGTGACTTTAAAATACATCAGTAGATCTTCATACCTGTGAATATATACGTTTCATCAAAATCTATATATTGAGCATTCATATAATGAGAGAATGCATTCAAATTAACATTGGGACTAAAAGGTGTGAAATAACAAGTATTTTAATTACGTAGAAAAGTTACTGTAGTCAATAAACATGAATTGGCTCTTGTCTAAATTTATTGAAAAAGAATTTGTGATTTATGGACTTTATAACTGAAACTTGTTTATTAAAATTCATTCATAGCTGGGCATGGTGGCTCACACCTGTAATCCTGGCACTTTGGGAGGCCGAGGTGGGTGGATCACCTGAGGTCAGGAGTTCGAGACCAGCCTGGCCAACATGACAAAACTCTGTCTCTACTAAAAATACAAAAATTAGCTGGGCGTGGTGGCAGTCACCTGTAATCCCAGCTACTCAGGAGGCTGAGGCAGGAGAATCACTTGAACCTGGGAGGGGGAGTTTGCAGTGAGCCCAGATCACACAACTGTACTCCAGCCTGGGTAACAGAGCAAGGCTCCATACTACCACCCTCCCCAACACACACACACACAAACAACTCATTTATTCCACAAATGTTTATTAAGAGCCTACTTTGTGCCAGGCATTGATCTAACCTCTGGACATACATCTCTGAAGGAAATGAAGTTTTATCCTCAGAAATGTATGTTCTAATAGGAAGAGAAAGACAGCAGTGGAATGTATAGTAATACAGACAATGACTATGCCCTAAAGGAGGCTATAACCATAGTGGTCTTTGACAAACAGTCTTACCAAAGAGTTTAGTTAGTCAAAAGTCAAGGACCCTGAACAGAATATTGCTGAAAACTTATCAAATATTATTCTTGGTATCTGTGGTTACAAAATGTAATTATTTAAGTTAAAAAAAAATTCTTTACACTGAAATAACGCTTCTATTAAGGAGAGTTATGGAGACGATATTTCCAGCTACTAGTAAGTAGCCTGGATTTGTTCACACTTAAAAAAAAATTAACTTTGAACAGTTGAATATCTCCACTTCTGCTTCTTGGCAAGAAGGTGAAACTTAATACATAACAAGGAAGTCTTATGACATAGAAATTCTTCACTGGCATGTGGGTCCTTCTGCATTTTAAATAACAACTGAATTTCAGACACCCTAATCAGCACCCAAAGGTGTTTTTGAAACCATGTTCTCATTTGGAGTGTTTGGGAGAAGCAGTGTTCCTGGGCTTCTGCTGCATGCCAGGCATTGCTCTCAGAAAAGGACAGTACAAGCCATAATGAAGGCAGAGCTTCCACCTTGTCCACTTGAGTGACAGTGTGAAACATATTCGGATAAGGATATGCCCCAAATACTGTCAAAGTAGAGAACTGAGGACTAAACTGAGGCCCCAGGTGTTGGGAGTGGAGGAAGCTTCTGGAGAGGCTTCTTGCAAGAAGGAGCAGAGTGCCTGCTACATGGTAGGCACTCACTGAGCCTGAGAACCTATTATGTGCACCTTCTATGTAAAGTTCTGGGGATGTAAATGTGAAAATGTGCAATTTCTGTTTTGCCTGAGAAGCACAGACTGTTTGGGGAAATAGACAAAAACTAAAATGGATAATTGCTTTAATAATTGAACATACAAAGTGTATCAGAGGTTCTCAGAAGAAAAAAATTTAGCAAAGTTTCAGAATGACATATAAATTTCAGTATTCTATAGTGGTTAAAAGACATATGAACCCTACTTTTAATTTATATAAATACTAAACAAGGGTTTTATATTTAGATTTTCAGTTTTGCGATTTTTGCTAAATATATGAATCTATTATTAATCCAACATTGTTCACGGATGGCAGTTTAGTAGTACAGATTTCATTAGAGAACTTAACTGCTATAGGTTGGGGGGAGGTGAAGGAAATACAATTTTCCCTAGAAGATTTACATTAGATAGAGTAGTTACAGGCTGTAGCATCTCCCCTGTAATTTTATGAGAATGGTATTACCCTAGCTTTCACTGTGTGATTGCTGGTTACCTTCTGTCAGTGAGCAACAGTCTTACTGCAAAGCAGGAGCACAACCCGTCTCTTTGTCTCCGTGGTCAAATCAATTACTTCTTAGAAAGTCGATTTTTTTCAAAATGACCATGTACAGGAGCAAACGCAGACATCAGAGATGTAAGTAAAATTTGACCCAACTTTTTCATATCACTGGAGTAGGGAAAGCATACTTGATTTCTTAAAAGACTAATCATGACTTCTTCAGATACATCCTGGTAGTAGAAAAGATACTGTAGCTTTTTTCACCCTAACCTTTATCTTTATTCCTGTAAAATGCATGAAAGATGTTGAGGGGAGAGGGGATAATTCACTTGTTACTATGGAAACCCTTGGAAAGGTTTACAAAATCAACACAGAAACAGATCAAATGCAATTTCAGTCTAGCTCAGCATCCTACATTCAGGCATGATCACTAGACAGTTCTCTTTTTTGCTTTTCTAGGAGTGATAGATTTTCTTTCCTGGAAGTCTATTGAAAGGTTTGGGAAGCTAGCCTAAAACTTCTGTTTATTCATCCAATTTCAATTACAACTCTTAGGAGGAAGAAAACAGTTCAGAATGGAGGGGAGAGAGTTAATTGTGAAGGACAAGCTGAATATTTAACAGGATATTCATTGCCAAACTTCTTGGTCCAGAGCATGCTAGTGACATAATTCACTACAGGCACCATTTCAAAGGGTTAAAAGGAGTCATCTGCAGTCTCCCCTAAAGGAACTGATTCTGGCTGAAAAGGAGCAGCACAATTACCCTGGCCTAAAGTCCAGAACAAAGATTATTATGGAAATGAAAGCTATCGGAATCTCGCTAAAAATCAAAAGATTGTTATAACAACACTATTTAACAGTGAAGCAATATGCCTCTCATGAAAAGCTTTACAATCACCTCTCTCTAGTAAGTCTAACTCTTTATCACTTTACCGTTTCTATTGTCTAAAGTAAATAATACCATATTTAGCCCAAAATGGTCTGTCACTGTCTCTATTTATCGTCATAGACAGGTAACGGCAACTTATTCTATAGACAAAGTCTGTACTTTTTCATTATTTCTTTTGATGTCTTTAAATGTTATCAAATGTTTTGGAAATCAAAGTCTAGCAGTCACAATTATACTATCAAAAAGCCAATAAATCATAGATAATTTTTAGTGTGATAATTTATTATTTGGTCTATTTTAACCTAAGATCTGAAAACTAACATTTCTCCTGTTTGAAGAAGTTTCATGCACCACAGAAAGCTCTGAGGGCTAGGCTGCCAGTTTGATTCTATAAGCTTGATTGCCTTTTGATGCCAGTTCTTTCTTGTGATAAAGAAACAACATATGATAACTGCTACTTTTTTATATAAAAATGATTGGTGTGAAGTCTACACATATATTGCTGATTTTCTTGTGATTTCCTCCTACAAGAATAAATCTAAATTATGCATATATTTGAAAACCATCTTGTGCCTTTACTCCTGTATCTTTTATATATCCCTCATTTTTTTTTTCTTGTGGGTTATCAATGCCTTAATGCACATGGAAAATAAGAGATTCACAGAAAAATTATACTCCGTGTCTCCCCTTAAAATGTGCTTGCTGAAGTCTGCGATTAAGCAGCAGGAAGAAATTGTGAATTACATGAGACAAGCCAGAAGACGTATAATTATACAGGCATAAACACAGTAGGGTGTACTGGAATGGTTCAGTTAAAAAAAAACCTAATGTATTACTTAAGTTTAATTGTATCAACTATTTTATGTTGCATTAAGTGTTTCTATATTCTAATAATATAAAATATCAGAGAGCAGGAACATAATAAAATTAAAGTATATAGAAAGCTTAGCAATAAAAGCAAATAGAATCCTTAAATGAATTTCTTACACTAACAATATTTGCAAAAGTAGAATATAATGCAGTTGTTTGCCATCCAATAGGTAAACAAAAAAACTGGAATCTTCCCATCACCAAAGTCCAGGGGATTTCCATTTTCAATCATATCTTTTATGTGTGTGTTTTTGATCATATAAAAGGCATAAACTCACCTAAAGGCAATTGTAATCCAATTAAGGCAATAATTGTACATTAAACAAAACCTCACTGTAGGAAAGAAGGAAAGTATTCATACAATTTTCTTTAAAAATGAGATAGTACATAAATCAACTTTCTAATTATTCTCTTTATCCAAAGATTTAATATGATATCTTCTAGTAAAAATAAGTGTTTTCTTTCAGAAGGTCTGACAAGAGGAAAAGTAAAGGTGCATGTGGCTATGTCAGGAGTTTGGGGAAAAAGGGGAGAACAAAAATACTTATAAGAGAGATTTTAAAGTATAAATTGTACTAAACGTTTGAAGATTCATGTGGGACTTTGAAATTCATTCTTCACTCATATTGAGATTAGTTATTTATAATTCACTATACAAGAGGAGGAGAGGGAGGGAAGAGTGCCCATTGCCTTGCTCCTGATAGAGCAATTGCTAGGTAAAAGGAGCAGCTTAGTGTTCATTCAGATAACAGATCTTACTTATGCAAAACTACATTAATGACTTTCAATTAGATACAGAATTTTTTGAGTGGCATTAAAAAATGTTTGCATATATCAGAGGCTGATATTGCCAGAGCCAAACAGGTACAGACCAATTTAAGGAATTCTAATACATGTAAACCTATTTTTACAAATCAGGTTGATTTGGGAATTAACATTTAACTTTTGAGTTCATTTAAATGTTAAGTTTTTACACATATATAATAACAATATTTATTTTACTATAAAGTTTATGTTTAAATTTTCAAAAATTTCTGTATAAAGCAAGGAAAACCTGTAACCTCCCTTGCTGAAACTCCACATGACCTTGAGAAAACATTTTTGGGCTTTTATAAAAGACACATGAAGGTACATTTTTTAAAAATGAATGTTTTTAAAACACCAATGTAGAAGAAAAAGTAGAATAGAAGCCATAGAATTTTGAAAATAGCACAATACCTGTGCCATGGCAAAGAAAACAGTGTGAATCGAGTTTCGAGTGTGTCACATTTCATCTCATTTTACTGAATTGGAACAGATCATGTATTTTTTATTGCTAATAATATTTTTGGGTGAGCTTATCAACTTTATCCATATTATCATTGGAAATACTTGATGAGATCACTTCAGAAATCTAAATACTAGTCATCATAGCCCTCTGCTTATGGTCTTGGCCAATATCTGTTACTCCTGTGGGTTACAATCTCTTCTTTAACTTTAGTAGATTGCTCTGAGAAGGTGTTCTGTAGGGTACCTTCCATCTCTAATCCTCAGTGCCTCCATAACACAGCCTTCATCAGGTCATTCCCCTACTCAAAGACATTAATGGTTTCTCACTGACTAGATAATGGTGACTCTGGGCTTGTGTGCTTCAGATCCATGGTTGCCCATGGAGTTACTACAAGGTTACTGCATATTAATATTTATATAAATATGAATCATTGTATAATAAAGATATATGTGTATATGGACATACACATGTGTATATATACATAAACATATACACATATATATGCTTTTAAAGTTCTAAAATATGTTTAATAAAAACATGTATTTAAAAGGTGGTACTGCGTTTGTAATAGCTTTTTATACCATACATTTTATTTTAAAAAATAACTATAGTACATGCAGCCCTCATTATGTTTCAGTATTCTTTAAAAAAAAAAAAAAAAAAAAAAAAAAAAAAAAAAAAACTTCATACACCCAAAGGTTGAGAATCACTGAACTAGAAAGCAAACACAAGCAAGACCTTACAATACGGAAATTTACATGATTGTCATCCACCCACTACTTTCTTCTCTTCCTGATACCACCTCTATTCTAGCCTTACCAAGCTACCAATTGTCAGCCAGGTGCAGTGTCTCATGCCTATAATCCCAGCACTTTGAGAGGCTAAGGCGGGAGGATTACTTGAGTTCAGGAGTTCAAGACCAGCCTAGGCAACATGGTGAAACCCCATCTCTACCAAAAATACAAAAATTAGCCGAGCGTGGTGGCAGACACCTGTAATCCCAGCTACATGGGAGACTGAGGCATAATAATTGCTTGAACCCAAGAGGCAGATGTTGCAGTGAGCCAAGATTGCACCACTTCACTCCAGCCTGAGTGACAGAGCTAGACTCCATCTGAAAAATACAAATAAACAAAAAAGCTACCAATTGCCCCTGAAATTCACTATATACTCTTATCTCTATGCCTTTGCCCATTTATCTTCTTGGTGATAGATGACCTTCACTTGCACCTTCACACCTCTCTGTTAAAGGTTTCACTCGCATGCCACATCCTTCCTAAATGATTCCTCAGTTTCTAAGTCAAATCGCTCTTTTCCTTCTCTCTTTTCAGTTCATATATAAATATATATATATTTTTTGTTTTTTTTTGTTTTTTGTTTTTTTTTTTTTGAGCCAGAGCCTCAGTCTGTCAGCAAGCTGGAGTGCAGCAGTGCAAGCTGAGATTGCTGAACTACAACCTCTGCCTCCAGGTTCAAGCGATTCTCCTTCCTCAGCCTCCTGAGTAGCTGGGATTACAGGTGCCCACCACCATGACCGGCTCATTTATGTATTTTTAGTAGAGATGGGGTTTCACCATGTTGGCCAGGCTGGTCTCGAACTCCTAACCTCAGGTGATCTTCCTGCCTTGGCCTCCCAAAGTGCTGGGATTACAGTTGTGAGCCACCGCACCTGGCCTCAGTTCATATATTGTAATTTTTCTTAAAATTTCTATATTCTGTCTTATATATAGAAAATTATCTATTTACACCACTAATCTCTTTCTTTCATATAAGGTATTTTTTATATGAAACTTATATGAAAGTTTCTTTCATATAATGTATTGTTTATTCTTGTTTGATACATCCTCAGTGTGTGCATAATATGATGCTTTGCCCATCAAAATCCAAGGCTGTCTAATGAAATGTATTGACTTAAATACATGTTTTTGACCACCTATTACTTTCCAGAGATTGCTCTAATGGTAGGGCTATAGCAACAAACAAAACAACATTTTATTGAAGAGAAGATGACTCACAAATAAATATATAATATGCGATGTAATGCTAAGAGCTATGGAGAAAAATAAATCTAGTAAGGGAGAAATGGAGTTTTGGAACATGGGGTGAGGAATTTCTATTTTCTATGGGGAAGTCAGGAAAAGCCACTTACTAAGGGGACATTTGATCAGACAACCTAAAGAAGTGAGGAAATTGGTTCAGTTTCTTTCTGGATAGTTCCAAGTAGAAATAGCATATGCAAAGTCCATGAGGAACTTTGGGATAATTGAAGGACCAAGAAGGAGTCCAATAAGTAGAGTGAATAAAGATGAGGTCAAAAAAGCATTAGGAACATTGGATAGATAGAGTAGGACACACAACAGAATTTAACTGAAGAAGTCTTGTTTAAAGGTACTTATTGAAATTGACTATTATAAATTAAACAGCAATAAAAAAATGGAGTATTATTTAAAACAAATACTTATATTGATACCATGATTTCTTTGTAACTGTGAAGACAAAAGAAATAATTTGTTATTCCCAAATTATTTCATATCTTAAGTGTTGATCTTTTTTATTACATAACCAGTTGAAAATGTGATCTAGGTTTTAAAACTTTTTTTTAAGTTTATACCAGAAAAAAAAAAAAATTTTTAGGCTTGATCGGTAAAGGCTCTCTAGAGGGCACTATTAAATTCAATCTTTGATTTATCTATTATTGATGCTTGTAGGGAATTCTGGTATGACATCTGCAATGTCTTCAGTCTTTTTTATTATCAAGTTCTAATATGAATTCTGTAACTGGTAGAAATTGAGAAACTGTAATTTTATAGATTCTTCCATGGAATCATGTGTGCATGGATAGAATCAGTGCAGTCTGATTGAGCATGAACAATGGGACTATAGATGCCAGTCTGGGAGCAGAGACGTACAAAGGCTGACTGATAACACCCCTGATACAGATTGACCTTAAATGGAAATACATGTTGGTCTGCCTCATATCCTTAATCACAGACTTTTACAGGCTCTCACCTGTGACTGGTTCTGCCTGCAGAAATATATTCTGTCTGTCTCTTTCTTTCTCTCTCTCTGTCTCAAAAAATCTGATGATCTGTCCATGTATTTTTCTGTTTAACAATGCCCCACACACTCAAAGGTCACTTTTGTGGAGGGTAAGCATTTGTCCATTTCTCTTCTGTACTTTCAGAAAACAACTTGACTATCATACATCATCTGCTCTTTTAATTTCTCAGAATCTGTGCTGCATTTATATCTACACTTGCATAAAAACCGTGGCATTGACTCTGTCCCCAGGTGTTCAGGTAAATGTCCTCTGCAGAGTATACTTTATCACTTCAAAAAATGTTACAGTTAAAAAATAATGTTAATTTGTATTTGTTGATGAAAGAATTACACATGTTGATAAAAGAATTATGCATATATATCCTAAGTGTCTTCTTGACAATTAGGAAAATAAGATTGGTGTTAAACGAAGATGTTAGTCTATCATTTTAACATACTGTCATGTGGTTTGGAAACATTTTCTCCCATTTCATGGTTGTCTCTTCACTCTCTTGATTATTTTTCTTTGCTGTGCAAAAGCTTTTTGGTTTGATGCAATTCTGTCTGTTTTTGCTTGTATTGCCTGTGCTTCTGGGGACATATCCAAAAAGTTTTGGCCCAAACTAATGTCAACAAGCTCTTCTTCTATGTTTTCTTCTAGTAGTTTCATAGTTGTAGGTCTTATGTTTAATTCTTTAATTCATTTTATTTTTGTATATGGGGTGAAATAAGGGTCAAATTTCTTTCTCGTATGTATGGATATCCAGTTTTCCAACACCATTTCTTGAAGAGACTATACTTTCCCCATTGTGCATTCTTGGCACTTTGGTAAATCAGTTGACTAAAAATGCTTAGACTTATGGCTGGGCTTTCCATTCTGATTAATATATTTTCAATATTAAACACTTCACATGTTTTTAATATTCAAACAGCTCGATAGCAATAAAATTAGTAACTTGATTGAAAAATGGACAAAGAATATGAAAAGTCATATCTCAAAAAAAGACATACAAATGGTCAACATACATATGAAAAAAGTTCAAAATCACTAATCATCAGGGAAATACAAATTAAAAATTAATACCACAATGATATATCACATCACATCTGTTAGCAGAATTGTTATACAAGTGACATGATAACAAGTGTCAGTTAGTACATAAAGAAAAGGAGATTCTTTACACTGTTGGTAGGAATGTATATTAGTACAACCATGATGGAAAACAGTGTGAAGGTTCCTCAAAAAATTAAAAATAGAACTATCAAATGATCCAGCAATTTCATTTCTGGGAATATATTCAAAGAAAATATAATTAGTTATCTCAAAGAGATATCTCTACTTCCATTTTTATAGCAGAATTATTCAGAAAAATCAAGACTGGAATCAACATAAATGTCCATCCACAGATAGGATAAAATATATGATATATATATTTCATATAATATACAAATATCATATCTCAGATATATACATGTCTCATATATGACATATATCATATGTAAATGTCCATCCACAGATGAATGGATTAAAAATATGATTATATGAGATATATATATCTCATATAGTTAGACAGATACACAAACATACACACACACACACACACACACACACACCCAATGGAATACTAGTCAATTTTTAAAAAGAAAGAAATCCTGTCACTTATGGCAACATGGATAAACCTAGAAGACATTATGCTAAATTAATAAGCCAGGTATAGAAAGATAAATACTGTATCATCTCACTAATATTTGGAATCTAAAAAAATGGAACATTAATAGAAACAGAGAGTAGAATGCTGGTTACCAGAGGCTAGGTGGGCAGAAAGGGCAATGGGAACATGTTTGTCAACAGATACAAAATTTTAGTTACAGAAGCAATAAGTTCAGGAGATCTATTGTGCAACATGGTGACTACAGTCGTAAGTCATAACAATATATCATATGCTTGAACATTGCTAAGGGAGTAGATTTTAAATGTTTTCACAAAAAGACATGGTAATGGATATGTTTAATTCATTAAGTTGACTTAGCTACTCCTTAATACATACATATATCAAAACGTTGCATATATGTAAAATTTTCATTATTAATCAAAAAACTAAAATAAAATAAAATACTGTCATGAATGCAAGCAGTTTGACATGACTACAGAAAAGATAACCATTCATAAGCATCAATGTAGAGCAGGAAATAGTGTTTTTTGTGCTCTAATATATGCCATCTTTGAAACGACAGAAAGCAACTTTCTTAAAAACCATGATCTGGCATAATTATGTGTTTTGGGAAATCTTTTTGGTTGAGCAATATAAAATCAACAGTTTTGTAAGTCAATGGTTGGGCAAAGGGGAGAGGTGGATATAATAAGCCATTACACTTGGCACAAGTTGGCATTAAAAGCGTAGGGCTGTTACAGTTAACCAGGTGTGATTACTTGATACACTAAAAATATCTAATTACATTAGGGAATATATACATTATTGTTCTTTAGGATATGTAAGGTTAAACTTTCTACAAAATATTGAAAGTATGTTCAGTGTCATCAACATAGATTAATTAGATGACTTTATTTTTGCAAGTGATGTATCAGAGCTTTGAAGATTATCAGAACTTTTCTAGAAAGTATCTACCTCCAACTAAACTTAAAATATTGATTATAAGCATTTGAATTCTAATTTTACATATTTTATCATTAAAACTTTGTTTTCATCCAAATGGAAAATTGAGTAGTTCTAAATGAATTGGGTAATGATAATAAAAATGACAAATATATTGAATGTTTACCATATATCAGGCACTGTTTTAGCCATTTTGTTATAGATGACTAATGTAATTTACATAAGAGAGCAATAATCAAACATGTAATAGAATAATGAAGTAATCTGTGATACTTCATTTTTATTATAATTTCAAAATGCTATGATTTTATTTCTAATCTCTAGGAAATTGGACACCCAAAATTAAATTAAAATATGAACATTGAATAGAATTAAAAAGCAACATTATATATCTCCTAAGGAATCCACTAAATTAACTTTAAAAAGCAAAATGTAATGTTTTACCAATATCCCTACCCTTTAAATCATACAGAAACAGAAAAAATATATTGAAGAAAGTTTTACATAAATATATGTAAACAAAGTATCTGCAAATGAATGTATTTGCCTCATATGCTATCTTTTCTGCAAAGGAATGAAAGGTTTCCAGAACTTAGAATAAGTGAAGTTCTCTGAAGTGATTTTAGTAATTCGTTGTGAGTCATTACACACTTCTTGATCTAGAACAGCTAAGTTATTTGGCATAACCTTTTGATTCATTTTCCTTTTTCTTAGTTATTGATTTTCTTCTTACTGAATTGCACCCTTATTTTAACGATGGAATTTCTGACACCTTTAGTTATATAGGGAAACATTATATATGTGTAAATATTGACTCACAGTATTAATGGTCTATTATTGACATATTGTCTCTAGAGCTTCATTTGTATTTAAAATAAGAATAAAGTCCACATTTATTTCCTTAGACTCCTTATAGAGTATGTGGCATATATTTTTGTAATGTTCCATGCCTTGGGCTACCTATCATTGGAAAATGTTATATTTCATATTATACGATTCTTTTGACCCCTAGTAAACCTGAAACTGCCTTAGAGGAACAGCTGAATGTATTTCCTTAAATAAACACACTTTGTTCTTCAAATTGCTAGTATTTGTCTTCTTAATAGGCTCCACAGGCAATAGGAATGTTGACTTTGAAGTCACCTCTGCTAGGTTCATGTAGATAAGTCTGACTATTTCATACCTTTTTCTTCGCACACTTAACAGTGTCTTTCAACTCACATTTGTTTTAAGACACCTATAAATGCATACAGACTACATGAAATATTTAATTTTTATTTAATTTATAGTCTCAGTAATTAGTGAGAGGCTGGCTCACAATTAAATAAAAATAAACTTAGACAAAACTCAGAAAAGGTTTAGTTTTAATTGAGGTATGAGGAAAAATTCATTTAGTTGGTCACATCCTTGGCTTTCATATGGTAGGAAGAGAAAAATGGTCACTTGAATTTTACAAGTGGTCATAAAATTTTTCTCAGCACTAAACTGTCCTCCAGAGCTATTTATATGAAGCTAGTCATTTTCTAATGATCACTGGTAACATAGATGATACACTCAATTTTGATAAATGGGTCCAAACTGTCCTAAAGAGACTGTAGCAGTAACACTCCATGAAGCTTTCTAGAATTTGTTTGCTTATTCACTATCTAGACAGAAATATTTTGCATATTTTTCACCATCCCAGTTTTTAAGAACCCAAGCTAGAGTTTGAGAAAATTGTATTTGAATGTATATAACAATGTATTTGATTTTGAAATAAAAACATATCATTAAAAATTCTACTTTAAAAATATTCTTTGAAACTTGAGTATCTAGGAAAAAATTTAATAACTAAGCACAGGAACAAAATACAAGAAATTGTAGCATAAAGATCATAGTATGCTTTGGGAGGCCGAGGCAGACTGATCACGAGGTCAGAAGTTTGAGATCAGCTTGACCAACATGGTGAAACACTGTTTACTAAAAATACAAAAATTATCCGGGCATGGTGACACACGCCTGTAATCCCAGCTACTCAGGAGGCTGAGACAGGAGAATTGATTGAACCCAGGAGGTGGAGGTTACAGTGAGCCGAGATCATGAGCCAAGATCATGCCAGCCTGGGTGACAGAGCGAGACTCTGTCTAAAAAAAAGAAAAAAAAGATCATAGATGTATTTGTTACTAATATTCTCTTTTTGGTCTCTGAAAATGGGTCCCTGGAAATTAGAACCATATTAAGTTAACCATTTCTTATATATTAGAAACAGTTGTTTATCAGGTTAAAAATGCTGTATTTTTTGTACTGTATAAACAGGCATCTAACATAGTCATTTGCTTGGGGAAGATACTAGCCTTTGATAATACTATTTCTCTTAGATTACTACTGGCAGCAATTAATCAACAGTTGTAGTAATTTACCCTATACTTCAAGCCAAATTAACTGTCTTGCCTTGTTTATTTGAATATTAAAGGATAATATGGCATTGGGCCTGGAATTCTCAATAAGTTGCCCATGTTGTTAATATTTACCAATATTAACTTAGCAATAGCCTAAAAGGTGGAAGGAATATCTGTTTTAATATTCATTTTAAAAATACATGTTTTAAAGATTGTAATTCAGCGTCATCACATCAGTTACGATAATTTCATTTTGGGTCCAGGATAATTAAATCTGGAAATGAGTAAGATGTACTACAATGATAATATTTCATTATTCTTTGTAACTAACATTCCAATCACTGGTATAGATTGACATTTGGAATATGACTGTCATCACACAATTCTTTACCCTAGGAGACTTCCTAATGGGCATTTTTTATACCTTGCTGTAGCCTTTTATGTACTTAATAACAGTACAATTTCATGTAGCTTCATAACAAATACCATTGCCATATTTATGTCGTAATAAAACTAGTTTAAGGTATTTTTATGAAACTATTTATGGCTTTTAGTCATTATTGAGTTTTTTATGACTATTATAAAGTGGTATGACTTAAGAAAAATTGTAAACTCCCCTATGGGTATTGGTCATGATTGAAAACAATACAACTCTTTTGGTTGTTATATCTTGCGAAATTTTATTATCTTCTGTCTAGAAAAGCAAAATACTAGGGATCTTCAATCAGATTATTACCAAATTGTTAAGATTTTGTTCTATGTATTGAATAGAAGCATATATTTCATTACTTGTCCCAACTGGAATAAACATAAACTGCCAAATTTCCTGGAAAACAATATCTCTAGAGGTCGTTTCAGTTGATAAGTATGTGTTATCAACTAATGGTTTTATTAGTTGCTTCTTGTAGGTATTCTGGGTCAGTTTCATTATTATTAACTGAAAGCCTCAATATTATTTACTCATACAAACTATACGTCTTAGTTGTTATAGTAAACAGATTTTTAAATTATTGCATAAAATTGTATGTTAAGAAATATTGTTTGGCTGGGCACAGTGGTTCATCCTATAATCCCAGCACTTTGGGAGGCCTAGGTGAACAGATCACCTGAGGTCAGGAGTCTGAAACCAGGAGTCTGAAACCAGACTGGCCAACATGGTGAAACCTCATCTCTGCTAAAAATACAGAAAATTTAGCTGGGTGTGGTGGTGCATGTCTGTAATCCCAGCTGTACAGGAGGCTGAGGCAGAAGAATCGCTTGACCTCAGGAGATAGAGGTTGCAGTGAGCCAAGATCACACCACGGCACTCTAGCCTGGGTGACAGGGTGAAACTCTGTTTAAAATGAAATGAAACATTGTCTGATTTTGTGACTTTAAAAAAGCAAGGCATTTCTTGATCTGGTATTATCCTACTTTGAAGGTCCATTTGTTGACATCTCACCTTGCATATTTCAGATTAGTATATGATACTGAAAATTCTTTCTGTTCTCTGAAGCAGTCTTTCCACCATTCATACTTTATGTTGTTTCCATTTTGAACACCCTCCTCTCCTCTTTGCTGAGCTAATTTCTACTTATCCTTCAGGTGCCAGTTTAGACAATCACTTCCTTCTGATACATTTCTATAAGCTGCTGGTGGCTAGTAGAGTTTATCTTTGTTATGGATTCCTCTGTAACCTGTATGTATTCTGTTTGTAACTGATAATTTATCTAGTCATTTGACTCTAACCCTGAAAGACAGAGATCAGGTCTCTATTTTCATTCTATATCCCTAGCATGGTCTGGCCTAGGAAGCCCTCAATTAATAGACTTTGAAGGCTAAACAGAATGGATTGCCTTACTTATGTACCTGTTGTAGCAACTAGAAATTTTAGTCATTTGCCCCAAATATGTTACTGTGATATAGGCTGTTGGTGAACTATCTCTTGCCTTTTTATATTCACGGATGTGTATGCATGGTATCACCTGCTAAGGCCTTTTAGTTCTCAGTTTTTGAAGTTACTTTTTCTAATGACGACCCTAATTTCCTTATTTGATGAGAAGTATTAAAAGGAATCTAAAAATACTTATATCCTGGGCAATTTAACAATGTTTAAGGCATACTTTGAAAGTGCCATAAAATCCATATTGTGACTTTCTCACAAGCCTATTGTTGTACTATTAAGCAATGATACTAGTTTCTAGTTAATTCATGGCTTATCTTTTATTTATTATACTTTTTAAAAATTGACATAAAAATTGTACATATTTATGATGTTTTGATACATATATATTGGGTAATTATCATATCAGGATATTTAGCATTTTCATCATCTCTTTGTGGGCAGAACATTCAAGATTCTCTCTTCCACCTATTTTGAAACATATCATGCAATATTGTTAACTATAATCAACATACCAGAACTTACTCCTGCTATCTAACTGTGACCATATATAGTTAATCAATTTCTCATTATACCCCAGCCCCTTCCCATCTCCAATCTTTGGTAGCCACAATTCTACTCTCTACTTCTATGAGACCAGCATTTTTAGATTCTTTATATAAGCGATATCATATTTGTATTTCTGTCCTAGCTCACTTCACTTAACGTAGTGTCTTCCAGGTTCATCCATGTTGCCCCAAATGATAGGATTCCAATCTTTTTCATGGCTAAATAGTATTCCAGTGACATATTGTATTGAAATAGAAAAATCCATCTTAAAAAATGCGTATGGAACCACAAAAAAAAAACAAATAGCCAAAGAAATCTTAGGAAAAAAGAACAAACTAGAGTCATTACACTACCTGACTTCAAAATACACTACAAAAACTATAATAATCCAAACAGCATGGTACTGTCATAAAAATAGACACGTAGACAAATAGAACAGAAAAGATAACCCAGAAATAAACCTGTATACTTACAGCCAACTGATTTTTGACAAAAATGTCAAGAACATATAGTGGGGAAAAGACAACCTCTTCAACAAATGGTGCTGGAAAAGCTGATTATTTACATTTAGAAGAATGCAACTAGACCTCTGTCCCTCACTGTATATTTAAAAAACCTCAAAATGGATTAAAGACTTATATACTATAAAAACAGTAGAAGAAAAATAAGGGAAATGCCTTATGGCATTGGTCTAGGCAAAGTTTTTTTTTTAACAAGAACTCAAAAGCATAGGCATCAAAAGCAAAAGTAGAAAAATAGGATTTCATCAAACCAAGAAGCTTCAGCACAGCAAAGGAAACAGAGTGAAGAGAAAACCTACAGAATTATGGAGAATATTTGCAAACTATACGTTTGATAGAGGGTTACTATCCAAATTATATGTAGAACTCGAACAACTCAATAGCAAAAAAAAAAAAATGTGATTAATAATGGACAAAAGATCTGAATAGACATCTCTCAAAAAGAGACATATAAATGGATAACAGGTATATGAAAAAATCATTAGCATCACTTATCAGGGAAATGCAAATGAAAACCACAATAAGATAGTATCTCATCCAGTTAAAATTGATATTATTAAAAAGACAAAAGGTAACAAATGCTAGGGAGTATTTGGAGAAAGGGAAGTGGGAATGCAAACTAGTACAGCCACAATGGAAAACAGTATGAAGATTCCTTCAAAAACTAAAAATAAGGTGGGGCTAGATGGCTCACACCTGTAATCCCAGCATTTCAGGAGGCCGAGACAGGAGGATAGCTTGAGGCCAGGAATTCAAGGGAAGCCTGGGCAACATAGGCTTCCCTTTTTTCTACAAAAAAAAAAACAAAAAAAACAAAAAAAAAGAAAAGAAAGAAAACAACACCTAAAAATAAAAATAAAACTACCATGTGACCCAGCAGTTTCATTACTGAGTACTGGGTATATACCCAAAAGAAATGAAATCACATGTCCAGATATATCTGTATTCCTATGTTTACTGCAGCACTGTTCACAATGGCCCAACATATAGAATCAACTCATTGTTCATCAACAGATGAATAAACAAAATGTGCTGCATATACACAGTGTAATAGTTTCTGTTTAAAACTTCCAGATTATTTTATCATTTTAATAAATGAAGACTCATAGCTGATAACACATTCAGAATTAAAACTTATTTCTCTACATTCTGTTTCCCCCCCGCAACCAAGAGTTGTCTCTGCTGCTAAGGGTCGTTATTCACTAAATCAATTTTCCATCAGTTAGAGGAGCAAATTGTTTTTCCACAGATTTGTAGCTATTAATCTCAGCAGGAACTCAGTGAATGTTTTCTTTTTAACATCAACATCAGAAAGACATGGACAGGAAGGAATAATTTGAACCAAGTCCAGGACATACTGGCTGAATCTATAAAAGTTAAAACTTCATGTCATATAGTAAATCTTTGTCACTAATTTATACCATTTTAAAATTTGGGGATATGATTAGAATGGTCTACAACGTAATTTTACTGCCCACATTCTTACTCTGTTCCTTCATTGTCTTCTCCATTATTATTGCTACTCAGTAATGGTGTCAACTGGAAAGTCTTGAATTGTAACTAAAAGTGACCTCATTTCTAAAGCATTTAAAGTTATTGCAGGTGAAAGCTCTCTCAAGGGCTTTCATTGTTTCAATTACCCGGATGTACAATCTCTGTCAATCATGAGTGCTGCACATTAAATTAACTTGAACAGTTACAGCCCAAACTTATTCTTAGCTTTGGAAAATTTCTTACATAAAAGCTTAGAATGTAAGAATTGAAAAAAAGCTATTAGAATAATGTAGATAACTCTGAAAGGACCTCTAGATTGCTACACATATTTCTTTCTTTTCTGAGTATAATTGAGATTTCCAAGAATTTTTACTGAGGGTTCATTTTACATTCTGGACTTGGTAATTTTAAAAAAAAGATAAGATTGTTAAAAGAGCAATAAGTAATTTAATAAAGAATTGAAGACAAAATATTGTATGGTTGATAAATTCTTATCAACCTTTTTAGTTGAGGTGATTAGAACACCAGGGTAAAGTGGTCAGGGTGGTAGGGTTGAGCTCTCTGTGGCCCAGGTAGTTTATCCTCTTTGTGGGTCACAGACCATTCTGGGCACCCTGCCCAGACATTCTTTAAAGAAGGACCTGGTCCCAACACAACAGTAGATGAAAGAGAGAAACAGGTCAGGGTGAATACACAGCCATCAGAACTACAATGTCTCAAGGTCAGTATATTTCTAGAGTGATTATATATAATATGTGTATATATACACACACACGTATATATACACACACATATATAATAGTGTGTGTATATATGTATATACAATGTATATTGTATGGTATGTGTGTTTATATATAATAATCATTCTAGCAATATACTCACTTTACATATGGATACACATAACACTATATATATATATATATAGTGACAATTTTGTATAAAAAAGGGAGAATAACTGTGTTTGAATAACAATTATTTGTTTATGTTTTAATTTATAAAGGCAGTAAAAATCAACCAGGTTCACTTCCTTTACTTTTTGATCAGGTATCAAATTCACACACTTGAAATTTCACAAGACACAAAATATTTACAATTTCAAAGGCTCCTATTGTGGGGAGGGGGGAGAGGGGAGGGATAGCATTAGGAGATATACCTAATGTAAATGACGAGTTAATGGGTGCAGCACACTAACATGGCACATGTATACATATGTAACAAACCTGCACGTTTGGCACATGTGCCCTAGAACTTAAAGTATAATAAACAACAACAACAAAAATCTTGCTTCACTGAAGTATATGAAGGTAGTCTCAATATTTTTCATTATATCCTTGCATGCATAAGTAAAATTGTAAATAATTTAAAGGACACTGAAATAATTAAGTATGCTGTTGTCTTTTCTCTTGAGGCATCAGAATGGGTATAACTAAATTTATGTAGGAAACTTGATTTTGTTCACCATGAAAGAACTGAAGAATCTTAGATTTGTTTTTTTTTTTTATTATTTATTTATTTTTTTTTGAGACGGAGTCTCGCTCTGTCGCCCAGGCTGGAGTGCAGTGGCGCGGTCTGGGCTCACTGCAAGCTCCGCCTCCCAGGTTCATGCCATTCTCCTGCCTCAGCCTCCTGAGTAGCTGGGACTGCAGGCGCCCGCCACCGCGCCCGGCTAATTTTTTGTATTTTCAGTAAAGACGGGGTTTCACCATGGTCTCGATCTCCTGACCTTGTGATCCGCCCGCCTCGGCCTCCGAAAGTGCTGGGATTACAGGCGTGAGCCACTGAGCCCGGCCCAGATTTGTTTTATCGAAGAAGGCTTAGGCTTGGTTCAGGCCCTGCTGTGAGAAGAATTAGCAAGAAAAGTTCCAGCTTTGTCTAGTTAGATTGACACTGTGTCATGGCATCTTTCTTAATAAATATAAATTTACATCTCCACTACCAGTGCAGTACTGACTTACTGTGGATTTGAACCTAAAGTTATCACATGCATCACACTTAATCATAGTGGTTTTCATAGACTTAGATTCAGTTGGGCAGAATCACCTGGATAGTTATTTTGATTCTACGCTCCAGTTTTTATAAACATAACGCAGCAATGACATGGAAGAAAGCAAAAAGACTTCAGAGTTATTGAAGCTAAACTTTTGATTTCATAGAGGAAATAGGTTTGTTCTGTTGCCCACCAGAAATGGTAACTAATAAATGTGTCTTTCACATCTTCCTTCTTTGAGGAACTAGGAATTTCTACAGCATTAGTTACTTCACTTTTTTTTAGAAAAGGAATGTTGTCACTGAAAAGTTAAAATTTAATATTCACATGAAAATATTCTTCTCTTCTGTTTAACATCAATCTTTAAGTATTTTTATTATTGCAATATTCTCTCTTCCTAATAACAGTCATTTTTTTCTATACTCACCATTCCCCCACCCAACCCTCATTACCCTTTATTCTATTAAAATGATTACCATGCTGTAAATTATATTTATTTCCTTTCCAGCAAACTACGATCATTAAGAGTAGTTCTGTTATCTTTGCATCACCTTACCTGGCTCTGTACCTGGTTCATAGTAGGACTCAGTGAGTGTTTGATGAATGAATGAATGAATGAATAAATGAATGAATTCAGTAATATTGTTGAGTATGTTTTTATTATACTTTTAAAACTTCTGTTTATATTCAGTAATGAAACATGGAGAAATTAAATCAGATATTTACCTTTACTAATAAAATTGTACCAGAGGGAGCCATGATATTATTGTCATTTTCTAAAATGTGCAAGACTGCAAAGGGTGAAACCTCTTTGAATTAATGCCTCTTAATGGTTGGCAATTTAATCACTAGTCTACATTCACAATTTAAGAACTTTACATTGTCTGTCAGTAACAGTGTAAATGACAACTTTCATATCTGAGTCATAAATAATTCATCATCATGTATTCACCCCTTTAGAGTGCTAAGCATACCATAGAGGAATCTTTGTTAAAGATATTTGGCTAACCATCTACTTAGCTATGTTAGAGGAAAAATATTCAAAGCTCTTGACCTAGTATTCCAATTTCTGGCAAACTTTAAAAGTACCATAGTTGACATTCATTTAGAATTCATCTCCTTGATCACTTTTGGCCCACAGTCACAGGCTTTGATTCAGAACTTCTAAAGCAACTTTGTTTTGACCTCTGCTCTGTTATTTTCCAAGTCATTTAAAAACCAAGACCAGAAAATATCCTGCTTCATTATTTCATCAAAGTTCTCAATGATCCCATTGGATTTTATTTCATCATCTTCCCCACACTATGTACAGTAAGTTGTTTAAGATTTTGTAGGCAAATTTCTCATTTTCCTAGAATTGATGCTTAGAAATTCATCAGATGATCATCAAATCAATAGTCCTTAATTAAAAACTAAGTATATATATTCTGTATTTTTCACAATGCTTAATTAATCTCCCCAAATAGAATACTTCAATGCTGTGTTCATCATGGAAGTAATAAGCTCTAAGAATATGTTATGTTGCAATCACTTATTAATTATGAAGCATAGCTTCATTCATTTTATCCTTGATGTGCAATCAACCTGCTGTTTATCATAGTCTGAATTTTATGGCAGGTAAGGTAGTTATATATATATATTTCAATTATATATAATTAATGAATATTCTGTGATTTTCCTACTGCCTAAGATCTGCCTAAATCAATACTATTTTTTAATTATCTTAGTACCAATGCTATTCAAGTGTTTTACGTCAAAAAAGTTATTTTCATAGTTTAGGCAAAGGCTAAGTTTTTTCTTTCTTGATATAATGTGACTGCTAAGGCCATTAAATAAAATATCAAAGTACATTGCCATGACAAAATATCAACCAAGAATGGATATAGGCCACACTTGTTTCTTTTTCTATTACTATAGAAATTTGATTTGTGATAATGGTAGTTAATTATTCTGAACACAGAATCCAATCAATCTAGTCAGTTTACCAAGGAAAAAATAATGTATTAAACAATAACTTTGATAATATTGGAATGAACTACTGAAACAGATTAAGTAGATTTATTCATGCTTTAATCAAAGCAATGTTGTGTCCTTTAGTAACTGATACATCTGTTCACACGTAGAAGAATGATGTTTTGTGAGCAAACTTAGTTTTCAGTTTCTTTAATAACAATTTTTATATTCAGCATGTTCTAGTTGAGTTCTCACATTATGTAATATACATCTATGAGCCCTTCAATTTGGAAATATGAGTTACTGTGAGAGATTATTAAACTACCAGAATACAGGTAAATGAAACTCATAATGAATAATACAGATTCCTATATACTCTTTTCATAAACATTAGAAAAGATGAAAAGCTTAATTTAGTTAACCAACGACCACATATTTTGTGGATATTTTTCTGGATGCACATAGGAGTCACAGACACATTTAATAATATTAAGCAATCTTAGTTTGAAATTATCAGTTTCCTTTAAATTTAAAATGAGGACTATGAAAATAATTATGCCTTATAAGCAACTAGGTTTATATTTTCATGGGATTTAAACAAAAAAATTTAAATTTACAAAAATTTAAGGCAACTATGTATTTCTTTGTTATAAAAGTAATTCTAGATGTATAAAATAGCCTTAAAGTGACTTGAGTATATAAAATTAAGAAATCCATAAACAATCATCATTTTGAATAATTGCATATATAGCCAAACCTGCTCAGTGGTAATGTAACTAATCTAGATCATACTTCCATATTATATAAAA